>NC_089215.1:11978785-12324619 GCF_963930695.1 Labrus bergylta | reverse complement strand
CTAAGCCTTCACGTTGAGCTCCATCTGCCTATATGTTAAAGGTCTGCTCCAGCTTTTACCTTATAACATCTGTATGGCCAATGTTCCCAAGACAGTCAGGATGCACCGTGTTCCCGTCCACATACCTAACCATGATCCTACCTGTAACAAAATAATATAATGATAATTTGCGGCCTATAGGATTCTCAGGGCAGCTATTTAAAGAACTATTCACATTATATGACTTTATGTCGCTGGAGATCAGCTAATTATTATTACTGCGTACTAGCACTGATTTGCTATCTCTCTTTATGTTTTTATAGATCACCTAATACCGCTCATTTCTGCCACTCAAATGTCCTCACTTTTAAAGTTAAAAAGCATGTACAACTCGTCATTTGTATTCTTCAGCAAAAAAAATCACCATGATAACTTGTAAATTATATTTGTGGAGATTAGCTAACTATCCTAACAACTTCCGCTCAATGATTAAAATATTGAAAAAAAACATCTATGACCCCAAACTCTTCTTATTTAAACCTCAACCTAAGTAATTTAAAAGTGATCAAAGTTCTCATCCCATCTTGAAGAAGCTAAAGCGAATTAATGTTTTTGTGAGTGGAGAACAGCTAACTATGCTAGTTAGCAGTGATTTGCTGTGTTTTCACAATGTTTTTGTTCATAATACATCTGATGTCCCTGAACTCTTCGAATCATTTTACCTCAATGTCCAAATTCACAGTAACATACATAACTAGCTACTTTAACTAGCTGTGATTTGCTGTGCCTTTTGTCACTGAGACCATCCCCTCTGGTAAGAGGATGCGGTCATTCAGGATCGGAACCTCACGCCACAAGTTTCTTCCCCTCTGCTGCCATCAATAATGCCCCTGCCCTCCCCCTTCATGACACAGACTCTCATCCAGCCCCACGGTCAGAAACCATTTAAGTAATGTGAAGGCTAAATCAGATTGTATGTGTCACACACTGGACTTCACACTGCACACACAATGTACCTGCACAACTTTGCAGCTCATCCATTGCATCTGTTGTACATTTTGTTGTTTATACGTCTATCATATATTTATAATGCTTGTTTTGTTTTATTCTAGTGAAGCTAATGTCCCTTAGCCCCTTATTCTTTTTGCTTCATTTCTTTGGTAATTGTTTTACATAAGAACACCAAGTCAAGAATTCCTTGTATGTGTAAATATACTTTGCAATAAAACCTGATTCTGATTCTGATTCAGACTCTCATGTTTTCATACAAATATACACTATTACCCCTGAATTCTACAATCCATTTAGCAGATGCCCAAAGTGACGTATATCAGAGAGTAAGTACAACACAATAAGGATCCAGAGAAGAGGAAACAACAGAAGTTAGTGCTAACTAACAGCTTTAAGTCCATTCAGACAGAGGAGCTGACAGACGTCACACAGAGGCAAAGTTTTAAATTCATTAAATTCTTCCCCTCATTTTACTTTCACATCCAAATGCACAAAAACATGATGAACGTGTATGTAGAACTGTCATGGTTCAACCTAATGATAGGTTAATAAAAAAAAACTGTGACTATCAGTGGAGCTATGCTAACTATGCTAAGTGTTAGCCATTAGCCATTCCTGTGTCTCTTTACAGTGTTTTTCTGTCATTCTTCCCCTCATTTTACCCCAATGTTCAAATTCACAACACAGTTAATCGTTTTTACTTAGAATTCTCAGGACGCACTCTTTAAAAAGATGAATTCTGGTCAGAGTGCTTCCTAATCCCGTTTTTTTTAACACTTAATTCTAAGAAATCTGTCATGTCACAATTTTAGACTGATGTATACTCTTATCAAATCAGTGGCCACTCCGGGTTTGTTTGTTTTTTGTCACAAAATCTCTTTATCCCCGTGTCCTCCAAAAGCCAGGGCAGATGAGTTACTCAATCCTCCAAATATCCACCTCACAGTGCAGCAGCGTCACAGATGTTTTCGGTTTCCAAATCCCTTCTTTGGGTACACGAAATCCACAAATCACTGCTTTGGTTTATTATACAACCAGAGAGTTTTGAATCATTATGCAAGTTGAGTCATTATAAAAGTCATGAAGGATTTTGGATTAAATTACATAGTGCCATGACAGATTTTCTGTCACGCACAAAATGTTAAGTATTTTTCTTTGAATTTTGCCAAGGTAATAAATCAGCTTTACTCTTCATGTATGACAAAACCAAAGACAAATTCAGGCAGATTTATTCCTAAATAACACACACCCAGCGTCCATCACATCGCACTGATACAAATCAAAACTCTTGCGCAAAGTGAACATGTTTTATTTTATATCTGCACATGCTTGCAAGCAGGGTCTAACTTGTTGAATTTAAGGTAGGTAATACAACAAGTCCATGATAAATACTGTAAACGTATAAGTGTAGTAGTTTAATTTAAATGTTGCAGTGATAAATGATGAAACACTGTCAGAATAAATACGGTATATTCCATTAGCAAAATTCAATCCAGTTCAGCAAATCAATCCAAAAAGACTTCCTGTACACACAATCATCAAATCGTCAAACAAATCCATATATTCACACATCCTCTTAGATTATATTAAATCTTATAAATGTCTCAGCACATGACGGTCAGGTTTTGCATAGCTATAAACTTATGTCTGAGGTCGACTTCATATTGCTTGATTACTTAACATCAGTGTTCGTTCTTAATATATACAAGTGAATCCTTCATACACAGATAGCTTCAGGACTAATGATAGGTGCAAAGGTGCTTTCTTTGATGACGCTCCTCGACTGTCATTGATGGGACATCATTCTGACAAACTCTAAAGCAGAGAAGAAGAAGTTTCATTGGATTAGTGGATTGTTTTGTGGAGTTAATTCGTGTTGTTGTCATTGTTTGTGACAGACTGATCGTTCAGTGTTACCTTCAAAGTCTACTGTGCCATCTCCGTTGTCATCTGCTTCTTGTACTATGGCGTCTATCTCCCTCCTACTCATGTGCTCTCCCATCAGCTTAATCATGGCTGAGCGAAGCTCTGCTGTCGTGATCTCTCCGTCTCCGTCCATGTCAAACTAAATTTAAAAAAAGAGTCAAACATGAAACAAAAGAAGAAGGAATAAGATAGATGAGCATGTTTGCAGTAAATCAGTTTTGGGTGGAAATCTGGCGTTGAGGTTGTTGTTTTTTTAAAGGATCCAAGTCTCTTTAAAGCATAAGAATGTGACGCTCACTTCTTTAAAAGCATCCTTCAGCTCCTTCACACCGATCATCCCGGCCGTCTCGGCCAGAAGTTTTGGAGCCATCAGCTCTACGAAGTCCTCAAAGTCGACTTTACCACCCACTGGAGAAAAAATGTTTAAAAATAAATGCAACAATTAAGAAAAATCCCTGACTCTTCCATCAGTTCATTATTTTGTAATCATTGTATATGAACAAAACGCACATTTTTTATTTTGCCCCTTCAGACTTCAAGTCTCATCTAACATCACCCTCCATGTTTCATGGGTACACAAATAAAACTAAAAATAACTACAGTATAGTAATAAAATGTATTAATAGTTATCAAATAGAAAAAAAAAGATTCTGTCACTTCTGTGTCTATTTTTAAATGCTGGGATTTGCCATAATGTTCAAACATGTTTTTATATTTTTTTACCTTTGATGCTGTGTGTTTGCAGATCTTTTGCTGTATATGTTGTTTTGCATTGGTATGTGTCTTTCTATTCGCTTGTGGATGTGTCTCTCTCTATTGTGTTTTATTGATTGATTCTAGTGGAAGCAGCTGAATGTTTGGCAGCGCTTTGAGTCCAGGAGAAAGAGGACAATAAAGTGTTTGGTATAGTATATAAACAACTAAAAAAATGGTTATTTTAGTCCAGAATAAAAGTTATAATTTGATTTTCAACAAACAAATTCAGCCGTGCACTATGTCATCTTGTCCATACTATTTTGTTTTTCGAAAACAATATTTGTATGAAAACTGTTACTTCAATGTTTTGGGGTTGGTTTGTTCAGTGGAGGACTCACGGTTCATGTTGATGTTCTGACTCAGCTCGATCAGCTCCATCTCTGTGGGCATGTATCCCATCGTTCTCATCAGATTGCCCAGGTCCTTACAGCTGATCAGCCCATCCTTATCTTTATCAAACTCATTGAACGCATCACGCAGCTCTGCAGAGGAGACAATCAGACATTTAGAAAGTCAACGATAAGATATATTAAATATATAAACGTGTTATCAAAACAAATCAAACTCAAAACAATGAGTTTAATCAGATGTAGTGATTAAAACACAAGAATATGTAGATGAAGATTACTTACCATCAATCTCATCATCAGCCAGTTCCCTTGTCTGAAAGAAAAAATCAGTGCGTTAGATAAGGACCCTTAAAAAACAGTAAAAACATACAACAAGAAAAAAGAAACTCAAAAACCACAAAATGAACATAATGGATTCTTTTTTGCATTCCAGTGTTGAATATCATTAGGCACAAAAAGATACAATAATGATTAAAGTATAGCTACATTTGCAGTTAAGTCTCAGTAAACTTATCGCCATGCATTAGTTCCAGCTTCTCTGTGAATTTGCAAAGATCAGCACAAACCCATCAAAAATAGGAAAAGGCCGTCACGTCTGCACTTACAATGTTTTTGCCTCCTCGTAGGAAAATGCATGCGGCCCCAAAACTCATTTCTGCAGAAAGAGAGCACAAAATATGACTTTAATCATTGAAAATACATGTATTTTTTAATCAGTTTCTGACACACGATAAAGAGCTTTGGGAACGATTTTCAAAGCCAGAAAGTCAGGATTAAAATGTTGTGTCTTCTTTTTCTGATACTATCAAACATTTCCAATACATTTAGGCTACATTTTCAAACCACAACTTCAACAAAACACTTAAAGATACTTTCTTTTCGCAATAGTAAAAACTACAAAGAGTCCAACTGCTTCTGGGAATTACAGAAAAAAGTTGCTTATCTTTTTTTTTTTTTTTTTTAGAATAAAGTGACTTTTTTTCTGTGCTCCTACCTTCCTCTGGTGAGTTCTTGTCATTAGCCAGTTGCTTCATACACGAGCCCTCTGCAGCTCTCTATCTCGCTCTCTCTCCACACGTCTGTCTACTGATCTTCTTTTCTGTGTGAGAGTCTGTGTGTCCCTCCTCAGCGCGACCTGCTCTGTCCGGCCTGTTAGGGATGCTGCAGGAGTTTTGAATGTCAGGGAGGTGTGGCTGCATGCAGGGTTGTATGACTGATGGGTGGAGTCAGTGCTGTGTTGACATCATGCAGTAAATGAGATTGTCATCTGAACCTTTGGCCAACCCCATGAAACTATCAGTGCACACAGGTCCAGTTGCAGGTTGTTTTTGTTGGCTTTCCAGGTCAATGCAGCATTTGTGTTTCTTTAAATAGACATTTTGATAACAATATGAAAACTTGAACACACATTCATGTTCAACGATTGAGCGATTATAGTGGATTAATAACACAAGGAAATAAGCCGACCCCTTTAAATGGATGTGTAAAAGGATCTTTAAATACATTCCTCTTTCATCAAATGTTTAAAATGAAAAGATTGCACCAGAAAAAAATAGTTTAAATGAAATAATTTCCAAAGTATTTTACTTATAACAAATATAATAATGATACAAACTCCCAAAGAACTGAAAGGTTAGGTAACACCTAAGCGTTCCATTTGATTTTTCATATTGTAACAATTTTTAGAGACACAAGGAAACGCTTCTTTGAAAAAACAGACACAATTTTAGATTACAGATTGTGATATCTTCAAAGCCAACTCTTCTATCAATTGTTATATGCTTTCTCTGGATCAGGACAGATGATCCTTTTATGTTCTTTATTTTCTATCCCAATCAGAAAAATTATTGTTTTTCTTTTTCTTTTTTGTATTCATTTGTATATCTTGTATTATTTCTGTTATGAGAGAAAAAATGTTAACTGTGTTCCTCTGTCATAAAACTGGCTGTATGCATTAAAGGCCAATTACAGCTAATATTCAAATGTGTGATAATCTGCAGGAGTATCGGTTACATTTGCGTGGAAACAAAATGATTACTATTTCCATGAAGTACCCTCATCATGACAACGTCCGGGATTAAAGCCGCTGGGACAATCTTCACTTCCTACAGTCTGTCAGAGCTGAGACCTTCACTGTGTTTGTCCTCTGCTCTGACCCTTAAACCCCCCTCTGCTCGCTTCACGGTTATGTAAATTCATCATAAAATCTGTCTGCATTAGATTCATAATCCGCTTGGCCATGCAGTGGGAAATAGACATTTATATTATTTTTTTTTACCCACCAGCTGACAAGTTATGCAAGGCCAAACCCATCAAACCCATGGCTGTGCAAAATGTCTGTTGAAGTGGACGGCAGGATGGATGTGTGTGAAAAGTGAGGGGAGGAAAAGCAGGGCAGGTTAGGCGTGCACAGATTTAATTTTTTGTTCTGAAGAAGTTTTTGAGGATTAGAAATTGGAGGGTGAATAAAATAAAGTTTAATATGTGAAGATGCTATTGCAGCACAAAGAAGCAAATCCTTATTGAATGTTTTGATTTCTGATTTTTAACTGCGTCTGAGAGAACATGCCTGGTATTATAGTCTCTTATGTTTGTGTGGTTTTTAAAATAAAAGTTCATAAAACAGAGTTTAATCTGAGCGGATTAATCAAGCTAAGGGAGGGCTAAACAAGCCGTATGTGTGATTGTGATGATGTGTGTGCGTGTGTGTGTGTGTGTGTGTGTGTGTGTGTGTGTGTGTGTGTGTGCGTGCGTGCGTGCGTGCGTGTGTGTGTGCGTGAAGGGCTGTCTGTCACCAAACCAACTTGACTAAAGAAAAAACAACATTCACATAAGAAGAAACAAAAGAAATATTGTGATAAAAGAATCTATAAGACTTGGGTAGCTACATTTAAATAATATACATTCAGGATTTGCATGTTTAATAGTTTAATAGTTGAAAGTCATGTTTTATATTTCATAACCCAAGCAGGGTTTTGCATACTTTCGAACACATCAGAAACAGTTATCTAAAAGGCATTTATTTCTCTGCAACTATTATATAATAATCCATGCTGCCTCTGGGGTCATTTTAACCCCGTCTGGTTTAACTGTAATTTGAGGCATATAACATAAATTAATTCTATGAATTCTGTGTTACACCTTTAGTCTGACTTCAGTCCAACCCATTACCACACATTTTTCCTTTTCTTTTCTTTTTTTTTACTTTAAGGCCAATAGACCAATTAGGCCAATTTTTTAAAATGTATATCATTTTGACTCTTTTATCACAGAGTGGTATATGTCTATGTCTAAGTATAAGTTTAGTGAAGATGCTGTGTTTGAATCATTTGAATTTTTTGAAGGGCAGCAAATAATCACACCTGCTTCCCTCCGGGGTCAAATCAACCCCGTCCGGTTTGACTGTAATTTAAAGAACATAAAGTGGATTCTTTACCCAATTCTGTGTTACACCTTTAGTAACAACTTCATTCAAACACATTAGCACAATTTTTTTTATTCCATTTAAGGCCAATAAGACCTCATTTATGCATGCGAGGCAGGTAGTAATGGCATGATCTTTATATGCACTGCATTTTTGGCACATTTCCGATGTTTTGAGATCACTCTGGCGAGGGCAGAATTTGCACCTGTTTTTTGGGTGATGGGCCAGGAGGGGCTGCTGGGTGAGGGGGAGCTGCTGCAGAGGCCAAAAAGATACCTACTATTTTAACTGGTGGACATCGAAGCACTTATTGATTTACTAGTAAACTGTACGGGGCTTTACTAATAAACTAGTAAGGTGAAAACTGCTCCCACTAGTGTGACCAGTTGACATTTTAGCTACTACTAGTTAACTAGTAAACATTTCCGAGTCTATGGCAAGTTCTTTTAACATTAAATCATTAAGAAATTGTGGATATCAATAATTGCTTTTTGACATGTTAGAATTCCAAGCCGACATATCCACAATGTCATTTTCAACTCAATTCTCATTAGAAATGTTCATTCTTGATATCAAAAATTCAATTCTTTCGAGTGACAAAGTTCATTTATGATATCTACAATTGTTCTTACATTACAGATATCACAAATTAATTCTAGATATCTAAAATGCAATTCTTACTAGTCGAAATTATGTTAACCAAAATGACATTTTGACATGTTGAAATGTAATTTCCAATAGTGAAAACTAAATTGCCACTTGTCAGCCGGACTCATTAAATGTTAAAAGGGCTAGCCATGCAGAGCCTCACTAGTTAACTTGTAGATATTTTGCACCTTACTAGTTAACATGAAGAATTTTAGCTGTCTACTAATTTACTAGTAAATCTTTCAACTCTCTACTCGTAAACTAATGCAGTCAAAGACCTCACTAGTGCAGGAAACTGAGTTTTTTTGTTGTTGTTGTCATAACTATTGCTTGACCCCCAAACATCAAACATCCAAGATCAAATATGTTGTGGAAAGCAGTATGGTGTGATCATTTGCTCCAATGTACCACTTTGTGATGCGGGGTCATTTTGACCCCAGAGGACAACAGACGTTAGTAAATTCAATTTAAAAAAAACAAAACATAGTTCAATCAAATTACCTCAAATTTACTGTAATCATGAAGAGCATTTGATGAATAAAAAACATATGTGACGGCAAAAGGTTGAATTTTGGGTCAGATTGACCCCAGGACAAGGGGACACAAGACATTTGAAGTATGACTTACAGGTGAGTGTGAAAGGTGAAAGGTGAAAGCTTACCAGTTAATCATTATGTCAGGTTGTATCATAACTAATTGAAATGTCAAATCTGTTTTTAAAGAATCCATTCACAAAGGAAAATCACATTTTAGATTTTAACATGTCCATAGATTAAACTCCTCGACCACAACACACGGAGTCGCAGTTGCGGCCAAGGTGCCTGTTTTTCTTCTTTTTTTTTTTTTAGTCCACCGAAGAAGAGCACTTCCGTTTTCCTTTCGGCTCCCGCCCCGCTCCGCCATCATGAAGTCCTGAACAAAAAAAAAAAAAAGACGGATGGGAGTAAAGCAAAATGGGGATATAACACTGACTGGAGATGAAATTCACCGACAACACTAACGAAATGACAGCACACAGCGGCGCAGGGAGCGGACCTGTGTAAATTAATGCACCAGTGTCCCATTGAAAACGTCCCGGGCAGCTCCTGGCGTTACGTTATATAGTTAGCGGCGTTGCTAACAGCAGCCAGAGCTAGCCGCTGATTTTCTCTGGCTCTCTGCTGGTTAGCTGCCTGGCTCGTTTAGCTGGCAGCCGTCAGTCAGCTTGCTGTCACTGTAATTGACTGGCACTTCCCTCATGTCAAGTCTTGCAGACACACTAGCTGTCCAGTTGAGTTGGGAGCATCAGGATGGAGAGCCATTTGAGTAAAAGCATCGACAGGCAGAATGTGGTTTGTTCGTGTTGAATAGACACCAGTGTCGAGGAAAGGGGAGTGAGACCAATAATTTCCAGCCAGGCCAGTCGGCTAGCTTCAGGGCTAGCTACAGTGGATCCCAAAAGCCACGGTAAGACATGTTATAAATCATTCAGCATGCTAAAGCAGCCTCCTGCATCAGTTTCCAGCTCGTCTTATTACTCCCACATTTTTTTGCATTTTGACATTGACATAAAGGCTTGTTGTTGGCCCTGCACCCTGAACACCCGGGCAGCCTGGAGTTGTTGTTGTTGTCGTCGTCGTCTACTTTTGCATATATGTCATTCTTTTTATTCGGAGAGCAAAAGCAAAGGTAGCCTAATTGACCAGTCAAGTGCAAAACGCCATGTATGTGAGCTGCACACTGCAGCTGCATGATACTGATGCTGCCACCTGTCTCAGATCATTTACTCCACCGTTTCAGCAGGAAAGAGCAATTCACATTGTGTTTCCCATTTAGATTCCCAGATGGATTCAAGGTTGTAAAAAAATAAAAAATCGTATGTTGTGTGGAGGTTGATCTTCGGATGAAACCACATGACTTGCATTTGCTGCCTCATTGTTGAAGACGGCCTTAATGAGGAGGTATAAAAATACACAAGAGAGGTTGCTTTTGGACTTGGTTGCGAGATTTAGAGAACAGAGATGCATGCTTCCTCTTTGACTGTTACAAAATGTCCGTAAACAAAAGTCTGATCTGGTGATTATTATGTAGTGTTTGGAAACACTGACACCAAGGCCACATTGTTTTGTGACTGAGAATGTATGAAAAATAAATATGCAACATGTGAAACATTGCCAAAATAATTGTTTGAAATTGGAAAGATCAGCTAATATATCTCATGCCAGGCTGTTAACCTGACGGTGACCGCAACTAGATAACTAGGATGTTACTGTCTGCACTACAGCTTCACATACAGGTAGTGGTGCAATGGATCAACATTTCACAGTTCGGATCAGATCATATGTCATGGATCGGATAGGATTTTGGATCTGCCTTAAAAATATATTTGTAATAGAACTGTTCTACTTCTCAGCTACCCCTGACTTAAATTGTGCATTGTAAAAAAAAAAAAAAACACTACAAATGAAAATGCATCTCCATGATTCTTAAGAATGCATAAACTCCTCAGATTGTAAGCAGTTAGATAAACCTGAACTCCCTGTTTATTCAGAAATCTAAACATCTTCATCAACAGAAACATCTTCACAATTACAGAATGTGTAACATCAACTTTACAAACACAACAGAATAATACGTTTGCTGTAATCTACAAAAACACGTTTTGTTTTCTTGTATGAGCTTGGGGAATATTGAACAGGTAACATACACACACCGTTCATTTAGCCCGTGTGTGTGTGTGTGTGTGTGTGTGTGTGTGTGTGTGTGTGTGTGTGTGTGTCTGTGTGTGTGTGTGTCTGCTCATGCAGCGCTTGTGATTCACACATAACAGGAAGTGTATGTTTAAGGACTATATCTTCAGTTTTTGGAGCTAACACAGGGCTCTGTAACAGATTTTATTTTTGGCTAAATAACCAGCAACAGACCACAGCAGTAACGTCACTGATGTTTAGTTTGTGATTGATGTTATAAGCAGCCACTAGCGGATACCTGCATGACAAATGCAGACACGGTAACATGAAATGGAGAAAAGTCAAAGCGTGAAAAATATATATTTTAAAATCCTAAAAGTTCTCTTCCTATTTGTACAGTGGATCCCCATTGCACCTACACACACTTCTTAAACACTTTCTCCTTTTCAAAGAGACTCTGCACGGTGATTTAGCAGAAGTACATTGATCTTATGCCATATTGATACATATTCTATCGATCCAAGGATCACGTGTGGCCTGATCCAGGGGGGGTGATCCAAAATGGATCAGGTTCAGCTGTGATCCATTTCGCCACTACTTACAGGCAGATAATACGCACAAATAATACTTTATTAAAATATTTTTAGTCTCCTAGTCTCACTTTTAAAAGGTGAGACTTATTTACATACACAAGCACCACAGGCGCTCCAACTCAGTCTAATCAGGCTTAAACGGCGAGTTAAATAATGTTTCATGTCTTCTGAAGTAGTAATCATAAAGACAAGGCGACATGATGTTATCACATTGCAGTAAAGTAATAATCCCAGATTTTTACGATCCTGTGAGTGATTATCATTTCCAATGCAAAATAAAGGGAATTTCCCAACAACCCAAGAAACAGAATTCTGCACGTCAGCTAATATGAATAGAAGAGATATGAAAGCAGCTAATTGAGAGGTACAACTTGAGTCTGTTAGCCTTTACATTGCTTTATCTGAGTTTCCTTCAGCCACACATTTATGACAGACATTCTGCCCTCAGTGCTTCCCTGTTATGAACATCACTCTTTTGGTTGGATTTCCATAATTGGTCAGAAAAAACTTCTGATGACCTTTCTAGAGAGATTTGAAACTCTGTTTTGGTTACAGGATTTATTGCACTGAAAACAAAGGTAACACCTGACACATGATAAGCAAACCATGGACCTGCCAAACTGGAACTAGGAAATGTAATCTCAGTTTGGAAGTTATAGTCTGCTGCTTTTAAGAGGCATTTCTTTGTATACCAGAGCAAGACAGGGAAACTTCCCCTCCCTGATGCTGTCAATGATTCTGTTTTGTGTCTTTGTTGATCTCAGAAAAAGACAAAAAAATCCAATCCAGTTTGCAGGGGAGAAAGACAGGAACAAAGTACAAAGCTTTTTCATCATGAATTTGACAGAAAAACCCATTACAATTCATAGAATGAAATGTAAGAACAGATACAGAATTACATGGGAGCTGTGAAATTGATCACGTTATCATTATGATGATATGAATACTCACATTAAAACACTTACTGCATTGAGAAAATAAATAAGAAAAAAATATTTGACAATGCGTTCGTACTCAGCATGCGTTAACAGCACTGCTTTAAGTTCACACCACTATGATACAGCCAGATGAAGCTTTAGCTATTGGTACCTATTAAGTGTTAAAAAAACAACAGCATTCTGGATATAGATGGGACAAGTTTCCAGTAGGATAAAAACTGAGATTGAGAGCTGATGAGCATTCTTTTTAGAGAATCAGGGCAGATGCTTGAAATAACAATTTAGCCGATTCCTATACCGACATTTGTTTCATGAATGCTTTTGGTGCAAGACACCTACAATGCAAATGTGAATTTGCAGATGTGCCGACGTCTGTCAGCAGGGCCAATATTGGCCCCACACACACACACACACACACACACACACACACACACACACACACACACACACACACACACACACACACACACACACACACACACACACACACACACACACACACACCAATGCATTCATACATGCTGTCCACCACTGAGTGTGTCGGCTAATGAAGGAGCAGTTCGGACATAACATGTTCAAATCACTTGTAGAGAGGATTGTTAACATTGAAAAACCCAAATGTTTAAATATTTGTTTTGCTTTATATTCCTGGTAGAGAAACAGATGGATGATGAAGGATGAATGAACGGGTGGGTGGGTGGATGGTCATTTGAAGCGATGTGAGCCAACACACATTTGCATTTTTATCAATTTGTATGTAAAAAAGTACTCCAAACAGGACTGTACTGGATATTTAAAAAAAATACTACTACATACTATACTACATCAATGACATCAATGTTAATAGTTTCCCCAAGAGATTTAAACCTTTTCAGTAAGATGTGACAATTCAGTTGATCCTTGTTTAGTTCAACAAATTGAATGGTTAATATACAAAATAATACAAAAGGTAATAATGCAGCGTCCCTGTTACCTAGGTGACTCAAGTTCCCAATGCATATATGTCAGTGTGATTGTTCCAACTCGGTGTGTCTCCTTGCCCTCACCAGGCGCTGGCCATGCCATCGAGTGTGCGGGCCGGGAGCCTGAAGGACCCGGAGGTGGCTGAGCTGTTCTTCAGGGAGGATCCTGAGAAGCTCTTCACAGACCTGAGGGAGATCGGACATGGAAGCTTCGGAGCGGTCTACTTCGTGAGTTCACTTTTTAGTGTTTCAGTCTGTAAAGATCAAGGATGTACGCACCACACTGTATGTATGCAAAATGTTCTACAGCTTCCTGTAGCCCTAAATGTTTGTTTTGAATTATATGGATAGAAGTGTTTTAATTTAAATTCTTATTCATTTTAACGGTGCAGGATTATATTTAACTTTAGTTCTTGGAGGCCGAAAGGTTTTACGACACATCATTTATTAGAAGAAGAGAGAAGAGAATAAATCAGATAGGTGAAGTTTGCAGGTAAAACTTAGTGCTGAACAAAACTTTAGAATATGATAATGTACATCTAATTATTTGCAACATGATGATTAATAATGTTGAACATCTGCACCTATATTCTTGAGTACATAGGAAAAAAGTACAACAAATACATTCACATTGAAAGTTTTTATTGGCAGGTTGATCTTCTCTTTCGCTCGGTTCTGCTTTTACTCATTGGAAATGTAAAAAAAAAAATTCTGGAGCTGATTTTTGGTTCATATCGTGTTCTTCTCAGGAGTGTGAAGCTCGCTAGTGAGGTGTTAGATTATTCATCATGGTTTTTTTAGATCAAAATACAACTGAACTTGTTACTTCCTACTTTGGAATTTGGGATCTGCTGACTCATGAATCATGGAAGTCTTTCAATATTCATGTATAACTTAAAACATTAATTAGATTAAGATATGATAATGAAACTATCAAAATGATCACTGGTACCATCTCCATCTTTATCGTAGTGTTACTTCTATTGAGATAAAGTCACTGTGTTGTTTCGGCTCTGTATTAGAGTGGCTGATGGTTTATAAGAAGGTAACCAAGAACAACAGAGGAGAATAGCTGACAGACGACGATGAAAGTGAAAGATTGTGTCAGAGATTACATTCTCATGGGGTCCCATTGAGGGATGAAAAGTGTCAAGAGAAAGAGAGAAGGAAAAAAGGTATAAACATGGCAGAAGTCAAGGACAAATAATGTGGATGTGTTGGAAGAAAAGGCCTGTTTAATGAAGGGTGAAAAGGAGCTAGTGATGGATGAAGGGATCAACCACAGAGAGAGAGGAAGAGAAGAGGCTCTGCAGAAATGTTTGTTTTATGTATCAGTGATTTTCTTCAGTTGACCTGAGGTAAAAATGTCTGAAAAATCCCTGAGTTCTCCAGTGTTTGCACCCAGAAATACAAAACGGGAGCATCTCTGCATTATAAAAGACTGTAGCCCCTTTCACACATGCACTCCGTACAGTTTCTGTGAAAAGGAATTAGGCCAACCTGCTGATCCTGATCTCTTCCTGAGTTTCCCTTTCACACATGTCCCTAACAGCGGGAGGTTTCCGCTGTCATATGGAGAAGGGGTCTCAGGAGGCAGGACATGACGTAAAAAAGGACGCTGCAGAAATCACAGTGCAATGTTTAAAACATATCCAAGATGGCGAACGAAGCGGCAGAGTCCGGCTCTGTGATGACAGTATTTGCCTGAAGTCAATACGAAATGTAGTTGGACGAATTTACAGTTTTGACGAAAGAGTGAAAAAGAACATTCCTGCAAGTATTAAAGAAGATGAAGCTGCCCCGTTTCTTGCACGAAGATACCACGAGTTTCCACGTCTTCACCACCACTCATGGTGAATTTCTGGTGACAGTAAGCTTCTGCGTTCACACATCGGCTTCCCCTTGACGTCTTGCTGACTAGGAGGCTTGCTGAAAAAATTCTGGAAAATATTGGGGCTGAATAATTCAGCCTTTATTATGGGACATTTTCAGTTGTACAGTGCATGTGTGAAAGGGGCTATAATTATTATATTTTATTTATTATTACTATTCTGGTTCATCATTTTTCCTTACCTTTCCACATTAGGCTCATGACATCCGCACCAATGAGGTGGTGGCCATCAAGAAGATGTCCTATGGCGGCAAACAGTCCAATGAGGTATGACAGCTGTCTTTATCCTTCACCACATGTAGAAGTGAGAGCAGTTATATGATTGTGATTGTTAATGCTCTAGAAATGGCAGGATATCATCAAGGAAGTCAAGTTCCTCCAGAAGCTGCGCCACCCAAACACAGTGGAGTACCGGGGCTGCTACCTGAGAGAGCACACAGCATGGGTGAGTTGTGTGTGTGTGTGTGTGTGTGTGTGTGTGTGTTTCATCTTTGTGTTTTATTGCTGCAATGTTTGAGATAGATGTGATAAAAGGGGGAATTAGAGAAGTCAAAACTCCAGATTGCCTTCCTCCACAGTAAATGATCTGTTGAGGGTTTAATGTTTTTTTTTGCTCTGGAAAAAAACAAGACTGAATGAAACAAATCAAGTTTTTTCCCCTTCTTATCCCCAAGACTCCTGGAAAAAAATCTGCCAGTTGTCCAATTGTATTTTTTGTAATCAATGCCCACTAAATGTAGACGATGCTGTTACATCTGGTGCAAACTTTCGGATATGCAAAGAACTTTATTTTTTAGCAGGACATTAAATCTCCTTTCTGGGCTGCCCCTTTTTCAACATCACCTCTCACACTTCATTGAACTCTCAGGGAGTACTGCCTCCTTTTTAAACAAGAAAACACTTCTCCATTCAGGAAAAGTTTGACTCGTCTTGAAAATCAAGTGTCCTGTTGCATAAAGCTTCTTAAATATCCTGTGCTCTAACACTCCCTGTCTGTCTCCTAGCTGGTGATGGAGTACTGCTTGGGCTCAGCTTCAGACCTCTTAGAAGGTAAGTGGGAGACAAGGGTTAGGTGATAAAGTAACACAAATGACTCGTTCACATACACAACGCCGCATTTCCCCTATTATCTCTCTTCTCACAGTCCACAAGAAACCCCTGCAGGAAGTGGAAATAGCGGCTATAACCCATGGTGCACTGCAGGGATTGGTGTATCTTCACTCTCACAACATGATTCACAGGTAACCACTGTCCCTTTTCTCACTATCTGTGTTCACTCACTCTCCTCGCCCACACTTCGGAAAAGAGACAAAACAAATCTAGTGGAGAAGGCACAAAATGTGCTGCCCAGGATACATTTATGCAATGGTGGTTGTGCTCCACACACTGTACAGCTACACAATTTGGACCTCTGCCTCTATTAAATATCGTTCTTATCTTTTTAGTCTTTCTCACAATTTGTCCTGACCAGGCATTTTCTTTTCTCTGATCATTTCTCTCTCTCTATCTCTCTCTCTCAGGGACGTGAAGGCAGGAAACATTTTGCTAACAGAGCCAGGTCAGGTCAAACTGGGAGATTTTGGCTCCGCCTCCATCGTTGCTCCAGCCAATTCCTTTGTGGGAACACCTTACTGGTAAGACATCAGACATGTTACTCACTGCAGCATAATGTTCCTCATTAGATTAGAACAGACACCTCTAGAGGATTAACAAGAATTACTACAAATTGTGATCCAGCAGAGCATGCACCTTGTCCCTCTTAGAGGATTATAAGATTATCAAAAGGGTTGATACAGTTTGAAGAAAATACTTAGGAAAAATAAGTACCGTATGTCTATGTTTCATAATAATCCACTTACAGCTGTTTTAAGTATTAATGCTACAAAACCTAGTTTTGGTTGATTTACTGAATTTGTGCCATCGTTGTTTCCATAGAAACAGGCTGTGGGGTTAAAACTGCAGTTCCCAGAGTTCCCATAGGGTAGTAAATGTTTTTTGGATGATTGGGGTCTCGTTTTGTAGATGCATTCTAAAATGAATCGTTGACCGTCCTCACATTTTATGAAGGAGTTAGCTAATCCTCTCTCTTCTATTGGCTTTACAACATTTCATGCCTACACTGCCGATCGTAGTGGATGAAATGATGAGAGGAGGCCTCTTATCTTTACCCGCTTCTTTTCCTGATCCTTCATGATTGGTTTATCCTCAAACTTGTTATTTCTTTTAATAACAACACATGTTAAATGTTGCATACCTTACAATGCACACTACTACTCAAAACTCTTCAAAACATCACTCTGAAGCCTGCTAGTCACTGATCTCATTCTAACGTAGATTAATTTCTGATTGAAACTGTCAAACACAATCCTCTTTGGGAATTGAATAGTGAAGATAATATTCATAAATAGAAATCCCATGGCTTTGTACTGTCCGTATGTTATCTTTTAATATAGAACTGGGTCAATTCATGTTTCTATCTTTTATGAATGCAATCTGCAACAACTCCATACAGTTAACAAATAGTTATATTCCAAACAATAACTTCAGTACTAATGCCACTATAAAATAACTCATACATAAGCTTAATAACATGCAGGTTTAATTTTTATGTTACACCTTGTTTGCATTAAGGGAATAGACGTCAGAAAATGCAACATCATTTGTGACGATCCTCACCCCAGTCACAGAAAGAAGCTTCAGTTTCATGTGCAACCCACCAAACTTTAAATATCCGACTGCTCGCCTCCGTGGCTGTGCTTTATTTATGCTGTTGTAGACATTGACTCTGACTGTGCGCCCTGAGGTGCTGTTCTCTGTTGGTCCTGGATCAAAGGAGAAGAGCTGAAAATGGCTGACTTGCTTTGTTGTCTCCTCCATGTAGGATGGCCCCTGAGGTGATCCTGGCTATGGATGAGGGTCAGTACGATGGCAAGGTGGATGTGTGGTCACTTGGCATTACCTGCATAGAGCTGGGTAAGAAACAGGCAAAAAAAAAAAAAAAACAGCACAAGTGTGTTGTTTTATTCATTTCTATTGTTTGTGTTCACAAATCTGAAGACATTGTACTTTCTCCTCTCCTTCTTTTCTGTCTTTGTCTTACTTTTCTATGTTTTGTCTCTCTGCAGCGGAAAGGAAGCCTCCTCTGTTCAACATGAATGCTATGAGTGCCTTATACCACATCGCCCAGAATGAGAGCCCCGTGCTGCAGTCCAATCACTGGTGAGAGTCGATGAAATGTTCTTTTAGAGACCTAGAGACGAGACCTTTGTTACATAGTGAGTTTGAGTTCTGATGCCCGTGATCATTTTATAAATGTTGCTTCTATAAAATACTTTTTGAGGCCTTTTCAACAAACTGTCAAAGATGGAGGATCAAATTAATTTATTCTTTTATATCATTTAACCAGGAAGTCTTCAATTAGCCAGAATCAAATTAATCCACTGCAGATATGTGGCTGTCAGTATTTTCACCTTACTTTTTTTGAAGTTTACTTCAGAAATGAATAGATCCTTTGTTATTTGGTAACTGCAGATTAAACTGTCTTAAATCATTGATGAAATCTAAGAAACTGTAAAGTCCAGTCTGTAAGACGCACATATATTTTTTATTTTTAAAGTTGTCTGCGTCCCGTGTATCAATGCAAAAAATATACTAGTATGAAATGCTGAGACATGAGCTAGAAGACTAGAAAAGGTCTATACAAGCTCAAGTCCATTTACTCAACCTGAGCTTTTTAAAACTGGCCCCATTTATTGTGTATTGCAAGTGGCCACTTTTCTCCCTCATGAGTTTATAATCCTGCAAGTCTTAAGAAAAAATGAGAAACATAAAACTTGAATGGATGGATCGATGTTTCAGTTGGACCAACACAAATGTCATTCCTATGCCAGCATTGCTTTTCTACTGACTTTTTGTCATTTTCAGGTCCGATTATTTCCGCAATTTTGTGGACTCCTGTTTGCAGAAGATCGCCCAGGACAGACCTACCTCTGACGTGCTGCTCAAGGTACAACACACAACGAAAAGATCTGTCTGGTGATGAACATGCAGCAGTTTGTTGAGGGATAAATGTCTACATTTGTTGTTTTCTGTTGGCTCGAACACTTCCATGAAAAACAGGCTGGCTGATTGATGATGGGAAACAAAAGATCTGATCAGTTCTCAAAGAATGTGAAAGTGTGAGGAACAACCATAATCAGGAAAAGAACAGCTAGGATTTTTCGTTTAATGAAATATTTGATGACCATTCAATATTTAGTTTAAAAAATGTTATATTTTATTTGTAAAGAAATGTCAACATTCTTCTCTTTCTCTAAAATATCTTTGTTCACTCTTATGAAACTTCTTATTATCAATCTTATCGTCTTTGAGTTGTGAAAAAAAACAAAAAAGCATTTGATGACATCATCTTGTTACCAGTGGAAATGGTGACCAACTATTTTGTGACACTTTCTGATATTGTACAACAACAACAACCAACTACTCAGTGATTACGGCTTCACATTAGTGAATCCTAACATCCAGGGATTCAGATCCCAGAACATCAGAGTCCTGTTTCTGTTGAATAATTATCATGTCACTGTCCATTCTGTCTCTCAACTCTTCCGTCCACCCAGCACCATTTCCTATGCAGAGAGCGTCCCATGACAGCTGTGATGGACCTGATCGCCCGCACTAAGGATGCTGTCCGCGAGTTGGACAACCTGCAGTACCGGAAGATGAAGAAAATCCTCTTTCATGAGGCACACAACGGTCCAGCACCAGAAGGAGGGGAAGAGGAAGAGGTAAGAAGGGGAAAAGGAGAATAGAAGAGGGAAATAAGGTTTTAAAAAAGTTGGAGGATCAGTGACTGATGAATTTAATACTGTGAACAGTAGGTTTATATTTTCTTTACACTAGGGATTGCCCGGTTGAGTTTGGCTTTGATCCCAATCTGAGTCCTTTTAACAACTGCAGAGTTAATATCATTTCATGTCATAGTAAAGGGATCGTTCCCTACATTCAGAGCAAAAATGTCATTATGGCAGGGTGCCTGCGTTAATAAAAGAGGAGTTTGCACCCTAAAAGGCTCCTCGTTCATCTGGAAATGTGATTCAGACTTGCAGTCCACTGTAACGTTTGTCCGAGTTCTTTGGCAACTTAAAGCATCAGCTCAACTCATTTATTTCAGCAAGTCAAACAGGCACACAGCCAAGAGTGTCCACAGATTTTATAAGACAAAGACATCACTGGCTAAGAAGCTTATTACATTTGCATCATGTGCAAAACTTGCATAAATCTTTTGTGCATCTGATCTGAAAAAATCCAACATTTCATTTTTAGTACATATGACCCAGCCTTGATGTAGACACACAGCGTGCACAGTACATTTTGGATTGTGGATTCCTTTAATGGTCTGATTTTTTTTTTTCTAGTGTGTGCATTTCCTCATAATCATGCATTGTGCTGCCATGTATTGCATTTCCTGCTAACCAGACACATGAAACAAGGAACTTTAACTGTATTTCACATGTTCCTGTAAATGTGAAATCACTACTCCAGCTCAAACTCTGAAACCGAGTTCCAGGTGTAACTGCGACATTTGTAGGAGTCCAGTCAAACAAAAGTTAAAGATGAGTGATTTCTGTGAGAGAAGCATGTATCAGGTTCTGGAATGGAAAAGAGGTGTTTAAATCCGTCCTGCTTTTGTTTTGCACATGTCATCATGTATGTAGTGAACTCAGACCCCTTCCTCCTGATACAAAGCCCTTTGTTTCCAGCAACTTTAAACTCCAGATGGTTGTTCCCCAAAAAGGAAACAAAGGAATTCAGAGAATGTTCAGCTCAGTTTCTCTTCAGTGTTAGCCTGTTTCTCACTTCAGTATAATTCATATTTAATCTATGTCTGAAACTGCAAGAAACCTAAATCATCATTATGCTCCCCCAAAAACCTTTGAAGCCTTTGGACTAATCTTGTTTCCTTTGCCTGCAGGATGTGGAGCAGTACATGCTGCGCACCGGCACAGTCAACAGCATGGAGAGCTCCCACTCTCTGCCTTCCATGTCCATCAGCGCCAGCTCCCAGAGCAGCTCCGTCAACAGCCTGGCAGACGGCTCCGATGACAGCGGGGAGATGGCCATGATGCAGGAGGGCGAGCACACAGTCACCTCCAACAGCTCTGTCCTGCACAAGCCCCTGGTCAGTCTGAGTGTTGCTCTGTCTGTTGGGTAGATAAACTGAGCAGGAGGTTTCTTCCCTCTCAAAACTCTTTGTTACACATTGAATATCCAGTTTTACAAATGTATTTATTTGTATTTAAGAGAGAATAGCAGCACTTTTCACACTTTGTCTTCGATATTTGAGATATTTGATAAAAGTACCCTGATTAAACAAGTATATATTCCATACAGGAACTAGACTAGGAATGTCCCTTTTTAAATGCGGTTGTTTGTTTCTTTGAGAAGAACATGTAAATTGGCTGCATTTGGTTCAAAAGGGAAGATGTTCACACACCAGTTTTTAACATGCAGATTTGCACCACCTACAGGAGATGACAGGTAATAGCAGCATCACTGTAGACCGTCTATTTTCAAACCGCCCCTCTTCTCTCTCTGTTTGAAACACCCTCCTCATTGAGAGCCAAACCAAACCACTGTGTTTGAAGAGGGAGTGGGTTGGTAAATCTAAAAATGGTTAGTCTGCTCCAATGTTGCCTTATTGAACAAGTGCAACTGAATGGAGTTCACCTTGGGAGATGCTCTATAAATGAAAGTTCTGTGTTATTACTGTACAAACGTTTACTTTGTATTCAGGATCTAATGAATCCTTTTCTGGTCTGGATATTTATTTTGAACCAGTTGTATATTTACAGGTTTAAGTAGCTTATATAACTCATAATATGGACTGATTTGATTGAGTCTGCCTCACTGTTTTTATGATGTCCATTATTATTTGTGTGCGATGAAACAATGGTAACAAAAAGTTCCTGATTCCAAGGGAGTGAGGGGAGTTTGTCCCAAAGCTTGCCCTGTATTTGCATGTGTGTAACTTAAACAAAGTTAATTTTGTGACAGAGAATGAGTGGGGGAGAGTACAAATTTTTCAAGTTTTGAAGCGATTTACCAAAGCTCCAAACAAACTTGAACAATCTATATATTTAATTTGTACTGCTAAAATGACATTAAGCTAAAAGACTTCAATTGAAAGTTCCTATTTTTTGTCCCCACTATGCAGAGCCATGACAACATCTATGATGATCCCTATCAGCCAGAGGTCGAGTTACATCGAGAGGCCTCATCTGCTGCTGGTGGTGTAGGAGGAGGAGGAGGAGGAGGAGGAGGTGGTGGTGGTGGTGGTGGTGGTGGTGGTGGAGGAGGAGGAGGAGGAGGAGGAGGAGGAGGAGGAGGTGGTGGAGGAGGTGGAGAAAGGAGACGTCGTCGAGGCAGAGACCATTTTGCCACCATCAGGACAGCCTCACTCGTCACTCGTCAGATCCAGGAACATGAGCAGGGCTCGGCTCTGAGAGAACAGATGTCTGGGTAAGGTTCAGCAGTTTCAAAGGGCCTTACAGGGACTTCTTTATAAAACTAGAAATAAAACAGACACCCCCCATCGCAATAAAAACCCTTCATTGAAGTCCTTGTTTGAAATAAAAGTCAGTTTTATCTCAGAAGAGTCTCTAACTTCCTGCACGGTCACCTCTCAGGTATAAGCGAATGCGGCGGCAGCACCAGAAGCAGCTGATGGGCCTGGAGAACAAGCTGAAGGGAGAGATGGACGAGCACCAGCTGAGACTGGACAAAGAGCTAGAGAACCAGAGGAACAGCTTCTCCATGGAGGGAGAAAAACTGTCCAAGAAACACCAGGTCATCCTGGAGAAGGAGGTGAGCTGCTGGAGGAGGAATGAGTGAGGGTGAGGCGGAGAGAAGGATCAGAGCCGTTATGTTAATGAGACTGTGGGTGTTTGTTTTGTTCTCCCTTTTTTTAAGACAAAGGCGGTCTTAACTGAGGAGAAGAAGTTCCAGCAGCACATTCTGGCCCAGCAGAAGAAGGAGCTGACCAGTCTGCTAGAGTCCCAGAAACGACAGTATCGCCAACGCAAGGAGCAGCTCAAAGAGGTACGTCTACTTTTAGTCATGCTGTTTTTTGCCAGTCAGTGAGCTAACACACGAGTATTTATGTGCGGAACTCGGCTCATTCTGATCATATATACCTTTTTACATGTAACTTCTTCTTTACCCTGCGACTTAAAACGAGTCCTGCATTTCACTTACACCTGTAAAGGTGAAATATTGTTAGGAGCCCCCCCCCCCCCCCCCATTTAAGATTCACATTATGCTGAAATATACATCTGGTTGTTGGGTACCTCTGAATTAGACCATCCCTCTGGCCACTTTTGGCAAACATATGAAATAAAATAAATAATCAGAATTTGTAATATTGTCCTATTTGGTTACAAAAAAATTGCAAAAATACTCTATAGTGTGGATGCAAATAAATTCTCTGGCATCAACTTTAGTGATTCAAAAATACATTTTAACAGAAGGTCAATTTAAATAGTTGGTTTGGGTAACTGTAACACCCATAAACGTACAAACAGCATTATTCTGTCAGTTTGACATTGATCTGATACAGCTTACATAAAGATTGGCTGTTAACTAGTTGTGATGTATTTTCACTTAAGGAACTGAATGAGAACCAGTCGACACCAAAGCGGGAGAAACAGGAGTGGTTGGTGCACCAGAAGGAGTGTCTGCAGCAGCTGCAGGCGGAGGAAGAGGCGGGCTTGCTGCGGAGGCAGAGGCAGTACTATGAGCTGCAGTGTCGCCAGTACAAGAGGAAGATGCTGCTGGCACGCCACAACCTGGAGCAGGACCTGCTCCGAGAGGTACCCTTCTTTTTGGCAATGTCAGGAATGGATCAACAAGTCCTCCCTCAAACTGATTTGAAGCTTAATCTTCTCTATTTATTTCATTTTTGTCTTAAAACATCTGAAAAGCATAGTCAGTGTGAAAATGTCACATACTGTATATTTACAGAAAAGTGGATTTTGTAATAAGTGTCCTGCCCTCAATATATTACAACTTCCTCCCCTCTTCCTCTTCATCATCTCATTTAATCCTCCAGGAGCTGAACAAGAAGCAGACCCTGAAGGACCTAGAGTGCGCCATGCTGCTGCGTCACCACGAGTCCACCCAGGAGTTGGAGTTCCGCCAGTTGGGTCTGGTGCAGCACACACGGGCCGAGCTGATCCGCACGCAGCACCAGACGGAGCTCACCAACCAAATGGAGTACAACAAGAGGCGCGAGCAGGAGCTGCGTCAGAAACACGCCGTGGAGGTCCGCCAGCAGCCCAAGAGCCTCAAAGTGAGTGAGAGCAGCCAGAGCCAGGGGTCTCCTGAAGAGGGGGGGAGCCCCGCGACAGGGGGGCAGAGTGAGGCGGGGGAGCTAGAAATGGAGGGTGAAGACAAGTTGAAAAAAGAAAAGGGGGTGTTAGCTGAGGAGATGTTGGATGGTCAGGAGGAGCTTGTGTTTGAGGTCGGAGATGAAGCTGGTGAGGGGGTGAGAGAGTCTACGGTGGAAAGGAAACATGAGGAAGGTGAAGATGAAAAACCAAAGAGGGAGGATGAGGAGTGTAGAATAAGCGAGGAAGGGGTAGAGGAGAGAGAAGTAGAGGAGAGAGAAGTAGAGGGGGTACTGTGGGAGTATGAGGATGACCACAGTAAAACAGCACATGCAGACACAGATGATGAAGAAGAGACGAGGGGTGTGGCCGATGGATGTCCATCAGAGCTCTTCTTGTCCCTGACCCCAGAGAAGAGACGACTTAGAGAGCGAGACATCGATGAGCTCTCAGAGTTTTATTTCCCTGACGCTCCTGAGCTGGAGCCCACTCAGATCTCCCCTCCTCCTCCTCCTCCTCCCCCTCCCCCCGCCCAGACCTCCCTTCCTTCCTTGTTCTCTCATGCCATTTGCTTCCTCCTCTCCATGTCGGCCGCCGCCCAGCCCTCCAACTTCACCTTTCTACTCCTCTCCATCTTCCTCCTCTCGCTCCGCCGCTCGCCTCCTCTGCCCTCAGTGGCCTCGCTGCTCCTCTCTGCCGAGCTCGCTTTCTTGGCGCTCTTCTTCTCGTACCTCTTCCTCCGCTCTTGCTGCTCCCTGTCTCTCTCCACCTACCTGTCGCTTAGCCTCTGGGGGAGTTGCCTCTTCAGTTTAGGTCTCTCATTCAGTCTGGGGATTTACTACATCCCCATGATTCTGATCTCCGCCTCCTTCCTCAGCTCCCCTTCCCTTTTCCTCTCTCTTTACCTACTGGTGGTGCTCGTTGTCCGGCCGGCCCGAGACTTCTTCCAGCACGCACCTCGTAAAGTAAACCGCCTTTGTATGCGCGTCCTTTTCCGCCTTCCTCGCCCCCTGTTTGCCATGTGCCAGTCTGTTTTGGGCGGTATGGCTGAGCGGAATCTCTATGAGATGTTTCCAAAAGCAGGGCGCAACTGGGGCGTGCGCCAGTCCAGGATCCCTGTCCCCCTAAAGAGCCTGCCATTAGAGTTTCAGGCTCGCTGCACCCACTCTTATCCCTTCGCAAGGGGTCTTCTCTGGGTGAGGCGGTTCTGCAGACGCCCCCTAGGGGTCCTGGCAGATTTAGCTAACTCCATAGTGCTAAAACTAGCTGCACAGCTCGTTGGCAAGCTGCCGCTAAATGTCCGGATGAAACTCCAGACTGTAGGCCTCTTAAAGAAGGAGGCCACGAGCAGGCTGCCCCGTCTACTGCCTAGGGAGGTGAGAGAGATGAGGGAGTGGAGGAGAGAGAGAGAGAGGCAGAGGAGGGAGGATAGGGAGAGGCTTTATCGTGAGGAGGCGAGGTGGGAGTGTGCGTTAAGAAGGACCTCATCTGGAAGGTTTGTCAGGGGGAAAATTCGGCCGTGGAGATAAACACGCAGCCAAAAGGAGAGACAGAAACACATGTGCTGGGGTTGTGTGCGCGTGTGTGTGTGTGTGTGTGTGTTATCATGCCTTATGTTCCATTGTTCAACCATCGTTTGTGTGTCTTTTTTGTTTGGGCCAACTTGTCTCGATTGTAACATTTTTTTGTTAAATATGAGACATATTTTAACCCTGCACAGGTCCTGCTGGCTGAAAGTGATTTTGGCTGTTTAAAGCTGATCCAAACATTCATACGTTATGTTGAAGTCAGTGAGCTCTTCATAAACAAACACACCAAACCCAGTGAAATTTTAACATTTCATTATTTTGCTTTTTGTGAAAGTTCCTTTAAGTTTTTTTTTTTTATTATTATTTTATTATTTTGCTCTTAATTTGTAAGACAGATCTTTTAATGGTTATTTTTTAGACCACTTTTGTGCAATCTTTATTTTGTTTTTCTGGTCTTATTTCACCGAGTGCACTGTTACCTCAGTGCTTTGAACAAATATTATATATACAGTGTTGCTTAGCGTTATGGCTATCATTTCACTCCCCAAAGTGAATACTGTGAAGAAAGCAATCATTTCACTAACATCACCCTGAACACTAGTTCTCACACTCGATTAAAGTGCAATGAATGCCAAGCAGAAAAATCACAGGTGAGAACATCCTGAAGCAACATGATTTGAGGTGAAAGTAGATTTAAAATCATAACCTGGAGCCATTTAGCTTAAACTGTTAGCAACAAGTTCTTCATTTTATGTTATTATATCCTTATGATAATATCAATGATACAACTCATTACTTATTATTCATATCAGATTAAAACATTAGCTTTGACATTTTAGTTAGATATTGTGATTTTATTGCACTTATTATGCAATATTATTTTTATTTACCATGTAAACATTTTCATATCTGTCCCTTTATAAGAAATACTTACGAAACAAAGTTGAGTGCCTAGCTGTAACTGTTAGCAAAAATACTATAAATTTATATCTGAAGAAAATTAAGCTTTAGAATCGTAATAAAACCTTTTTAAAAATGTCAATGCAACTTTATTTATATGAAGCCATATAGACAATCTTTTGAGACATGCAATCATACAATGAGTCCAAAGATTGAAGCAACTACTGAATGTGAAAGTAAAGAAGAGATCACCTAAGAATAGCAAACATCTGTCCAGCCTTGCACTGCCCCAAAAATGCTGAAATATGCCTGATATGGCTGAACACATCTCTGCAGTCCATCTGCAGCAAACATTTTATTCGTTTATGATTTAAAAAAAAAAGAAAAACGGAAAAGTGAAGAACTGCCCTTCACAAACAACACAAGTGTTAGAGATTTCTTCTAATTTCTTGTTTTCTTCAACCAAAAGTCCTTCAACCCCAAAGTCATCCAGTTCATTTAAAAACACATGACAAAGAAAAGAAGTGATCTGTTTTGAGAAGCTTGAACCAGGGAGTATTCAATGTTTAATGATGACTTTGGCTTTAAAAATGACTGAATGGATGACATACCAATGAATCATTTCAGAAAGACTTCAGACCAAAAAGAAACTTGACAGTTGATATTGTTGTTTATAATCTCACGTTGTGGAGTAGTAGAAGAAATGCTCTGATGACTTCTTGATTTAAATGAAGTGAAACGATCAATGAAACGCAGCATAACAAGCATCGCTCTGAGAGAATAAGGATTCAATCTTTTGAATCGGCCTATGTTTGAATGAAACCTGGTTCAGAGTCAGACGTGGAAACTGCTTGATGCTCATAACTGCTCATTATGTAATAAGACGCAAAGTTCCATGTATGTAAAAGAAGGATATTTAAGATTTATACATTTATAAACCAGGTTTAATACAGAGTAGGAAACGTTAACTGTATTTGACCAGCAGGAAGTGAATCAGCTGATTTTAATTTTGAGCGTAGCTTTGAAAAAAAAACAAAAAAAAAAACACCACCAACATTGTTTTATTTGAATGTAACTTATTTGCCATTGATTTCCATTGGAGTTCCAGTTATTTCCATGCTCCTCTGTTTGTTTACATGTTGGTATTCTGTTTTGTCTGAGAGTTCTATCACTTTGAGTTTTTTTTTTTAAATATATTTAATTGATGCAGTATTTATACATCTAGTACTGCATTGTTGTGTTCGGCAGCCATTCGTTCTCCTTTGATCCTAAGTTCCGCTGCATGAGTGTTTGTGTACGTATGGCTGACTGTGCTTCCAAGCATAGAAACGTATTTTGTCATACCTTCAGTTTTTTTTTTCTTTACACAAAAAATAAAATATTTTGTGTGGAAATCATTGTCTTGTTTGTTTTTATGATTTTTGTTTCCATTATTTCCATTACATCTCATTTGTGGACCTTTTCCCTGATTTTATCCAACAGTATTATTACATATTTATTTGTTCACCCACCCTTCCCCCTATCATCACATATTTTATATCTGTTGTCATATACTGTGCCCTTCCCTTCCTCTTAAACCTACCAGAAATAATGAAAGCAGGATCTCTTACTGAGTCTTACTTTACAACATAATATTTTGACATTGTTAAGTGGTGAGTTGAATCATCTGAGGCCTCAAAAGAAGGCTGTTAAATTTACATGTAGGTTTTATGACTAGTTTGAAGTTCAATGTGGGTGTAGAAAAAGTGCAGTGATTTGTAAAAGAAGGATTCTTCATGTCAGTCACGACTAGCAGAAAGGCTCGAATGATGAAGGAAACCACTTTTTTCCCTTTAGATACCAGCACCTATTAATCAAGTCAATTAGTTAGTTGGTTTTATGAAGCTGCAGACGTTTGTTTACATTACGTGTGTGAACAGCCCTTTCTAGTAATTCTCACCTGACAAAACAAAATGTATTTTTCAGTCTGGTGGGTTAAATGTAGACTTCAATTCTTTGTATGAGTCAGTTTTAATGTCAACATATTCTCAAACATAATTGGGAATTCCGACTCTTTGATATATAGTCTGCATTGCTTTAAAGTCTTTGTATTTTTTCATAGTTATTTTGTTTCCAACTTTAAAACATTCATGCTTTATGTAAATTGTTAACGGACCACTTCCAATAAATGGAAAGAAAAACACAAATTAGAAATTGATATCAGCAGACACTTAAGGTTTTGTATTTAATTCAAAAATTTCCAAAACTGAATTGAATTATAGTTTTTTTTATTACAAGCAGAAAGATTTGTAAAAAATACTAAAAGATAGATTCTAGTCACTTAACACAATGTGTCAATATTCAGGTTATTTCCTGATTTCTTTAAAATCACATATTCATTTATAAATAGGGAACTCTTTAGACGAGCTGCCTGCATCTCTCTTCTCTCTCCTTCAGTCCAAAGAGCTGCAGATAAAGCGTCAGTTCCAGGACACGTGTAAGATCCAGACCCGTCAGTACAAGGCTCTGAGGAACCACCTACTGGAGAACACGCCCAAATCGGACCACAAGGCCGTGCTGAAGCGTCTGAAGGATGAGCAGACCCGTAAGCTGGCCATCCTGGCAGAGCAGTATGACCACTCCATCAATGACATGCTGTCCACACAGGCTGTGAGTAAGGCAAGAGACGTCGTTCACTACACACACGCACCACACCACCACTGCCGTGCCTGGCCCAGGAGCCGTCCTGCCCGCCCGCCCGCCTGCTGCTCGCCCGCCTGCCTTCCTGTCTGCCCGCCAACGAGCCTCATCCTGCTCCCTCAATGTTTATCACCAACTTAACTCATGTTTACCTGTTTTTACACCAAACGATGTCCACCATCCTGTTGCCCGCCCAAGTTCTGTGTAAGTCCTCTCCAGTAAAGAGGATCAATGTGTTTAAAGTTCAAACAGAACTTAAAGACTAAAAGCCATGATATTGAACCACACAGTGACACTAAATCAGTAAAATCAGTTCATCTTAAAAAAAAGATGTCCAAATTAAATGGTATTGCTCTGGTAAAGAAAAACAAAATCACAGATGAATACATGTTGCCTACGTTACTATCAAGGCAGCTGGATTGTCTGGATTTGGTCACTGAGCTCATTTTTGATTTGCTTATATTTTAAACGATCAAACCTCTGGTTCTCGGCCCAAACAAACGTTGCATAATCCCTGATGAAATCATCATGTCATACTTCTCTCAGGTGGATTTCCCCCTTTAAGGTCCTGGATTATCCCTTCAAGCTTTCATATCATATCACATGACCTACAATATAATACATGGGGGTCATATTTAAGTCCAGCTCCACATGAAGATGACAGTGACCTGAGATACTCCTCACTCCTGTCTCCATTATGGACTGGATGTAAAATAATGGTAAAGGGTGGAGGCTGGAACACAAGGAGTTTTATATATTTTTTTACTTTACCTGATGGTGCTGATTTGAGGAGGGTCTTTAGTTTGATCAGATCTTTCTACTGTGATAACTTAAAAAAAAACGAAAAAATATATAACGACTACATTCGACGTGTTATATCCAAAGAGAAGCTGTTTGTTGATCATGTTGATAGTTTGTTCATGGTTATGGTAAAATGTCCAAAAATCCAAACTATGAGATGTGACAGCTGAACATTTAACAAGTATTATTAAAGTAAGTAGTAGTCTGTTAGGACTAAACTCCTCACTCACCCCCTGCTCTCTGACAGTCGGACTCTTCCACACTCTAATCCCGGGCTTTTAAATGATTGAAACATAGTCGGGGTCGGATGGGTCGTTATAAACCATCTTTTCCTATCGGTGATATAACGCACTGTGCTACTTTTAATTACCTCCCATGGCAGCCAGCCACGTAAGCTCGGTAAGCCAAATCCCCGCTGCCCTTGTTTGTCCGCACATCCACTCCTGCTGTTGTTTAAGTCTCTTTTGGGAAGGTTTCCAGCTCACTGATTAAAACTCCATCCCGAAGGTCAGAGAAAGAAAAAAAAAAACAGGTTTTAGATGAAAATCTTTTGTGTTTTTAGAAGAAGTTTTAATCTGTTTCCTGGAGCTGGGCGTAGAGCACGACATCTCACACACACACACAGGTCAAAGCAGTTCAAAACACTTTGTAGCATTTTACTAGATTCACTTTTTGGAATTATATCTGAATAGTCAATTACGTTTCATCCCACCAACAGTATTTCTGCCATGTTTGCTGTAATAGTCTGACATTTACAGATTTATTTTTGTTTCAAAGTTTCTTTTAAAGACAGCATGTGGAGGCCAAGACTGAACAAACTCACCTCAATAAAAACAACATAGATTAAACAAAACTCTAAACAATCTGTTTCTCACTCTCCTGATCCTCTTCTCTCTTTATATTTTTTTATGTTCCTCAAACTCTTCCTCTCCCTTCAACACTGAAGCACAGTTTCTGGTTTAAACAATTGTGCCAAATCCATTTGTCATCACACTCCCTCTTGTTTTTTTTTCTTCTGACTCTTAGCTGCGATTGGATGAGACTCAGGAGGCGGAGTACAAGGTGCTCCGGATGCAGCTGCAGCAGGAGCTGGAGCTGCTCAACGCCTACCAGAGCAAGATCAAGATCCACACAGACACGCAGCACGAGCGGGAGGTCAAGGACCTGGAGCAGAGGGTGTCCATCCGCCGTGCGCTGCTGGAGCAGAGGGTTAGAGGCCTTTAGCAATTCATTCTGTGAATGCAAAACATGAAAGCCTGTCATGAGTTTAAGGAAGCCAGCCAGGAGAAGTGAAGAAGATTGTAAACTGAATATCACAATCTTAACAGTGGACCGCTCCTGTTAGCGTTCGCATCGATAGCTCTTTTGATATTCAGATATAACTCTAAGCTGTTCTTTCTACCAGCTTTTTCTGCAGCCTCTGTAGTGACCTGTTCCAGCACTAAGTCCTCCTGACAGCAGTTCTGGAGCTTTCAGTCGCATCGCAACTTCTTCTATAAGGACTTTTGGTCCACCTTAGCATAAGTTCATTTTTCAAATGTGAGTGGACTCTACACGGTCCACTCACTTGATGTCCCAGACTTTTCAAATCCCATCATATCCTTTCTTCAGAACATGAAAAAAGAGTATTTATGTTTCCATGACATTACGGACACTACAACTGTTAAAACGATTGTGTGTCTGACCATGAACCCAAATACAGTTTGTAAATTGAGAATTTGAGTGATTTAGAGTTTCACTTCGCTTAAACATAAATAAATGACGTGGAAAATATCTGAACTCATCTTATAGCCCCGATGAAAAATGATTAACATTGTTTTTTAAGTGTAAATCTGCTTTCTTCCTAGATCGAGGAGGAGATGCTGTCTCTGCAGAATGAGCGCTCTGAACGTATCCGCACCCTCCTGGAGCGACAGGCCAGTGAGATCGAGTCCTTCGACTCCGAGAGTTTGCGTCTTGGCTTCAGTAATATGGCTCTGTCGGGCATCCCGAGCGAGGCCTACCCCATGCAGGGGTACTCCAACGTCCCACCCCCTGTCTCCCGCTCCGCTGGACACTGGAGCCATGGCCTGCACCCGCAGATGGCTCCCCCCCAGCAACACTCCCGCCGCAGCCACAACAGCAGCAGCAGCAGCGGCATCAGCAGTGGTAGCGGAGCCAGCGACCGCCGCAGCGAGTCTTCATCCTCCTCCCACGCTCTTGGACTGGCTCTGGGTCTGGGGCGAGACAGCCGGGAGATGCACCACTCGTCCCGCTCCTCCGCCTCCTCTTCTTCTTCCTCCTCCTCCTCTTCCAGCCACCACCAGCGCCACCACCTGCCCCAGCACTACCACCACCAGAGCACACCGCAGCTGTACCGGGAGCGCGAGAGGGATCGGGACCGCGATAGGGAGCGGGAGAAGGAGAGGGAGCGGGAGTGGGCTGGAGTGCGAGGCTCCGGCGGCGACCTGGCCCACCCACACCCCCTGCCCTTCTCCCATCACCTGCCCTCACGCTCCTCCTCCCAGTCCCTGGCCATGCTACCTCCCCCGCCACCTGCTCCTCCATCCATCTCCGGCCCGTCCTCCTCCTCCTCTTCCTCCTCCTCCTCACAGGGGGGGATCTACAGCGGCGCTGGGCTCGGTGTACGCGGTGCCCCGAGCCTGATGGCCCTGAGGAACAGCCCCCAGCCTCTGAGGAGGACGGCTTCTGGCGGTGGGCCCGGAGGAGCTGGGGGCAGCGACGGCGTCTTGAGCAGAAGTACCTCAGTCACTTCACACATCTCCAACGGCTCCCACATCTCCTACTCGTAGATGAGAGGAGGAGGGCAGCACAGAGGGAGGTGATTTAGGAAGGTAGCTATCACAGGCTGCATCTCAACACTCTCAGCTTCACACCTCAACTTGTGCCCTTTTAATGGGGCTGACCTTGACTGTAAGATTAGCTGAAATGTAAAGGATTCGGGGTCAACGAGAGAGGTTGAACTGACAGTTTTGAGCTGCACCCTGCTTCTTCAGACTCAGGGTGGCTTGAGAGGTTTTCTCCCATTCTCACAGGTGTAAGCATAGTAGGGAGGAATGTAACCACCTGTGAAACCACCAGATTTAGGTGATCTCAGATGTTGAAAAAAAAGAGAAGGTTTGTGTTCAGTGTTTTTATCTTTGTTACCGCCTGTATAAAATGAAACAAAAGTATGAAAGGAGCTGCCTTTTTTTCCCTCCACGAGCTGCGGAAAGAGAGACGGCAGCCATGTCTTCTTCTATGATGTTCTTTGCTGGAATGGAGAAAGCTGGAGGACAGGATGGAGGGAAAAAGGGAAGAAAACTTGTTTTTTTTTGCATTGTGTTTGTTCTTGTATGTGGTTGGTAGTGTCCAGAATATATCTAGCAAGCACTCTTAAGTTCTGCTCCAGGTAGGGAAAGGGGAGAATCAAAAAACATGGCTGACTTTAGTCTCCAGCTCCTGCTGACACTTTTTATTGATTTACTGTTGTTGATTTTTTGTTTTTATATGAAGTGTATACAACCCACAAAAACAAGTTGCTTGGAACGTCACCAATGCCTTTAAGGAGTCCTTAAAGGGGATGTCCTGCCATCAAAGTTTTTATTTGATGACTGCAAGATGATTTAAAAAAAAATACACCGAATGTTTGTAAAGGCGAGAGACTCTGTTCTAAAAATGCAGCTGGAATGAGGAGAAACATTGTGTGGATATGTACAAACAAACACCAAAAACAAGCTTTCCAGCATCCATGACATATTGAGTATCTAAACAAACCTAGGTGTCTATGGGAGTCACTTCAATGCATGAGATAGATGTACAAAAAAAACAAACAAAAAAAACATTTGTAAACATGACCAAACACATTTGAAATGTACCGTACCTGTCCAAGTTTCACTGGCATTTAAGATCACTCGTCCCACACTTTTTGATCTCTTACTGTACATATTTATGGTAAAAATGAAAAACAAAAACAAGTCATTGGTTTTATAGAGTAACAAAGATAATGATAGTAATTTTGATATTATTCAAATGAGTACGGGACTCAAGAGTTAGAAGTGGAAAAACTCCAACTGCATTTTCTATAGGTGTCAATATTACCATAATTAATCCTGATGTTATTGTTGTTGTAATCATGTTCACAAAGGGCCCACTTTTGACTCCAAAAAAAGCTGATAAAAAAACTGTTGCATTGTCAGGTATGGTGTGTTCAAGGTATTAATGATTATTAATAAGAGACGATTATTAATAATTGTTAATTATTTATGTATGTGTCGAGCAGTGACGTCTGGTTATATTGCCACATTTTTTTTAAAGACAAAACGACGGAGTTTTAAAAGGACATCCCACATAAAGTCTGACCTCCTTCTCTTGGACTCTCAGAGAGACTCAATGATTTCATAATTGGGCACTGGAATGTAAATGCTGGTTTTCCCTTTTTGTTTCTTTATTTTCGGTTCAGGGGGTTTACCTTTCAACGCAGTATCTCACAGGAATCTGCACAATCGTTGTTGATAATCTGAGCATGTGATCAATGCGAACGAGCTGGAAGTGTGTGGTGAAGAAGGAGAAGAAAAAGGGACGGGTGTTGACTGAGCTGCTGTGATCCTGCAGCAGCAGTGACCGCAGTAACCCGTCCCCACACTTAAAGACACCAATCAGTGTTTTCCTGGTGCACATGAGGCTCCTGAAGACTCTTTTTTTTTTTTCCTCCCTCTTTTTGGGTCATTTACTTGAAGGGGATTAGAAATCACTGGACTTTTTGTTTTGTTTTACCTGAAGAAAAAAAGAAGAAGATAATCACCCTGCTGTTTGTATGACTCAGAAACACCAGCTCAAGACAATTCCCTGTATAACCTACTATTTTATGCTTGGTTGAAATCTCAGTGCATGCATGAAACTCCTTATATAAACTAAGACTGGCGGGATCGGGGACGGCCTTTGTGTTGGGGAAGTCAGTGTGATAGTGCGTTTAGACGGGCTGTTGTCTGTGTCCGAGCGGGTGGTCTCACCTACTGCCTGGTTTAACATGAAGACGAAGAAGCGACACAGACGTTGTGTTTTGCAGAGTTTTCGGGGCAGAGGGAGGGTGGGCGTGGAAGGGGATGTGGGCGGGGGTTGAAATCATTAAATATTCACGTCAAGCAATTTAAAGCTTGAGGAGGAAAAGGGTGAAGGGTCTTAACACATGTATTGGAAAAGAAGTGGGGTGCTTTAAAAAGTAATTTAAAAAAAGATAATAAAATTGATATTAACACATTAACTTGTGCTGTTTCACTTTACTTGGTTTATTGCTACACCTATAAGAACAAAGAATAGATTCAATGGTCAGACTTAAATCAGCAACTAAAATGATCATCCAGTACCACCCTCTGTTCTACATTTTGAACATTTGCTTGATTTTTTTTTTTTTTTGCCTCTTACATTAAACTGAATATCTTCTGTGGTTTTTTTTGTGTAAGATTTTATGGTCGGCATCACAAAAGGAAAAAATTCAAATACTAATTGAAAAAACTTTTTTTTTTTAATTTTCAGCCATGACTAATACAGTTTTCAAACAAAACTGCACAATCTTGTTTTCTCAGTTTATCAAAACAGAATTTGGCACGAAAGTCAAACATTTCTGAAAAAAAAAAAGGTTCGCCCTAAATTTAAGTTAACAAAATATATTTCATTGTCCCACTTTTAGTCGAAAGCACATTAACAGCATGCATTATGCCAAGTTTAACAACGTTATAAAGCATCCTTTCTAAAAGTTTGCAAAGCTGAAACTAGTAAATCTGGTAAATTTAAACCTAGAATTGACTTAAACTATGAAGCCATTACATCATATTCTCACTGATTTAAACACTTTAATTGGATAAAAAAAACAAAAAAACAAGGCAAATCCTAGACATCATATATCATGTATAAAATGTGTTTTACATTGATTACCTTAAGCAGACAGTGTATCAGTGTTCATGCAATGCTGACTATTAATCTCGTCTATTGTGTGTGTGCACGCTGAGCTGTTATTCGTCCTGTTTACTATCTCTGTCTCTGACATCATTATTATTGGCCGACTGGGAGGATCGACGCGCACTTCCCTTTAAGATGCGTCTGTCATCTCGCCGTTAATGGAAAGTCACCCCGGCTGTTTCCTGCGGTGCAGGACGAGATCTGCTCCAGCTGCCTGAGGAGAAGGAGGAGGGGGGGAAGGAGAAAAAAAAAACACACGGTATTGCATTTTGTGTCGGCTGACTAAACCCAGGAAGGAAAGGGGGGGGGGAGGACGGGCTCCGCCGGAGGGAGACGGAAATGAGAGGAAACCCTATCCCTTTAAGAGCAAGTGGGACATAGCGGTGCGAGAAAAGGAGAGGAGGGGGAGAAGAAAGAGGAATTAAAAAAGAAAAGGAAGAAAGAGACAGGGAGGGAGGAGGGAGAGCGGGCGATAAAAAAAGAAAGATGACATCCTCGCAGCTGAGCGGCCGAGGTGGAGCGAGAGGCTGCGGCCCGGCGAGAGCGCCTCGCGCCGGGGTCAGGGCTTGAATCCAACGCGAGGCTTCGACAAACACCCGATTGGCCTATCGGGAGAAATCGGAAAAAATTGATTCATAAATCAAAAACAAAGCATGACCTGCTGTGCTATCAGATACGTGTGTTATTGCCCATATTTGGTATCTTTCTTACAAATGCATTTTTAAGTCATGTGTAGTGTTTTGCTTATTGCTTAAATATGATACTGAAATATGCGTTTTTATTTTTTTGAAGCAATTAAGTTGGGCGCTTTTGCGTTTTAGGGAATTCAGTGACGAATTAAAGTTAGGAACACAAGTGAAATAGAAACCGGCCATTATTGGAGCTGGCCTGCGTGCTGCAGCCTGCGTGAGTGCGTGCATTTTAATGGACAGCATTAGGCTACCTCAATGAGAAAAACATATTTTTGCAGACGACATTAATTACGTTTTTTTAAAGCAAATCCGGGAGCCCGTCGTTTCTGCTGCAGGACAGGCGTCTGTCCTTTTTGCCTCGGTCATCGGCGAGCCGATCGAAACAATGCAAATGTTTCTTTCCTCGATCTCAATAAGGAGCTGACTATAATCTCCATCGCTGTGGCCGCAAAATGGATGCTGCTTGGAGCAATTTCCTCTTCCAGGTAAGCTTGATGAGCAGACCTCTGTTTCTGTTCTCATTCACTTACACATGGCCTCTCAGCTGGTGTGTGTGTGTGTGTTCGTGTGTGTGTCCAGCAGCCCTATCATCGTCACACGTTGTATTACACCTATAGATAAAGCTGAGACTTGTGTTTACATTTGGTGATGGCCTCCTGCTTTGCTTCTCCAGAATACTCCCACCCAAAACCAAGTGGAGGGGAGTCTCCAATCAGAGCTCATGTCAGTGCATACGAGTTCTCCCCAAACCCCACCCACAGAGCACATAGTTCAGCCTCCTTCAACTGTGGACACTGCTGCTCTCAGTGAGGATCCCCTACCTGGTGAGAGACACCACACCACACTGTACACCTGTGGAGCTGTCAGCAGCACAGATAAGGCGACACTACTCCTCATTTGCATAAGTTTGTCATTCAGATAGGCGCACAAATTCTTGTTTCTGTTATTCACAGATGAGAGGACGAGACAGATAGAGACCAATCATTGCCATATAAACGTAATCACTGCTTTACATGTAACACTGAAGTTTAATCTCATATGAACATACAGTATATTTTTATGCAGCAGCGAGAAAAAAATGTAAATACGGCTTAACTGTTTTTAATTTCAAAAGCATCTAGCTGAAAATGTCTCTTTTTAATTTTGATTATTCAAAATCCACATTTAAACTGTGTAAGATCAATAGTAATAAGAAGAATTCCAGGTACACTAAGGGGGTCCTTAAAATTCACTAGAAATCATATCTGATCAATCTTATTTTATTTTTTATGATTGCTTTTTTAAGATACGCATGAATGAAATTAGCACCTTTCAATCTTCCTGTCTTTCCTCCCCCTTCGCTATGGATCTAGTGAAGCCCGTGTCTCGTCCAGCCCGAGTGCCCCACATCTGTGCCATCTGCAACAAGCAGTTCAAGAATAACTACAACCTGCGGCGGCATCAGTCGGTCCACACTGGGGTACGCATGAAGGACAGGGCCAGAGAGCAGGCGGAGGGGGCAAAGGAGGGAGCGGCCGGCCAGTTGACTGTGGCGGTGGCGGCCCCGTTGGCGATGGCGGTGGGGGCCGGAGGGAGGGCGGAGAGGCCAACTGTTCCCCTCTCCCTGCTGCATCTCTCCGCACCTCCTACTCTCGCCCCTCCCGGCTTGCTGGCGGGGGCCCAGCAGCCTCCCCTGGGTAGTCAGGATGGTGACAGGGTCGCCATGCCAAACGTAATGGCTAGTGTTAACCCCCACGCTCCACCTCCTGCTGCTGTCGTCATGGCCTCAGGGGCGACAGTACAGGTGGGTCAGGGCCTTGTGGAGATGGCTGTCGTCAACCCCGAACCTTCCAGCATGTTGTTTCTTTAGCTGCACAGCCACAGGGATGGTTGACTGGAGGTCTCCTGTGTATCTTTGACTGAATGTCTACAGAAATCTGTTCAGGGACCAGTAAAGTTCATCCCAGTTTTTGGCACTGGTCCCCAGTTTGAGAAACACCATGCTAGAAGCCCCCCCACGCTCCCCTGCATGTTCTCTGTAACATAAAGAGTGTGAACGCACAAAAAGACTTAAATCAAACTGTAAGTAGTTGACCTAACATGCAAAAACTTTCAGGAAGTAAGGTAAAAACAATCTGTGTATTTGCATGGTTTCAAGAAAATAGATTTTAAAATATCTGAATAGCTGCCTCTGATTGTAACTCGTTCTTTGTTTTCAACTGTGCAGAAAACACTTCCTGTCTAAATTCTGGAGTTTGTTTATCTGCTTGTCTTTTTTTTTTTGCCTCAGCGGCCTTCCAATCCCAACCCCAACCCGGTGAGGAAGAACCATGCCTGCGAAACATGCGGGAAGGCTTTCCGGGACGTTTACCACCTCAACCGGCACCGCCTGTCCCACTCAGACGAGAAGCCGTTCTCCTGTCCCATCTGCCAGCAGCGATTCAAGAGGAAGGACCGCATGAGCCACCACGTGCGCTCGCACCAGGGCGGCGTTGAAAAACCGTATGTCTGCCCCCACTGCGGCAAGGCTTTCTCCAGGTGAAAGAGTTAAAATCTGATGCTGTGATTATTATTTGAACCACAAGTATTTCTGTCTCTTGCATGTGAAGCTTTATCTGAACTAATGCATTACCTTTCTTTACTTCCCAAGGCCGGACCATCTCAACAGTCACGTCAGACAGGTGCACTCCTCAGAGCGTCCCTTTAAATGCCCAGTGCGTCATGCTTTTTTTTTTTTGTCTACTTTGCTCACAGTTAGATTGTTTACCTGGATGCAACAGCACAAAGCCTGATGTTTACATAAGCATGACAAAAATGCTTTATCATATCATATATCATATATATTAATATAGTTGGTAATTTATAGAATATGTGTATTGTATGCATGCTTATGTACTATTAAGTTAGTGGGTTAAAGTAAGGATTATAAAGATTATAATAATAAGGAATGCTTTGTCAGCACACTGTCTGAATTAAAGGGCCCACACTTTAGGACATTACTTTACTTCATTTTCTCTTACAGTCATTGATTTCCCCCTTTTTTTCCAGACTTGTGAGTCCAGCTTTGCCACAAAGGATCGGTTGCGTGCGCACATGATTCGCCACGAGGAAAAGGTCCCCTGTCACATCTGTGGCAAACTCCTGTCAGCTGCTTACATCACTGACCACATGAGGGTGCACAACCAATCACAGCACCACGCCTGCCATCTTTGTAACCGCAGTAAGAACAGATGCCATTATTTAATAGTTAAATTTACACGACCGTTGTCATTATTTTTCTCTTGGAAAGTGTTTATCTGACTTAAAATCATTGGTTTTCTTTGGCTCTAAGGAGCTAGGTAGCATCTTTACACTGACTGTTTTGGTTTTCTAGGAAACACCCTAACTGTTGTGTCCCTAGTCTGTCTACAAACCCCCCAATTATGAGAAAGGCCATCGTCTCCGTCTCTTGCCTGCTCCACTTTTCAGAAAATGTGTGCTTAAACAGGCAGTTTGGACATTTTCCCTTTGTGACATCACAAAGGGCAGTAACCCCTCCCCTAGGTGGGTGACACTCCTACAGCTAGGTGTTTGTTCTGCCCTCTTAGTTTGCCTCCTCACCTTAAACAATTTGGCATGGTGCAAGAAAGCCCGCGCCACATCACCTTCCAGAGGGGCGTGGTTGAACACAGCTCACGTTCATTTAAAGCTACAGACACAGAAACAGCCTGTTCTGAGCAGGGCTGAAATAGAAGGGTTCATAGGCATGATCAAATACAGGATAAGAGTGGATTTTTAGCAAGAAATTTCACAGACATGTTTTTGGCAGCTGTGAGACTTATTTAAACTTGTTGAAAAGGAGGATAATATGTGACCTTTAATTTAAAAAAAGAGATAAACTGAATGCACACTACTTGCTCAGCATCCAACAGGTTGACACAGACTTAGGTACTCGCTGGTGAAGAAAGTGGAGCATTGAGCAGCCAAAAGAATCAGAAAGGAGGAGTCTGGAGCTGAAATTGGTGGAGATCAAAGAAAGCTAAAATGGGGAATTAATATGGGACTTTAATTCATCAGGAGAACAAATACCCAACTCTTAAGAAGGCCAATGCTGCTCCATACCTGCTGGATCTGTGTATAAGCTGTGTAAAAGAAGCATGTTTTACGTGTTGTAATAAAAATAATGTTTCACATTTCACTATTTTGCTTTAGAGATCACTTCTTTGCTTAGTGTCCCAATTTTCTCCCTTTAGGCTTCACAACACTGACGTACCTTCGCGTCCATGCCCAGAAGCACCATGGCCAGGAGTGGAAGGACAGTCCTGGGGGTTTCGGCGGCACGACCACAGGTGGCATCCTCGTCTGCCAGTTGTGTGGTGTCCACTGCAAGACCCCAACCCAGCTCCAAGGGCACATGGGCACCCATAACAACAGCCAGGGCGTCCCAAACCCCATCACCTCGAATGTGGCTTCCAGCAGCTCTGTCTCCCTTAGCAACATGGTGACGGCACCTACAGTGTACGTCACGGGTAACACAGTGGTGGACCTGCTTGTTACGGACTGCTCTAGTATTGCAGCACCACAGTCTCACAGTTAGCAGGACGGAGCTCAGCAATAATAACCTCGGTTTCCTAACAGAGGGCAAGGTTAGAGAAGGTCAAAGTGACACATAGATGCTGATCTGGTTTCACTTTTGTAAAGTCTTCAATTATTGGCAAGGTTAGGATTAAGGGAGAAGGGAATTAAATACAGAACAGCAACACCAATGATAAACATAGTTGTGTTGCCAAAATATTTGTGTAAGAAAAATGTGATATTGTGAGCATCTAGTGTATTACTCTCCCTCTCTGCCCTCTCTCTCTGCCCCCCCTCACCCCTGGCATCAGCTGCTCTCTGCAAGTGCACCAAGTACTGTATATCTCACACCAGCTCTGATCTTACCTCCATATTGTAGCTCTCTCACGAAAAAAAATCCAAATGGCTTGGGTTAAGAAGAAATAGAAAGAGACTAGTTTGAATAGAATAAAAAGTAACACATTAGGGGGAGGGAAGATGTGTGTTAGCATGTTAGCATCATAACGCTAAAATCAATGTTTGATTTTCAAAGCTGTAAGTTTACAGACCAGGACAGGACGCCATTCGTGTTGTGGGCAGTATGGATTTGTGGGATGTATTCGTTTATTTGTTTCTTAAAGGTACAGAGAAAAGAATAGAGATATATTCAGGAGTGTCAAGCACCTTAAATAGTTGTTGTTTGATTCAGTGGTGATCAAAATGGGGTTTAAGATTTCTAGGATTTTTCTTCCTCTGAGTCTTCCTCTCTGGGTCCGGCCATCTTAGAAAGAAAAAAAGAAGAAAGAAAGACCTAACTGCAATTCAACTCTTCTTCTGGCTTCTGACATGGCAACTCCTGCGCCTGAAAACTACCTTTTTGCATGAAAGTAAGCTAGCTCAGTCATGCTTATTGTTAGGGAGCTGTCATGACAAAAGAAACACTAAGCAGTTCTAATACGTTGGCTGTAAACAATTATATTTATAAAAAGTGTTGATTTTAACAAGACATAGTCAGCCACTATATTCACATGGCAGCCATTTTCCTCTGAATCGATGCTAATGTGTGAGCCGTCTCACAGCTGTGTGCTGTATGGGCTATCCCTAAAATTTGATATCTGACAAGTTCTTCTCATATCACAACTTCCTCAAGATCGGCAAGTGATAAAGACAATGAATAGTGAAACGTTATAGGGACCAAGACCATTTTCTAAAGACTAAACAAGCTGTTAGCCAAAGTTAGGCAACAGCTAACATTAAAATTCTTCTTCCTTGCTTGTGTTATCTAGAGAATGTCTAAACACTAACGTCACAGTTTGCATGTGTTAGATGGTACAATAAGAAAGGTATAAACCTAGCAGAAGGTAGTGTTGCTTTGGAAGTTATTGAATGCTAACATTAGCTGTTTAATGGTTGCTAATGGGTCATCAAATTTGTCGTACCTCCAAATATTGCCAAATGTCCATCTAGATTTTCCCTTTTATTGTTTTTTAGTTGCTGATTAATTGAGGCTATGTGATATGATGATTTCTTTTTTTAGTTATGTTACACTTATGGGATTCACGACCTGTAACTCAGCAGTGTGGACAGTAACGCAGCATTTGAGCTTCCTATCCTGTTTGTGATGTCAGAGGAAAATGGCAGCTATGTGTACTGTAACTGGTGAATTAATTTGATTGTAACTGTCATTGCCATAGTCCTTTTTTTTTTATTTTCTCTCTGTACCTGTCCAATGAGTGAGACTTATGCATTAGACTTAGTCATTTAACTCTGTATAGCACATCATGTTCGAAGTGCAAGTCATTATCGTTCTCATCATGTCACACGTCTGTTGGATATCTTTAATTGCTCTGAGTTATGTTGTGTGATGTGGTGTCGAGAAAGGGCTTATTAAGTCATTAGTCAGGAAAATTACGTACATTTGGAGTCTGACAACACCACTTGGTATGCTGTAAACAAACCTGGTTTTGTACTGGAGTGCTTTTTCAGTTTTGTGTTGATATGTTACCTTGAAATTTGTAGTAGTTTCTTTCTTTCTTCCTTTTCTTCTCTCTTTGGAAATGTGTTCTTCCTGTTGAGAAAAGTAGTGATCTCTTAAAAAAAGTTCATTTTAGGTTTTTTCTTCATAACACTAAAAAAATTAATACCTCTACTCTAGGATTCTGTACAGCTCTTCTGATACATCTTAATGCCTTATCGTACTCAACTGCATTTTAATTATTTTATGATGAAATATTTCAGATCTTAGTCATGGATTCATTAAGAATAATAATGGGATGTATTTATATTTATATTTTTATATTTCTCAACAGTATGCATGTCTAAAAGATTGTTAGAGCAAAAAAAACAAATCAATGATGCTTACTACAGTCATGTTATTTTGTAGATGAAGTAGAAATCATGTTATTATTTTGTAATTTGGACAATTTAAAGTAAAAGAGTAAACGGGTGTTTGTGTGATGATCTGTTCCCTGTTACGCTACATAGTTGATTTGACACTGGACGTATGAGGGAGTTCTATTGTGCAAAATCTCACTCAGCCATTTTGTCATCTCCAGTGATAACGCTTTATAACAAGAGTACACATCACACGCGTGAGTAATTCATAATTAATGCATGACTCATGATGATTTGATGCATGAAATAATGCAAGATGCACCCTAGAGTAAAGCTGTCATCATTATGAGCATATTGGAAAAATTCATGGTTAAATCAGTGTTTACTCACAGGTCATCTTTTACACCATCAAATTACTATTTACATTTGAAAGAGAACATTTTGGAGCAATACATTCACAGAGCCTGGCTGAAGTAATACAGAAAATATGTTTAAAACATGAAGCAGCTTCACCTAAGTTATTCTTTAGATGTTAACATGACCTAGAAAATGTGATTTAAAAAATCAACCCTGTAGAAATAATAATGTCAGTAAATGTTTTCCTCCATGGATATTTGACCAATATGACTTCACATAAATATAAGTCTTGCACAGCAACAGTATTTCCCAGCAAACATAAAATAATCAATTTTTACCTTTTATCAAAGATCAGGATCTGCACACTGTCAGCACTCACCATTATTATACTCAATAGTTTGAGAGAAGAAAGGCTTCACAAAGGCTTAAAAAAAAACAAGCAAGTCAATGCATTTTCTCTTGTCAGTGTGCAGGGACGTTTTTTTTGGGGACTAGCAACAAGAAAACAAATGTGAAAAATCGCTTGTCCTTTGTGATACTTGTGAGATGTAACATATAAATCCAGTGTTTAAAAGTCGTGCATAGGAAGTAATCCTCTGATGACAGGGGCCAGAACAGGTTGCAAATGAAAACAGGAGGAAAACATGGAATGATATGTGAGTTTTCCTATACTTGACAATCTTGTTATTTCTCTCTTACTCTTTTATTACTGGCACCATGTCTGTAAATGTAAACAAAAAGACACATCAGACATGTTCTCTCAAGTGTTTGGTAAAGCAAAAAGGAATCGTAAACATTGGTTAAAGTACCAATCAAAGCAACTTTTGCAGACACAATTAAAGTCACGATTCTAACACTGATGAGGAAAAGTACTTATGAGAAAAAGATTAAACAAAAAAGCTATGTTGTTACTCCTTAGAGTTTTCCATTATTAGGTCTTCTAGAGAAAAAACAAAACGTTTTGAATTGTAAAAAAAAAAAATGTTGTGATCGTCTGTAATTAATGTTAACTGTGCCAGGTGTCCCATTCAATATGGAAACACCAAGACTGTTCCTGTTTCAACCTCAGAGCTGTTTGTTCTGAACAAATGTTCACATTATACTTCAAAGAGTCTTCTTCAACGGGCCTGCCAGTCAACCTAATTATCGAAGTGGTTGAAGGTACAGTACAGTGTGTCTTCACCTTTACTGCACTTCTATATGCTACAGAGTACAACATATTCTATCCGCCTCTCTTTAAGTTCTCTATATCTTCATGGCATGAACTCTCACATATTCACTCAAGTTTGAATGAACTTGAATCCAAAATGATTTTCATGTATCAATGTATTCACGTTTCTTTAAGTATGCTCTGTATACATATACAGTGTGTACTTCTGTCTGGATGTAGGGACTACCATTACACTACTCCCAAGCCCAAGCTTGGAGTAAAACAAAAGTTATTCACAACATGTGTTACATTCTGGCCGATGTTCCACTTCTTTGCTAAAAAAATAAATAATGAAATGTCTCCCAAAACTACTTCCTGTACTACCTGTTGTAGGAACATGTGAAGCCTTACAGTTTCTTCATGCCCGAACCTCAAATGACAATCCAGTCCCCTTTATTTATACAACACATTTCAATCAACTTTGCTGCAAAGAGCTGGTTTGTCACTCAAAGCCTGAACTGGTGATGGACTTACTGGTATGTAATCTCCACGTCTCAATGTTTGCAGGGCTGTGAAATGTAAGGACTTTGAGCTTTCAAACAATCATCTCTTGATTACATTGAGGATTGATGATTGATCAGGTTGTGCACATGTTGGTTTCATTCAAAGGTCAAATGAGAATCTATATTAGACACAATTTGCTCGGCAACTATCAGTTACTTAATTATTCAATCAGATTTAAAAAAAAAAAAAAAAATACATTAAAGGAAAAAGTCATTTGCTGTTAAATATCTGGCAGACTGGATACTGCAAAATAATTGTGAATGCTCCGGACGAGGTATCCATTCAACGCTCCCCCCCCCCCACGACCCCCATCCCGCCCCACCCCACCCCCTGCATTGACGACAAATGGAAAATGCAGTGCAGTGACTGGTGCAAATTTCTCGTCATGTCATGAGGTGCCCGCCTGGACCTGTAGGAACCAGCTGGCGCAGCAGACCACAGTGTCGAGTCAACGAAGGATGCATCAGTGAAGCTGAGGCATCACTGCTGTGCTGTGTGGGGGAGACTTAAGAGATGACATAGCTGCTGGGACAACTAACGCTGTGTAGACACCCGGATGTGATTTTTTTTTTTATTATTATTTTTTTTAAAACCCCGCTAGTTCGCCGTGTTTTGTTTCGCTTGGGTGCTTCCCCCCCCCCGCCCCCCACTCAATGCTCTCGCTGAGCTGGCCCTCTCATAGATGTAGATCTAACTTAGCTGCAAGCTAAAAAAAAAAAAGCGTTAGCTCGACGCTGCTACCCTTCAGACATTTGAAGTGGCCACACAAACATGCGGGTCATCGAGGCGCAGACCCCCGGGACATCTCTCACCTTAAACTCTGCCTGTGGGACACGAGAGTCGAGTGGCCGCTGACCGGAAGACTCACCGAAGACTTGTGTAAATGCTGCTTAAAAAAAATATCAATTTATTTCCAACACATGTGTGTGTGAACTCCCAGTCCAGTCAGGGTTAGCATTTTATTTTTCGGTGGGGGGGGGGCTAGCGTTCACGGTGTCGGCTAGCCCTGCTCAGCGGCTACAAACAAATAACAAGCTAACAAAAACACTTCGACATGCACGAAATGTGACCCAAAGAATGACTGGCAAAGCATGGGCAATTGTGTGTGCAGGTACTTGTTTGTGTACAGGGGGGAGGGGAGGGGGTCACCATCTTGGTAATGATCGGTGTCTGAATTAGGTCTCAGCGACACCGTTATCTAAAGCTAGCGGAGAGATGCTAACGTTAGCGTCATTGTTAGCCGGTGTGTTAACGCTGCAGACGGGTCGGTCATGCTCACCGAAGACGAGGTGAACAGTGTCTCTTCTTCGCAACTGGGTGACCTAGTTACTTGTGCATTTACAACCCAAACATGTAAAGCTAGGTGATTGGAGTTGAATATATCTTAACTAGCACTTGTAACCTCGTTGAAAGCGTCGTTAGCTTTAGTTCATTAACATGTGAGCGCTCAGGATAAAGGACACTGGACTCAAGTCGACATGGCAAACATTAATCACAGTTTATCAATCCAGGATTTGATAGTGTAAAGTTTGGTTTGTCAACCCCACAGCCGGTCTACTTGTGAATATTTGGTTTATCTTTTTAATACAGGTCACATTAGTTGAGGTTTATTTCAGAACCTGTGAGCTCCAGCAGTTCATGTTTATATCAATAGTTTCCACGTCCAGGATTTAAAAAAAAAAAAAAAAAAAAAAAAAGGCGCAATGCGTATTTTACTAATGGACCTGAACTTTTAATGAGTCAGCTAGTCTTATCAAACTTGCTAAACCACATGGTAGCCCCAGGAATCGATGTGAATAACGCATTCAGTGTCATCAGATGGACATGGCAGCATGCTGCACAAAGGGGCCTTCTGTGTGATGTTCTGTCACTGTACTCGGCTTTAGAGGTCCCCTGCAAAAACCCTTTTATAACAAACATCCCACCCTCCTCCCTCTTCCTCTCACTATCACCATCATGTTTATCTTATTGGGAATTTGGTAAGACCTCCAATAAGCAGTACAGACTGGACTTTGATAGTCAGCTCTGTTTGTGATATAAGTTAATGCAGCTGAATTGCTTACATTTTGGATTCGCCACATGTCAAAGAGATCAATACAAACTTATTCAGTGATAGTTGCTTTGTGTTTTTTTTATTATTTTTTTTTAGAGAGGGCATAAAGAGTGACGGATCTCAAGGACCAGATTGCCAACTGAACTTTTCGCCTCGCTGACAAATTGCCAGGGACCATGCTGACCATCCTAGCTGCTGGGTCTGTGTTCTTTCCAGGCCTTTTCCTGCTGTCCAAACAATGCCTGAAGTCGATCCCAGCGCTGAGGTGGAGCGAAGGAGATGCAGTCATCGTATCTGCCAGGTGAGGCCTTCTAAAAAGGCTAATAAGTTGTTTGGGGATTTTTCTGTGTGGTCTGACATGTTGGCATATTATCTGTCAGGGTTCTTGGTACTTGTACTTCTTCGATCACAGTTTACCATCCAAGTTGTTTTGGACTTAAGCTCACATGCAGTTTTTTGCACGACTCAGGGATTAAAGGTTGTTGCAGCTGCAGTTAGGTGTTTTTTACCCTGTACTTTTAGCTGTATTGTTCCTGCATAAAAGCACTAAGGCAATTCTGCATTGCCATTTTTGAAGTAGATGTTTAAACACCCTTAACCACATGTGCTATCTAGAAATACATTTTTGTCATTTACCTGCCATTCCATGCTCCCAGGTTGGTGTCATCAGTTCAGGCAGTCATGGCCTCCTCAGCTGGCTACATCATTTCTTCTTCCTGCAAGGACATCATTGAGGACCAGTAAGTCAAGAAATTCACATAAGAATGGGTTTCATATCATCCACCCAGCTTTTCCTGTGAGTCAGCTGTCAGGATTTGTAATTTCTGAGGCTTTAAGATGCCCCGCAAACAGGAATAGGAAGGGATTTGGACCTCTGGTCATACATCAGCTATGAAATGTAAGCCAAAAGTGTAAATGGATTTTCATCCCTTGAAAAGTAACTGCGAATATGAGGTGCATATGTGAGGTGTATATAGGTCATTTTTAGTTTAGCTATCGCTGGGGTTTTAACATTTTTAAATTAGCCTCACGCATTTAAATTCAGGTGAGATGGGTTTGATAGTTTTACTGGAATGCAAAGGAGAAAAGCAATTCTTCATGTAAAAGTGTAGAAGCAGCACTTTTCTGAATGAAGGTTTCATTTAAGTAACATGATAAGAAATCTCTGAGAATTTTTAGTCCATGCTGTTGATTGAATGGTAGTTATTTCTTAACTTCTTTGTCATCGTCTGCTTCTCTTCCCGTCTACCCAGGCATTGGCTGACTAGCAGTTACATCTTGTTTGCTGTCCCCTACTTCGTCTACGACATCTACGCAATGTTCATGTGCTACTGGTACAAGCTACGGGTCAAAGGTCACGAGGAGGCTTCGGCAGCACCCCAGCGCATGAGCTCAGCCATGACCAGCTACTTGCGTCGTGAATTCCTCATGGTGCTGCACCATGTTGTCATGGTCACCGTCTGCTTCCCCGTCTCTGTGGTAACTGTCACACGTGTTTCAATCTTCATACCAAGTGCTGCATTTGAACATCTGCTCTGTGGAAAATGAACACTTTGGCATATTGGCCTGTTATTTACAGTTTCCTTTGAAATATTTCTTAAAACTGATTCTTTAAAAAGACATTTTGTATTCAGGAAGACCTTTTCCAAGATATTTTCTTTTTTTCAACATGACAGCTTTAATTATTTCTTCTAACTCTTCTCCCAGTTTTCCTCTTTTATTACACATTTTGTCTACACCATGTCAGGAAAAAAACAGAAAAAGAATTCCCTTCCCTTTGCTGTTAGGAAACTAAATAGCCGAATAAATGTCATATTTGAGAAAAAGTAAATTCAGTGAATTTTAAGTTTTTCGTGCTGAGTAAATTATTTAAATGATTTATCAATATATCGCTTAGTAGATTACATGTTTACTGTTCATCAACTTATTGTTGCGTCTTAAAATTATATAGATATTTTTTCCACCTTGGTAGTGCACAATAGCTGTGGATTGAACTTTGATATAATCTTCATTATACCTAAAAATAAAGCAGTATACCACTCTCTGGAGAGGAGTTGCTTTGTGTCACATAGATATCTATGGGTTACTAAAAGGTCATCCTGCAAACAGACTGCTTGTCAAGACATTGAAAAAAAAAAAAGCCATGTACAAGATTATCGGTCTTTGGGGAAGTAGGATTTAAGACTTCAAATGTTCTTCTTGTCGGCTTTGGTTTGATTTTTAATCATATCAAAGTATTTATTGATGATATCCACAAAGGAACAATGCTGTAATTACATTCTAGGCAATTAATCAACCTCCTTTTTCTCCCTAGTTTTGGCGGCAAGGACGGGGAGATTATTTCCAGGGTGTAATGTTCATGGCTGAGCTCAGCACTCCATCTGTCTGCTTAGGAAAAATACTCATCCAGGTGAGTGCATCACTTCGTCCTCAGAGAAGATTGGAGTGAGTTGCTGCATGTGCATCTGTCCCACTAAAGTTCTTCTGCATTCTTCACATCTTTTTTTTTTTTTTCCCCCCCTCACCTTTTCATTCAATGGGAAATATGTTCTTGGTCATTCCCAGCATGCAGCTTGTTCAATGCCGATTGGCTGTTTCCAACGCGAGCACCACCGTCAGAAACATCTATCATTAAATTGGTAACACTGAATGCTTGGAACAAGAGAAGCTGCACCCCTCCCCAGTGTTTGTTGTAGGCATGTGTTGGTGTGTATACGGAGTGTCAGGATGAAGGCCGCCCCTCCATTGCTAACTGCTTGTCCCCTGTGTGAGGCTCCCACAGCTGTTAGTCTCTGAATATAGCCACTAGTATTTAGATGGGATATTCAGCAGATACAGTATCAGCTTGTCCTCCCTCCCTCCCGCTATCACTCAGCACCCAGCCCCGCCTGTCCCTGACAACAGTGCATGTGGTCGTTTGATAAACAACGGGCTGATAGATGTGGCCTCTTGTACCTGTAGAATAGAAGACAATGAATGTTTATAATAAAAACAATAGTAATCATTGAAGAGATGACATGTCATTATAGGGTATTGAATGGGAACAAGGAAAACCTGTTTAGAGCAGTGCATACAAGCTTGCCTCACTCAACTGTTATCTCACTGAAGCAGGTCGACTGGAGGAAACAAAAGTTTAGTCATTTGCTGTAAATAAATAAAACTGCTAAACACAAGGGTCTCAGCCAGCTGCTTGACATAGTGTGCCCTCCGTCGCCCATTGACTGTCTTCAAAGATGGACAGTGGCTACGTTTACATGTGCACAATTTCTTATTGAAATCATTCCGATTGGGGATTCTGATTTCACTGTTTACGTGGACGCTAAATAAAAAGATCGGATTATGCCGTGCGCGTTCATGCATCGGTGTTTAATCAGGATAAAACCATTCTGACATGCACAGACTGGTCCCACCTGTCTTATCTGCTGGAAACATCAGAAGAAGAAGCTGACATTTCCGCCTGTGTTTGACAACAATCTAACCAATACTTCATTATTTCTGGCCTTTCGACCGTCGAGCCTTTCTATAATCCTCAGTTCCTTTAAAGTTTCAAGCAAAACAGTGGTTTCGGCTACCAGCCACTTTTGTTTTGCTCTCGCCATGTTTGTTTTTTAATACCGGTGTGACAAAAAGGGAAACCCGTCAGGTTATGTGGGGCAGACATGCGCAGTAAGGATCATTTTACCCCAGTCAGGCAGACACGATCAGATCGAACGTGTACATGGATCCTGATCTGAACACTGATCGGCATAAACCACCCCTCTCGATCGGAATGAAATCTCTTCCCGAATGAGTCTGATCAGATCAGTCTGTTCTGATTGACATGTTTACATGAAACATTTTTACTCAGGCTTTTATTCCGATTATTTGTGTCCATGTAAACGCAGCCAATGTCTCGTCCCCCTGTCTTAGGGGGTTCAACAACATGTAAGTAACCCCCCCATGACGGGCCTTGACACTGGTGATGCCATTTGGATGCAAAGTTGTACCAGGACTCTGCCGTGTTTCTGATGGTAACCAAAACACAAATTTAATTGACTGATAAAACAGCAAAAAAAAAAACCCTCTGCTGGTCGATGGTCGGAGCAAAACAGATTCTTGTGTCAGTTTGAATGAAGACTCTCACGATTGAGGAAAGGTCAGTGACTCTTGTGTCGGTGTTCCTCACGTTTTCTCTCACCGTTCCTCCACTGTTTTCCTTACCTGGTGCACACAGTCCCACAGGAGCCACATTTGTCAACAGCTCTGTCAATCATGCTGTTGAATCCTTTTTATAGCATCAAATAAATAATTTAAACACCACTTCTCAGGAAAATGAGCAACTGGACACAAATCAACATGATTTAAACTAAAGATAAGGACATAAAAAAACATTGAGGAAAATGTTATTGAGTGTATATTGATTTTATAGTTTGACTCTTGTCCCATCTGTTCACATGAAAGAGGTGGAGCTTATGACCTTTACTGCAGCCAATTAGTAGGGTGAGCTCAGGTGTTTTGGTGTCCCCCTGGGAGGGTTGTCCTGTTTTCATACAACCTATGCCATCACCACTGCCTTAGTCAATGAGGATATTATTGATAAATATAACAATGTTGTAATTAACAGTATAAAAATGGCAAATAAGTTAACCTCCATCAGCTCTCACCAAACTGTACTGCTTGCTTTTCTTCCTCCCTCACTCTCGACCTCTCCCTCTGTTTTTTTTTTTCCGCTCTCAGTACAAACAGCAACACACTCTCCTGCACAAAGTGAATGGGGCTCTTATGCTGATCACTTTTTTCATCTGTCGAGTCCTCCTCTTCCCTTACCTCTACTACGTCTATGGAAGGTATGTCTGTCTTTCCGTCTCCGTTTTTTCTCATGCTCTGCTCTCTCCCTGAGCTTTGCTCAGCAACTTACACATGATCTCTTACTGAATGGATTCTGGAAATGAGACATAAAACGTGTGTTTTCTAATCCTGAGTGTCTTCCTGCGTTTGGATCCAGGTACGCGTCCATTCCCTTCTACATGGTTCCCCTGTCTGTGCCGTGGCACTGTAACCTTGGCGCTGCTCTGCTAATGGCCCCCCAGCTCTATTGGTTCTCCTTAATTTGCAGGGGCGCCCTGCGACTCTTCACGGGCTCTTCTCGCTCTCAGAGACCGCGCTCCAGCATAGCTACATCCAAGGAGCAGCAGACGGATAGCAACGCACAGTCGCAGCCCTCAAACGGCTACAGTGCGTGCTCCACAGAGCCTGAGCTGGCCACTCACTGAGAAGGGTGGAGGGGGGGAGGGAACAAAGGCGAATGTACCAATGAGTATGTAAAGAAAGGAAAGCTACGAGGGAGACTTGAAACAAGTAGCAATATGAAGAAAGCTACAGACTATGGCCTCAAACTGCGCCAAAGTCTTTGCGGCCAGCAGTCAAACTGTAAACGCCAAATGTTTGCTTGCTGGCCTTCAAGGACTTCAGCTTCTCAGTTTGTGGGAAACAAGTGAAGTGTTAGTGCACTCAGTATTTAAAGATGTCATCAGGCACTGTGATAGATAGGAACATGCACTGACCTGAGAGGAATTTGCCTGGATGAATAGCAAGCATAGGTGGCTATTTCCCTCATGTAGATCAAATTCAGTCCTCTCTGCCTCACCGTACAGGAAGAGTAGGAAAATAGGAATGTATTATATTGTATGTTAGTACATTTGCTGTAGATGGAAGGCCTGATTCAGCTTAGTAATGAAGAAGACCTTCAAAAAAGAAACAAATCCCGGCTAAGCAGTATTTTGACTTGTTAGTGTTTATTATCTGTATCCTCTATGTAGTCACCGTCACTCTTAACAAAATGTAACCAACCTGCAGACTGACTCACCCTTTATAGAAGGGAGTTAATCTTCTAAGACTGTATTCTGCTGCCTTATCCCTTTCCTCCCATTCTTCACACGTTCTTTACATTTTACTTTACTTTGATTCTCAGAGAAGAAATAGGCTCCCTTGGACAGACTAATGTGACATGTGTACATAGCTGATGTAAAATTGTTGTCATTTCCACGTCAGTATTAGGTCGATGTTAATTTGTTTTTTTCTCATTCTTTTTTTTTTTGCGCAATTTTTTCAACAATGACATTTCAGCATAAAAACAAACATTTCAGTTTTGAAACTCTGTGAACACAAACTCTTCCCCAAACCTTCTGGCTGTGCTTCTTGTTTCAGTGTAGATACGACTTCATTCCATTTACCGCTATCACAAAGTGTGTTTTGCATTTTGCTTTCATGGAAGTGATGCACATGCACTCGTGTTTTTTTTTTTTTAATTGACTTGTCTTTTTTGTTTTTTGTTTATGCTGTTGTAAATCTCCAAATATTCTGTGATTGGTTTCACAAAGGGATCCATGAGATTGGAGTATGTTTTAGCTTTGTTAGGGGCCTCCTGATGATGCAATTTGAAGGGAAACAAACGTAATCTAGGGAAGCATTCCCTTGTGACTGACATGCAGCATGTCCATTATAATTTCTGATTTAGTTTTAATTTTTTTTTTTTTTTAACCTTTCTTGAGTTATGTTTGAGTTGTTAAAGCCTTTTACATTATATAGTTTGCTTCAATCATCCAGCTGTTTTCATTTGATCCTCTGGTTCTATGGACTATTATGAACAAACTGCTGAGTTTTTAATCATTTGATGTTTTCTTTTAAGCAGATTCACTATCCTAATGGGTCTATAAAAATAAATAAAAACAGTCCAAAAACCATAAAGACAGGGCGCAGCGTGTGCCAAAAAACCATCTGTGGGCATGTTGAACACAGAGTATGCATTCCCCTGTTTCATGAACTCATGATGTACTGCTTCTTGACATTACTAGAACATTTCAACTGATGTACTGTATATTCCACAAATTGCTTGTTATTTATTTGTAAGTATTTATTTATTTATTTATTTGGTTTGTGGTTTTGAATGCATATTTATGCATACATATTCTACTATATGCTTCTGAGCCGTATGTGAAGGCTGTATTGTTACTCAAACTTAGCTAAAATATACTTCTCTGTCCTGAGCTGCCTCCAGTGTTGTCTTTTTTTCTGCTCTGTTGAAATGTTTATTTATTGAAATGCTCTGCTCCACTATATGTAGCCACTAGGAGGCTCCAGAATAAGTTTACAATCATGCAAGATGACACTCAATAGATCAGTGAACATCGTCTAGGTTTAAATCGTTTATTGCCAATATACAAAACACACATAGAAAACATAGAAAATTCATTACATTAAAAAATTCAAGTTTTGAGAAGTCCTCAGCAAATCCTCGATCATCTCTTAATACTTCAGTATCTTCTCTGTCTCGGGGAGAAGATGGTGTTGGGGTTGCTGTCTCGCTCCCTCTCTTTCTCTCGCTCCTTCTGGCTGTTCGGTGACAGAGCCTCCTCCCGCTTCTTCTCAGTCTTGAAGAGGTCCCGACCCGTACGCATGATGTGCTCCTCGATTTTGCGGTGGCGCTGCATGTCTGAAAGAACCTTGTCCAACCGAGCTTCCCTTTTCACTGAGGAGCGTGCTGAAGATCCTGGGAGATGAAAAAGAAATCAACGGGCTATCCATGAAATAGCCAACACAACACTTTGCTGTAAATCATGAGTTCTTGACTGACTAACCTGGTGTTCTGCGTCTGTTGATGAAGGAATTTTTGGGAGTTGCTTGCATCTCTTTCTCGTCAAAGTCAAACTCGGTCGGAGTTACAGGCCTGAAAGAGAGAAGGTCATGAGGCTTCACATACACCTGACCTGTACACGATCAAACATACCTTGAAAAATAAAATACTGACTTGTGGTCTCTCTCCTCCCTCTCTCTTTCCTTCGCTGCCTCGTCTTCATCATCTCTCTCCGGTGACGGGGTGCGTTCAGGTGTAGGTGGCCTTCTGGGAAGGGGCACAAAGTTCAGTTCCAGCATCTCCCCTTTAGCAAGGAGCTCATAGAGTCTTTTAATCTCAGCGGGGGGTGGCATCCAGTTTTTGGGGTCCTCCATTTCTTCGTCGCTGTATGCAATTTCCCATTCACCATTTGTTACTGCAGCCTGCTTTCCCTTGTCACCTTCCAATCCAGCATCTGACTGAGCGTCATCTTTGTGCTCCTCTCCTTCCGACACATCCATGTCTCCATCTGAGAAGAAAGAGAAATACATAGAAAGCCACTTTAGCTACAGCTGCTGAGGTGTACACAAATGTGTAGTAAGATTCACAGTACATACAGGCTTGATTGAATGTATTTAAATTGGGAGAGTACAGTTGCTTTCTACAGAACGACTGTTTTGCAGTCTCAAGGGTTTCAGGAAGGTTTATTTTTTTACTTGATTTCTATTTACCCGGTACCTTTAATCCCTGACAATTAAAAGCATTTTCGTCAGATTTGCTATTAATCAGTACAATTCACATCTTCAGCAGAATCAGTGCAGTCATTTTCATTAAAATTATCCCTCGTTTTTGCGATGTTAAGCTGCACATACTAGATTCCCCTCTCTCATTATTATTATTTTATATTTTATAAACTAAAACTGGACTGGACGCACCACACAGAGGCTGTCTACAAGAAGGGTCAGACCAGACTCTACTTCTTGAGGAAGCTTAGGTCTTTTAATGTGCGTAGCAAAATGTTATCCATGTTTTATCAGACTGTCGTGGCAAGTGCCATTTTCTTTGCAGCCGTCTGTTGGGGCAGCAGCATCATCAGGGGCTTGGGACTCTACAAAGCTTCACAAGCTGATTAAGAGGGCTGGCTCTGTGCTGGGGAGATGGATGATACAGAAACTGTTGAACATTATGGACAATAACATGCATCCCTTACACAATCTTGTGTGTGAACAAAAGAGTGCTTTTAGTGGGAGGCTAAGCTGCAAAAAGTACAGATTTAAAAATACTTTTTTACCTACTGCAATTGCACTTTATAACGACTCCCCTTTAATTAAGGACAGAAGACATAAGGACAACTTTTGAACTTTAGCCTGAGCTGCATATATATATATATCAAACTGTATTTTGCACCTGTATATTTGCACACTTGACTGCTTTTTTATCATAATTCTTTATTTATTTATCATACTATGCACTGGCAGAGCTAGTATTTTGTACTGTTATCTATGAGTAACAGCTACTTCCATCCATACCACTTTTTTTTTATCCTGGCTATGTATTGTGGGCTCATGTTTTTTTTTTGTATGGGTGGTATATGTATGTATATATGTGTTGTGTTGTGTTGTGTTGTTTGTATGTATGCTGGCCACTGGAACACCTACATTTCCCTGCTGGGTTGAATAAAGTATCTTATCTTATTTTGTATTGTTGGACTTGCCCGTTTCTTCCTTTGTAGTTGTGCCATCTTCTGTTGCAGGAGTCATCTCCGCGTCCTGTGTCTCTGTGTTGCCCTCTTCTTCTTCTTCTTCTTCTTCTTTTCGTGCTGCAGGTTTTTCTGTGTCCTTCACACCCAGAGCCTCTTCGCCCTCTGTCAACGAAGACTCTTTGGCCTCTGCCTGCATCCTTTCAGCCTGTAGCCTTCCCAGCTGCTGCTTAACTTTATTGCTGCAAATCTGTACAAAAAAAAAAAAAACATTATTTAAAGAAAGATGATTTTAAAAGAGTACTGTTAAACTTAATACACATCAAGAAACCCGTGAGAACAGGTTTTATTTTTAGAAAGCCAGAAGAGTCATTCATAAAACCCTCTCGATAGCTCTTAGCTTTGATTTCGGACGAACAAACACACAACTTTATTGTAACGGTGTGCTCATTCTTAACTAGCTAGCTAACGTCAGGCCTGACCGTCCAGTATTTATAAACAGTAAAATACAATTAGACCACATACAAGAATTAAAATCGCAATTACCTAATGTCCGGTTGATCCTGGATCCCTTGGGCTTTCGCTAATTGTTAAGCTATCTTTTCCAATGAGAAAAAACACCATAGCTCTCCACGGGACTTGCTAAGGATAATAAACGTTTGTGTAGAGACGTAAACATAGCGCCATTTTGGCTCCAAGAACGGTGTGACTGCCTGCTTTTGCGATCCTGCGCACTTCAACTGATTAAAAACCATGTGGATGGTTGAGCGACACCACGACTAAGCGACATCAGTTTCGCTGAATGTTATAGCGATCTAGTGATGTGGCCTCCTGCTCAGTGCGCAAGCGCATAAAAGTCTGAATGCCTTTAAGTGGTTCCTGATAAACCTATTTTGCTTTCCCATTTAGATAATAGCTTAATTGAAGGGGTAGATATATGTTTATATATCGCAACATATATTTGTATATTCGATATATTTTTGATTATAAATAAGCACCGCAGACGTCGAACAGGCGCCAGTGCCTCTGATTGGTTAATGGTCGTTTCCGGTTTAAGCGCTCTACATTTGAAAATGTTCGGTTAGTAGCTATGGTTAGTAGTGAAGGCTCTACCTCCGTCGCTTTTGTTGACAGTCGGGAGTTCGTTATGTTGCTTAAAGTAAAACTGGGAGAATAGCAAAAGTTTCGAACACGGAGTCTGCACATAATACCGGTAAGAATTGTAATGAATTTCAGTCGATAGTTGTATTTTCTGACCGAAACATTGTTGTGTACGATGCATAAAGCTTTCGTGGCCAAACTTTTCTTAGCTTGTTGTTAGCATTAGCTGTTTAAAGGCCCTTAATCCAAACTCTGCACATTTTCTATGTTTTGTTTGGGGGGGGTAATCCGCATTATTATCGTTCTTAATGCTTTAAATCTAGCAGAAGTGAAACATATCTCAAGGTCTCCTGTTTAAACATGTATCTGTGACTATCCAGGCTTTTGTTTTCAAGAGGTCAAACATGGCTCAGCGCGTGGCGTTGGCAGAAGGAGGAAACAAGAAGACATCAAGAGTTCGTGTAGCTGTTCGTCTGAGACCCTGTGTGGGGAATTCACACGAGAAGGACGAAGGACCATGTGTAAGAGGCCTGGACTCCCAGAACCTGGAGATAGTCAACTGGAGGAACGCCACAGAAACCGTCAAATACCAGTCAGTGTCCACAGCTAAGCTCCTTTTTTTTAATTTCTTGTAATCACCTTTCAAGAGTAAATGCTGAGACTCCTGTGGATGTTTTACAGGTTTGATGTTTTCCATGCGGAGCAAACAACACAGCAAGAGGTTTTCCGCTCATCAGTGAAGCCCATCCTCCAACATGTACTGAACGGACAAAATGCCAGTGTCTTTGCATATGGACCAACAGGAGCTGGTATGATACACTGATGTTAACTTGATGTAATAGAGATGGTATTCATGCTGAACCCGCCCCTATTTCATGAATGACTTGTCTTTAATACTTTTGTCTCTTATTGTTTTTCAAATCAACAGTTTGGTATTAGACCTGCGTAGCTTTCACAGAGCAACTTTTGGCCTCTCACTGAGCAGTTTGTTGAGAAACTTGTGTGTGTGTGTTTAAATGGCTCTATCCTATTTCGCAGGTAAGACCCACACCATGTTGGGCAGTCAAGAGCAGCCTGGCGTGATTCCCCGCGCCGTGCGTGAGGTCTTCAATTTGGTCAAAGCCAAAGAAGAGGAAGGCGGATGGGACTACAGCATTGGCATGTCTTATTTAGAAATTTACAACGAGAAGGTAAGAAAGGTTGCCAAATGTCACTTATGTGTACATACCAAAAAATGGCCACGTCCTGTCCTATTGTCCCTAATCCTTTAAATTAGAAAATAATGGAAACCAATTTCCACATTAAGTTTCAAACTAGTAATATAATCCATTAAAAAGCTTCTGTATACTGTTTCTTAACTCAACTCCTCATGTCTTAAGAACACCTAATTCTCTTCTAAAATATATATCCAGTCCCCACATTTTAATAAAATCATAACCTCTCCCCTCTATAAATTAAACTTTTTATTTATAATATAAATATATTTTTATGTTTGGATCCAGCCCTGTGATAAGTGTGATTATTGACTGACCAAATAATATGCATCCTTTGTTAGCAGTTTGAAGCATAATTTGTAGATCTGTTTGCACAACCCATCAATGCTTCCTTTTTTTTTTTTTCTTTTTCTCAGGTGCTCGATCTGCTATCACCAGGTTCCCAGGATTTACCAATCAGAGAGGACAAAGACAAAAACATCCTTATCCCCGGCCTCACCCTCACAACAATCTCCTCCTTCGCTGATTTTGACAAACACTTTATCCCTGCCAGCCTCAACCGCACCACAGCTTCTACAAAACTGAACCAGCGATCCAGCCGCAGCCATGCTGTCCTCCTCCTCAAGGTCTGAAGAAGAGATTATTATTGATCTATAATCTTTTAAAGCATCTTAAACAGGTCGTGGCCTCTGAGCAGTAGGCCAGGATTTGGTAGCTGGTGCTAACATCAATTCTCTCTCGCAACTCTCCTGCTAGCAACTGGTTTCTTTCTGGGACTTTACTGGGAGAGAAACAAACTGGTGTCATTCAATCCTTTTTTACTAATATTTTACTTCCCCTAATGTTTTTCTAACATGGACATACAGTAACATTGGTGTTCTAACATTTAACCATGCATAAACACCTGACACACTGCTCTTAGTGTTTATAGCAAAATGCTAATGCAATGTATTTATAATTTATTATGTTATAATTATCATAAAATGCCAGTCTCTTTTGCTGTCTACACTTACCTCTCTTCTTCTCTCTGCTTCCATCATTTCTCACCTCTGTGTCACGGCTAAACCGTTCTTTTCTTTTCAATGATCCAGGTCGTGCGGACTCAGCGTGACCTGCCTCACAGACAACAGACAGGAAAGCTTTACCTGGTCGATCTGGCCGGCTCGGAGGACAACCGTCGCACCGGCAACCAGGGCATCCGTCTGAAGGAGAGCGGCGCCATCAACCTGTCTCTCTTCACACTCAGCAAAGTGGTAGACTCTCTTAACTCGGGCACCGCCGTCCGTGTGCCGTACAGAGACAGTAAACTGACACGGCTGCTACAAGACTCTCTGGGCGGCTCGGCGCACTCGGTCATGATCACCAACATTTCACCCGAGTACGAATACTATTTTGATACCTTCAATGCACTGAACTTTGCAGCCAAATCCAAGCTCATTGTGAACAAGCCCTTCACGCGTGAAACAGTGGCCGCACCTGTGCTGTCAGGTGAGTGAAACTACATTTTTTTTTTTATGTTGAGAACTTTGAAGTATTAATGAAATTAAACAGGTAGACAAGACATTCTGACAGTTCGATGCAAGACCAATAGAGGGTGCCAGTGTCAAATTAAAGAGGCCTTAAAGTGTAATCATCCAGGCAGCTTGGATGTGATTGACATTGTTTATATACTTTTAACACCTCTAAAATTAGCTTTTTCAATCCACTCCTTAACCTAAAAAATTTTCCTTTAAAAACATCCCAGACACAGTTCCTCTGTTTTAATCGAGGCATTGCATGCCAGCTTCGACTGATACGGTATCATCCTTATCTGAGTCGCTTTACCCTCTAGAGAACCCCCACAACGACGTTGCATGACTGCACTGAATACTAAACTGTTAATTTCCCCTTTGCCTTCATCTCCAGTGAAGCGGACCAGAGAGGACCACGGGGTACGGGGGTCTGTAACCGAGCCACAGAAGAAGAGACTGAAAGAGGAGCGGAAAACAGAACAAGATGGTTCCTCCCCCTCTGCACAAATTCACAGGTTAACATCAGCGCACACACACACACACACACACACACACACACACACACACACACTCACACAAATCAACTGAGGCTAACTGTTTGGCTGTTTTATCAGACTTGGCAACTCTGATGTTTAACTGTCTAGAGACCACATCTGCCCCAAGCTACTGCATCAAATCCAGGCTGTACAGCTGCACCTCAAACAGGCCATAGCCTTAAAGCAACTGTATGCTGTGCTCTGATTGGCTGCAGCTGCTGTGCCCACTGGGATCCCTTTTGGAAAAACATTCAGGCACTGATTTCATGCCATCTGTTACCAGGTGTAAAAGTGTGTCTGGGCCTTCAATCTGATCAACTTCAACGTAGTCGACATGCTTACTTTTGAGTACATTTCAAAGCGCCTGATTGTGCAGCCCCCCCTTGTTGTCTGACATAACTTTGACAATTTATTATTTGTGTGTTTTTCTCTTTCAGTCCGTCGGTGATGGAGAGACTACTCGCTCTGGAGAAGCTGATGATGAGCTGCCAAGACAAAGACAAGCAGCTTAAAGATGTAGCCCAGTCTCGCAAGGAGATACAGGTGATGACACGCGTACAAAAAAAGTAAAGTTTATCCTCCTGGGAGTTTGATAGGAACTCCTGGCTCAACCTCAGTCCCTTCTGTCTGTGTGAAATGTACCAGATGCTGATGCTGTATGATCTTTATCAACTCATTCATGGATATTTGATATCCAACCACACTGCTGTTTTTGTTTTGGCAGGTGCTCAAAGAGAAGCAGAAGGAGTTGGAGACCAAGGCCTTGCTGTTCAGTCGCCTGGCAGGAGAAAAGTCTGCTGCCACCAAGGAGTCCGTCTTCAAGAACAACACAGCTCCTCTGCAGAGAAAACCGTCAACTGCAACAACAGCTAATAAGCAGAAGGCTGTGGTTCAACCCCTTAAAGGTCCGTTTAACAGCTGAGACTAACTTCACTGATTTTAAAGTAAAATTATTATCTTGATCTATTTCAAGTTGTAGGAAAGTACAACAAAGTTTCATACTGTCTTATTTGCAGTATGAGTAAAAGCAAGGGTGTGCCTATAAACTAATTTGATTCCATTATTTATAATCCCCCTACGACAGTCTTCGAATCTAGTCCTTACCATGGATGAATACTGCCTGCCAGAGACTGCTGCTGTTCAAGAGCAGCAAAGTAGAACTCCTAATGATAGCAGTAACGATGATGACGACGTATGATGAACAGTAACATTGTGGTGCTAAAAGAGTAACTGTAGTCTGAGCTAACAAAATGTAAGCAATACAGTGTTTCCCCTTGACCCTTGATGTTTTTTCCTGAGGTAGAAATCTCTGCAGCTCAGGGTTAACAAAAAGTTGTCACTGGCCAGATCAGTCATGTTGAATAAGAGAAGCTGTTGATGAGCTGCATTGTGATACTGCAGGTGGGGAATATATCAAATGACGATGAGGAGGAGTTATTTTTACAACCGTAAGCTGCTTGGAGAGTAAGCGAGATCACTTGCTGGATGAATGTCTCATGCATTTGGCTCTGAGCCAAAACAAAACACCCAAAACGAAAATAGAACTTTTGACTGCTCTTCATCACAATATTGTCATTTTTAATTCCACTTCTGAGAAAATTGTCCTTTATAACATAAATACATCTATTAATCTCTTGTGTTTTTTTTTTCTTCCACCAGTGTCTCAGCTCCAGCCTCTTCAGCAGCTTGCAGTCGTCAAGAAACAGTCCGTCTGCGTCAAGAAGAAGGAGAGGAAGCTTTCAGACCAGGTTGAGGTCAGCATCCGAGCCTCGGCTGTGCTTAGCTTGACACATCTGCAGAGTTGCAAGCATCACAAACAAGCTGACGTGGTGCATTGGATTCAATTTGTTGTTGGACTAGACAGGAGCTGCAGGATCTCAAATTTGTTGTGACAAAATTAACCTCTTTCCTCGACCAATGTGGACAAAAACAAGTTGACACATGAACTAGATTTTCATGTACTGATACTTAACATTTCATACAAATGTCTAAAAGAGTGTTTATATATTAAAATCATTGGTAAATGTGTCTGGATAGTGTGTAAAGTAAATCTAGTTTTCATAACGTTTGATTTGTTTCTTCACCTTTCTCAGGCCCCGGATGGTAAAGAAAACATCATGGAGCACGGCTGGGAGTCCCAGCTCGACACATCGGTGCTGGAGCAGTCAAGACAGAAGATCCTGCAGGTTCTTAACACCGGCTCCCTCAAAGACCTGAAGGGTCTGCAGCAGATCGGTGACAAGAAGGCAAAGCTCATACTGGGCTGGAGGGAGATCCACGGTCACTTCACAAAGGTTGGTTGAGAAATGCATGAGTATAGATCTTGTTTTATTGTGTAATCAGAACAATCCCTTTTTCTTAAGGGACTTTTCAATCTTAAAAATGTGATATGTGTAGAGTTTAAGTAACTCATGCTGACTCTATAAATGATGTATTTTGCAGTTGGAAGATCTGGGAAAAGTTGAGGGTATGACAGAAAAGCGATATTCCTCCTTCATGAAGGTAAGCCAAGACTGAATGAACCTTTGTGTATATTTAATGTCATAGCTTCAAGGGTTCCAAATAAAAAATAACTGAACACTGAATAATTGCATTGCTTAAAATCAATACTTCAAATCAAAATGCAACAGAAAAAAACATCCTCTCCAGTTATCTCACACCAAGGTGCAATAGGCTTCAGGGGAGCGCTAAGTGAGACTTGATTTGGAATAATAATCTATTAGTTTTAATAATTGCGCATGAATGCAATGCAATAAACTCAACTATTGTATAGATTCCCATGGAATAAATGGTTTACCTTTTTTCTTTTTTCACCTGTTTTTTTTGCACCAAAAATAGTCAGTTGTCACCATTGCCCCTGTTAGTGGTCAAACAAAGTCATTTGGATATTAAGCAATTTTACCGTTTTTCCAAAAATGTTGCTGACTCATCGTGCACTCTCTGAGGTCTTCAAATTTTTATGACCCTCCCCATGATGCCTAGTGTCTAGAAATTAACAGTTTGAAAGTTGTCACATTTAGTGCTGTTAGCTATCTATCAAGCTATAGCTCCTGAAAAACTTTTTAAAGGTTTATTTTAAATAAAGTGAGCATTGCGTCTTACTATATGCAACATTTTCCCAGCTTCCAGACAAAATATTTTCCCAGCTGTGAAACAGCAGTATTTTTCATGCTGCAAACAATGAATCCAAAACATATGATTTTCTTTGTTTTTAAAACAAAAAGAATGATAATGTTATTACCCGGAAAGAGTTCAGACCAACTTATTTAGATTTATTTTGGGGGGTGCTTTCATAATAAATGAAGAGACTACTACTAATGTTGATCAAATCAAACGGAGGCACATCTCATTCTACTTCAAAAGGTGATGATTCAACTGACAAGCCATTGAACAAAGCCTCGCTGCTTGAGTTGTTGCATAACATGCTAAAATAAAAGATAAAATGAAAAGTTTATAATCAGGGTTATTACACCAAATATGATTTCTGAAGTCTCACTACTTTTTTAAAAATAATACTTTTTTGTTCTTAAAATTGAGTAGGAACTTTGTTGCAGTATTGGCTGAAAATACTGTATTTTTTTTTTTTCTTAACCTGCTCCAATACAATACCTACTCTAATATGAAAATATTTCACTTGGAGGTCTGGGAGTAGGGTTAAATATTGGAAACATAAACCTATAATAAGTGGAACCAGAGAAAAACATATTTTTGAAGGGGTCTCCAACACATTTTCTGGAGCTCTATATTGACAAAAACATGATGTCCTCTTCTCCCAAGAGAAAACATGACGGGGAAGCAATTGACATTGTTATTTCCAATAATGAAGACTTTTATGTTCATTAGCAAATGTTAGCATTATCTGAAAGCTTCTCTGTGTCCTGGTACGGCCTCTTAATGGCTGCTGACTCTGGCTGGATGTAAAACCATATTATGAAGCTTTTGGATTAGTCTTGTGTTCACTTGGTTCTAATGTTAGTTTCTTTTTTCTTTTCCAGACAAACATCCTGAGTGCCATGGGGAAATGACCTTGTTTTACTTTAGCTATATCCTGTGTTATGTATATAAATTGTTACTCAAAGACTTTTATTTGTTATTTTATGCTTGGTTTTAATTCTGTTTTTGTAGTTGCCACTCTGCTCCAGCTGGTGGCGTACCACTGCTTTTAATAAAAATTTTTAAATGACATAGCATATTTGACTGTTTATTTCATGGTCATGCATACATCTTATGGTCAATATCACATCTTATGGCCCTTCATAACAGTTACCCTGAACCATGAACGCTCAGTCAGAGACGTAACAACCCATTTCTGTGTTGAAACCCTATATTGAGTTCATTTATGAACTCGTGTCCTCTACGGCGGGGAGGGGGATGTCCTTTTTAAATCCCCGGCAGCATCAGAGGACAGAAATAAGAATATTGGAGCATGCATGTTTCGGGGTGAAGGAAGGAGGATGCTTCAATCCACTGTCTCCTTCCTTCCTCCCTCCCACATCACGTAGTCTTGTGGATTTCACTTTCCATTTCACACACACACCCCCTCCTCTGTGATCCACCCTGACATCCAGGAGCCTCCCCCACCATCCATCTCTCCTCCTCAGCACTCTGCGCTGCAACACGGCGCCACAAACACTCACTCTCCGGCTCCATTTACGACAAAGCAACGGGATTTTCCACAGATTTTCTTCCTTTTTTTTTTTTTTTAGACATTGTTTGCAAATACATCGTGGCTTTAGAGATGCTGCCTGATTCTGGGGGGTTTTGAGAATAACGTTACCACGATGCAAAAACCAGGGACGCTCCGGCTGAATTGAAACAGGCACGGAATTAAAAAGGTCAGTGTGATTTATCTTTTATGACCTCTTTTTCTTTCCCTTTATTTGATGCCCTTAAATGCACAACCAACCATCGCGTATATCTACTCCTATTGTGTGGTTTTGTTTTCATTTAAAAGCATGTTTTTTGTTTTTTTCTTGGTGGCAGCCCACAAGACACTGAATTCAAACCCCCAGCAGATAATTAATGCTCCTCTCCGTCCCCTTCCTTCACCCGTCTGTCTGACAATCTCCCCCTTTTGTAATCACCCTTATTACTTGTCCGTTCTCCTTTTACCTTTTGTTCTGGGCCCATCACGGCCTCCATATGCCACAATGAGCCTGTGTCCACACGATGAAATAATGGTATGTACACACCTGCCTCCATCTGCCATGCCTTTGTGCTCCTCGAGTCATTGTGACCTGCTTTTTGTTCTCACCTTTTCCCTTGCTTGTTTGCTGTTTTAATAATCTGCCGTGATGGAGGACTGGTTTGCACTGGAACATGTGTGGATTTCATCTGTTTACCCTCACTCGCTTTATTTACTGATGAACATGACGTAAGGAGTTATTTAACAAATAATGGAAGTGGATTATTAAAAGAGGATTAAAGTGACATTGAGCCTAAACAGGGTTCAAGACTACTTTCAGGTTCATCATTGTGAGAGTAGTGTGCTGAAAGGTTCACATTTTTGAAAGTGTGGCCCTCCATTTTCCTTGGACCTCACATTGACTTAGAATAACAAATGCAATCCCCCCCCCCCCCCTCCTCCTCCTCCTCCCCATGCCTCAATAAAATATACATGCCACTATGATACTATACTGACATTATGAAATCATTTCCAGAATTCCTGCTTTTGCCCAAATGTAAGCAAGACGTATGCTTTATTTATTCCATTTAATCTTATAATCAATACCTGGCGCCTAAATTACCCACGATGCAACGCAATCACTAGAGATTCTGCTGATAGTAGTGGCTGTGTTTTCTAATTTACATTTGTCACAGTTCACTCTCAGGCTCTTTACGATGTTTTCAAATGAGTTAAACGGCTCCCCGAGAGACTTTGGTATCTGAAATCTTTTCAAGAATGTTCCTATCTTATATATCTGTTAATCTATGAGGTAACGGCACGTTCATTTAGTTTCCTGTTTTCTGGGAAACAGATGAGGGCGTTAGTTATCATAGTTTTTAAGTTATTGTCAAAACTTGCATATATTGTTTAGAATTAATGAAAAAAACATGAATATAGATGCCTATACTCAACATAAGACTGCACAAAGTAAAATCACATAGATTTATTTGCAATAATTGGTCGTTGACAATGACAACAATGTCCTTGATCCAGCACTTCCAAAGTCGTCAAACTGCGTCTTTTGTTCTTTTTTGTTTGAGAGACCTCGTTGCTGAAATGACACACTGTGCCTTTAATAATAATAGTATGTCTTTTACATAGCAGCCAAATCAGTCAACAGGAATGGGGCGAGAATTAACAAAACAATATATTGAAACCATCAAAGCGATTTTAAACCAAGTGTTAACTAGAACTACATGAGGCGAGTGAAAAAAACATTTAGCTCTTTGTAATTAATGGTGATCTCATTTTGGATTTGCAAAGTCTGGACCGTTCCTCAAAATGTAGATAATGGCACAGTAGCCTCAACCTGATTTGAATTAGGACGAATAGCCCCTGATGTAGACACAATATACTGAGAATACACTCCTTATGATACGTTTTGCATACAATTTTTTAAAAAATTTTGAAGTTGTTTTTTTTTTCAGAGAAATGTTATCTAACTTTGCAATGAGAAAAACATGACCCTTTTATAAATGATAAATAAGTCACTATTTACTTCTTTTCACATTCCTATTCCCACCTCACTAATTTAAATGAAGTCTCTTAAGCAGCTTGGAGGGAAGAGCTTAAGTTTAAAATGGCTAAACCCACTTCTGGTCCCTCATGTGTAACTACAGGCAGCACACACAGGACCAGACCACAAACAGAGGCTTGATTTTGCTCTCAGCATGGCTGTAAACATGATGCCAGGCCCTGACATATGGCCAGGGGAAGAACAGCCGTCTCTGCTGGACCAGGAGGGCTCTCTGTCGAGCCAAGCCCCCGCCTCGTTGCAGGGCCAACCAGTCAGCGGTGACCAGCTCATCCACAGCAGCCCAGCCAGCACAAGACCCCCTCGCAGCAAATCCAAAGGAGAGCTAGTGATAGTGATCAACGAGAAGCTGAAGAACAGTAAGTGACTGAGTTTGACCTTTTAATAAGATACTGGGTTGGTGGAGGGAGATAGGTGGGATCGTACATCTGCTTAGTCAGCTCACAGCGGGCAAGTCAAACTGCAGTGCATGAAAACGCTCCTGGGATGGCAAATGCACATTGAGCTCCTGCAGCGTTTCAAACAGTCCCCCGTCCTTTTTTTCGTCCCTCATGTGTAGGTAATGGGATCCACCAAACACCTACTGAGAGCTCCTCTCCAGTCATCTCCTCCCCTCCCAGAAGACAGCACTCCATCTCCTACCCCCATCATGGCAAGACTAGGAAGGGGAGCAGGGCGAGTTCTATCGGCTACACCGCCTTCTCACCCAGGCCGTCACTTTCTCGACACTCCAGCATCGCCACCAACCCACCTCTGGACCGCACCAAAGTCAAAGACTACCTCCTTCTGTCTGTGCTGGCCTGCTTCTGCCCTGTGTGGCCCATCAACATCGTGGGATTTGTCTACTCCATCATGGTAAGAACAGGACCTTCGGCCTGCTGTCCAGAGAGACTGACCGTCCATGTTTTTTGTTTTGATGTTAAATCAATCAACACTCATATTAAATCCTATACCAATATGGAGTCCTGTACAGCTTGTATGGGGATTTTGCATTAATATTAACTGCAGTGCAGACCAGTGCAGCACGTGCTTAGAGTATTGTAAACCATAAAGTTGGGACCTAATTGGTTTGACAAGCTTCATGATTACTCCATAGCATTGTTTTCTAACTATTATTATTAATGGTGTTTTATGACACATCTGTCAAAGGCCCACATTGGCCCAATAATGTCTGCTGTGTAATATATCAGTCGTGCTGTGCTCTCGAGTTTTGGTAAATGACTTTGAGCAAACAAAAACACTGTAATCATGCTAACGGTTGAATCCTCTACTTCAGTCCAAGAACAGTCTGGAGCAGGGGAACCTGGATGGAGCCGTGCGCCTCGGACGAGTGGCTAAGATGCTCTCCATGGTGTCACTAGTAGGAGGGACGGTCATTATCATCGCCTGCATTGTCAACCTGGCCAGTGAGTGTCCCAAATCTGACCTTTAAACCGTAACCTCAACTCTTTTACCTTCTGTGTAGTTGTTGCACAGCTCAAACGTCCTCTTGAACTCTCCTTTTTTTCTTTTTTTTTTTGTGTGTGTGTCCTCAATCCTGATCCAGCTGCTCCAACCTACTACTGTCACTGTTTATATCATCACAACATGACATGTAGCTGTGTTAGCACAGTCTGACTGTAACCAATGATATTATTAACGTCACTGTTTGCACAATTTTTCCACCAGTTCCCAAGCCTGCACGAGTCTTTTTACACTGCAGCACTTTAGCCTTCAGGAACTAACGCTGCACAAAGATCAGAACATATTAATCACATTTGCGCCGGTCAAATCTACATTTTCTGACATGTTTCTCCATTCCCACAGGGTGGCCTCCAGCTGTAACTGAATGCATGCCTCAGACCGCTGTTTGTGTAACTGTAGAGTGAAATATGTGTAGTCCGTGTCTGTTGTATGCCTTGCTCTGTTTGCTTGTAAAAAAAGAAAAAAGAAAAGAAAAAAAAAAAGTGAAGTCATTGTTGTCCCTGTATGATATGTATACTTACATAAAGTGTATGTCAGCGTGTGAGTTGTTGATCTGCTCACTAATGATTTATTGTACCTGGCAAATAAAAGGGTTCTGATTACAGAACTTTTAAAGAAAGGGAATAGTATGTGTGTTTTGCATTACTCTTACAGTTTATTCAAACACATGAATCAAGGGTCAGTCAGTTAAATGATTCTTTAAGCTGGTGTGACTTGAATGCACACAGTGACAGCCTGTTGGGTCTCATTAAGCCAAGTGATGGACTAATTCACTTAATGACTAGAAGAGCATTTGTGCACACATTAAAGTTGAGTTTAGACGCTCTGGGACTTAACAATCCTTGTTTTGTTTTTCTCTCGTTATATAACTGTCCTCTGTGGTCTATGAAAGTTTATACATCCATATTAAGTTGCAGAATGTATAGCTCTTAATCTAATACGCTTCCTTTTCTGTTTTTAGTAAATGTGAAAACCTGAGTTTCATCCCAGGATGAAACTGGATAAGGCTGAAAACTGACCATCCGGCCCGCACCTGCACCACCGTCTTTACCGCCTAGTCATTACCTGGATGTGTGACAAATATGCACCCGATATACAGTGCTTACTTATATCTCTGTAATCTATATAAATCCCTTTTGTTAATGGAGGAAAATAAAATATGCAAATGCTGCTGCTCTGAGTTGGCCGGGTGGGGTGGGGTGGGGAAGGGTGGGGAAAAGGGGGTTGTCCGTCTGGTGAGAAGGGAGAAGACAGTCTAATCAGTCCCTTTGTATTCTGGTCAACACATTCAGAACGATTCTCGAGAAAGACACAGAAAAAAAACAAAAAACTCTTTGAGAATTCTTTCATCAGTCAGAAGGGACTCAGAGAGAGGTGGACTAGAAAGCTCAAAGACCAACGGATGGGGTACAAAGTGTACTCCCAACTTCAGCTCCACATAGAAGTACCAACCAAATATCCGCCTGGACTGGACCTATCAGAGTGTCAGCTTCCTGTTAAATCTCCTCGGATACGTGGAGAGGCTCTGGAAATTTGGGGCCTCATTGGAATTACAGAGCAAGAAATTCATCCCTCACATGGAAAAACCAAATGTGTCACTCTGCATCACTTTGTTTGAGACTCACTTCTCTAAATCCCATGTCTTCTTGTGTTTGAGAGCGGGCGTACGGTTGGTAAAAGAGCATGAAATGGAGGCTTACCAAGGACTAGCTGTGAGTGCTAAAACGAAAGGGATTATGAAAAGTCTCACACACATGTCACAGTCATCACTGTAAGGAAGAACTGTAAGGAAAAAAAAAAAGAATTTAGAGGGAAATGTTCTTGCTTTGTAAAGACCCAACTCTAATCACAGAATTGCTGTTGCAGAGAGGAACATCAAAACGTGTTTTTTTGCTCTGCTGCACCTTTTCCTTTCTATGTGACCACTGTGAGCCGGGGGGAAGGGTACACGTTCACCAAAAAAAACCCCTCTGTAGCAAAAAAAAAAACCAAACATAATTGTTTTTACAAAGAAGTTAGTTATGCTACGTCATATATAAACTTTTGATAATATTTGTAAAACATTTTGAAACTAGCAGGATTATGAAACAGGATGCTTTTGAAAGGCTGCCCTGCAGATGACAGGTGGTGGAAGTATTGTATGTACAGGGAGATCGTATTTGGTTAACAAATTTAATAGCTTTGTGATTGCAAACAGAGTTGTGGCTGTAGCCTCAGAGTCTCACTAGCCCGAGCTTTCAAAGCAGACAGTGTGCCCCCCCCCACCCCACCCCCCAATCCCACCCCCCCAATAACAACCCCTTAAATATATAGCAGCCACCACTCTTACTATGCCTGTTTAGTTGCCATCCAAAGGAGGATTCCTTCTCTACAAGGTGAATCTGTAAACCACAGGTTAAAGGTAAAATGCTTTCATGGGTTTCAATCTGGTTTCTATCTATTGTTCTATTTCCTGTGTGTCCTTAACTAACCTCTAATCCTTATCTACCTGTCATGCTCACTGTGAACTGAAACATCAAGAATGGGTCAAATGCTATTTATCTGCTTTATACTGGATTTTAAATCATGTACAGAAACACCACAACCTCAAAGTCTTGTCACACCTGCAGACAATTTTGTAAAGATGAATGTGGCATTTCTCTCCCTCTGTTAGTACTTAATATGTACATTTAATTGTAATCAGCATTTGATGTGTTCTGCAGATATAGATCTTATTATTGTGATAACTCTCTAGTTGGTATGAGTTAGCATCAAGTAGTTTGGATCTAACATAGGCACACAAGCTGTCAGACCAGACAGTCGTTGTATTACCATGGGGCTTCTATAATCTTTGTGGTTATTGGCATGTTGTGGGTTTTTTATTCATGTAAAATGATACAAATTGAAAATGACAAAGATAGGCTGGCACTTGGAATATTATAATTCTGCAGCACATTCATAATAAAGACACAATGCATGCAAACTGTTTTCATTGTTGTTTTAAAGTGATCAAAGAGCAGCAGATTAAAGAGAGTTGGGTTTTGTCCTTAGGGAGAATGATTGTCAGAAGGGGAAGTTATCCTGAGAGCTTTAGGAAAACTGTAGAGATTTGCAGAGCCAAAAGAAGAAGAAAAAAACCCAGGAAAGTATTAACGTGCTGTAGTTGTTCGTTCAGTGATAGAGTGTAAGCTGCAGGGATTTGAAACGCACACTGTTGGTGGGCAGTGAAGTGATGACAGCAGGAAGAGCAATACGCTGTAAGAAGCCAAGGAACTGTACTCAGCCAAGAATATATATACACTGAATAATCAGCAGCTAAAGCTCCAGATAACCTCAACCAAGTCAAAGACAAACATTCAGCAATATCAACCGTGAATGGAAAATGAGAAGTCTGTAAATATGATATAAAACATATATTAGTATTTTTTTTAATACTGACAGTGAAGGAATGAAAACACTTAGGATTGGCAACTCAATCCATCATTCAATCTTTATTTAGGCCTTTAGCACCAATTCATAACAAATTATAAAGTTGTATTAAAAACTCAGGTTAGCTAAACTGTTGTTAGAGGAATTATTCAATAAAATAAATAAGTTGTTATAATAATATTTTTTTGCCAATCCCCACTCTCTCTCTCTCTCTCTCTCTCTCTCTCTCTCTCTCTCTCACTGATATCCGACTCTTTCCACTCTCCTATCTATACAATAAAGGAACAAAAAGCCCAAAAATAAATCTAGAAAAAAGGAAGGTGTACAATCAAAAATTTGCAAACAGGTGAGGCTCTTGAAAAGCCAAAATCTAACAAAAGTCACACAGATCAATCCTCTGAACAATTTATGTCTGGATCAAAGACCCTCGCTATCAATCCTGCTGTTATTGTGATTTCAAAAAGCCATATCAGCTCAAATCTGCCTAATGACCTTTCCCTTGCTTTGTAGTAATTTCATCATCTAGAAGTTTTTGATCATTAGTTGAACAAACTCGACATGCTGAGGTATATAAAGGCATTTAGAAACATTGTAAGAAACCTTTTTCTTTCTTTTACAATTTAAAATAAAATGTTGTAAACAAACAAACAAACAAAAACTAGATACAACATAAAGATAACAGCTAAGTATGATGAATTGAACATTTCACCATTCACAAGAACAATGTAATTTACTGGGAGTTAAGATATGTTTTAATGCATGTCATGGAAAGGAACAGTTAAATAATTTCCATTATAAGATGAAGAGAGTCCTTGTCAAACACTTATTAGAAATAAAAAAATGTTTTTTTTAAATAACCTGTCCTTCTCTGTATGAACAAGATTTCTAGAGGTCAAAGTGAAAAAAAATCAACAGTAGAAGAAATATTACTGCAAACACAACATCTGACAACAGCAAATTCCCCTTTGCCAATGTAACTGTTCTGACAGCAAAAGGTAATTTATTTTGTAGTCAGCTAATTTAACAGGAGGTCTATAGTGAACAGGGCTATGAAGGGATCAGCACATCAGACAGGGACACATCCAGCTGCAGTAAGTGGGTCAGGGATAATCCAGCTGGGTCATATAAACACTGAGGCAGTGAGTCAGCCTGGGAGTGTTTGGATGCATCACAATCATCCTGTCAGTATGAGAAGAAAATAACAACATAATGAGACTAAAAATAACTGACCTGGGGTTAGGGTTATTTCCTGAGGGAATCAGTGCTTAAAAATAAAACTGATGAAGAGGGGATTTTGGGGTATTTTTGTTAGATATTTTCAAACATTTGTTGAAAATTTTGTTGGAATTACAGGTAACGTTCATTTGAAGTTTCAGAAACTTTCATCAGAAATTCTCTAAATTACTATTGGAAGTTTCAGGAATTTCTTAATGTCTTAAAAAAATGACTCTGTTTAACAATATTTCGAGAAGTTTTAGAGAGATACAAAGGAACTTTTGTTGGAATTTGGGGAAATTTCAGGAATATTATAAGAAGTTTCTTGAAGTGTTCATGATATTTAGGCTCTTTTTGAGAGAGAAAAAAGAAGAAAAAAATCCTTTAAGATTCTCATGAAGTTTCATTGGAAATTTTCAGGATCTTTTAAAATAATTTGTCCTGGAATTTTTTGAAACATTCCAAAATGTTTCCCTAGACTTGGCTTGAATATCATTCTGAAATTCACAGCAATTTTCTGGAATTTGCCCCAAAATGTTACTATTTGGTGAGGAATTTTTGGTTATTTTCCTGTAAGATTATTTTCTAGGATTTATCCGGCACTTTGAGGAATTCCTGGAAACATTTGAGTCTCACATGCAGGTCTGAAATATTCTTTTAGGAAACTTTTCCTCAAACATTTTCGATTTCCCCATTAGTTTTCAGGAATTTTCAACTGGCATTTTGCAGGATTTTTTTGAGGTAATTCCTGAAAATTTCCCAATTTGCGTTTGGACATTTCCAGGAACTTTGAGAAACTTTATTTAAAAAATGTTTTGGAATATTTTGTGCAAAATTCTGGAATCTTGCTGAATCTTTGCTAGGTTAGAGGTTAGGTTTGAAATTAGAGGCATTTTTAGAAATTTACATTTTTGGGAATTTTAATCAGAGTTTTAACAGCAGTGTTCCAAAATGTTTATTTGTTATGTAGCTAATCATGTAGTGAATTTTACATTTCTTAATCTGACACGTGAATCCTGAAGAGAAATGTCAGAACTGAGTTTCCTTGAGAAACAAATTCACCTTTCAGTCTCTTCATCACTAGTGTTTAACAAAAACTTCCAATTTCACTGACGGTATAGTTTGTTAAATGAATCTACATTTACTTTTGTCTTAACAAATCATCAACAACTAATGCAATATGTCATCAGTGAATTATTTAACCTTATTAATTGATGTCAAATCCTTAACTCCTGAATATACAAAAGAAGGACAGCAACACTATATTCATTTTATGTTGCATGGAAACAGAGAGAATAACAGAAGCCCCATAGGCAAACATGCATTCTTAGACTTGATTCACAAGAAAGTCTTGTTGTTTTCTCCAGATCTTGACTAATGATGTGAGCTCAAGGATGATATTTGGCCCAATATACTCCTTATATCTACTGTCACATGTAAGCAATCTGTGCTAGCTGCTACCTCTTCATAACAGTGTGGGCTAGGTGACAGTAAAGTGCTCATGAATGTCTATTAAATGGAAACTTCTTTACAGAACAGAGAGAATTGAAGGCTCCTTTTTCTGTGAAGTAACATCACTTTAATATTTCCACCATGGCGCTCAGATTGTCTTAGTTTCAAAGAGCTATTTTGTATCATGGTGTTTTTTTTCCTCTTTTCATCCTCTGTCTATAAGTGGCATCGAAGCAGCAAAGACAAAAGCATGAAAAAGTACTTCAGATGGAATACTTAGAGTTAGTGGACGTCCGAGTATAGCCTTGATAACATGTACAAAAGTAAAGACATATTTTCTTTGGTTTATTAAAATCAAACCATTTCAAAGCATTAGCCACAGACAGATGGTTATCGTGTGACATGTTGCTCTAACAGTAGCTCTTACCCTTATCCATATTGTGTTTTCTCAATCAGCAGTATTGCTGGACTTGTCCCTGTGGGAGGACATGGTCGATTGGTTTAAATAAATGTCTGTGGTTTCCCACAAATCTGCTTAACCTTTGGAGTAATCCTCCCAGATTAAACATCACTACCCTTTTTATTATTGGCAGCTATGTTAGAATCTGTCTGCATCAATAGAAAAGTAATTACACTGAAAATGACTTTGTAGTAATTCCTTTATCGTCTTTTAATGTCATCACATGATGTCTGATAAATTCTTCTTTTAGTTGTGAATCAATTGAATGTCATCTAACATCTTTGTCACTAAAGTCTATCTTTGATATTATTTCTGATGCAGAAAGTTAAAAAAAAGAAAGAATATTTACTGTTTTTAAACGTACCTGCCCATTTTTTACAGTAGGCCTAATCTCAGTTTAAATCAATGGACAGTCCTCTAACAATGTCCTAAAGTGAATACACGATTAGACCTTTGAATGTGAAAAGCTTTACATCACACCTAGACTAGAGCTCATACTGTGTTTTGTATCTGTGTTACCATAAACACTCTCAATAGGAGTCCACAGAACCTCAAACTTCTCAGCTATAGAGAGAGAGAGAGAGATAGAGAGAGAGAGAGAGAGAGAGAGAGAGAGAGTTAAATGCCAGAGTTGGCCCCACTTAGTTTGCCAACCATGTTCTATAGACTCAATTGATTAAACTTGATGGCTCTAGGGTTTTCATCTTATTAAAGTTGTTGTCACATAATTACATATCATCATCAGATCTCTGAGGCTGTTTGCACAGAGGTCATTTAAGCTAAACGCATACATTAGCAAGCCTACCTGATGATGCTAAACGATTTTAATGTCCACAAAGTTCACCATGCAGTTTAGTGTGCTGGAAAAACTCTTGCTTTAAAAGTTACCTTGATGGAAACGGTAGTCATTAGTTTTGAAATAATTCTGTCATGAACTCAAAGTTTGACCTGATGATTCATGTTTTTACAATTCATGCTGTTGGGGGCTTAAAAGTCTGCACACATTTCATGGCAGTGATAGTTTGTGAGATATTTTCCTTGAAACCACCAAGTGAACCACATGGTAGAGCCAGAGGAAAGACAGAAGATCACCAAAGAAGTCACAGATCATAAAGTGTGTGATAATATCTGAATGTCTGTTCTACGCAAGGAAGCTTGAATTAAATGATGTCATATGTTGTAGTTTTGTCCATGCTACTTACTGATTATCTTTGTTCCCACATTAAGTGCAGTGTCAGGATCTGCAGAGGACAGACGTCGCAGTGTTTGTCAGTCTGACCAATAGCAGAGTGACGGACAAACAGTGACTAAGATGAAACTAGAGATGCCTTCTCTGATTCCATAAAAAGCTTAATTCCCACTCAGGATACACGAGAAGTTCAAAATAATCACAAACTCTGCAGCAAAAATGAACTTCTGTAGTTCTTCTATTAAATATCCAAACCGAGCTTCGTCCTTGACCTACGAGTCTGAGCAGCATCATAACAAACACCCTGATGTCCTGACACTGGTGATGACCTTTGACCTTTTTTGTCAAATGAAACTAGATCAATAGAGAGTGCTAAAAACCAACTGCCTATTGCGCCATTGTGGGAACAAATCAATAAACAATAAAAGAAGAAATCCAATCTCTTTGTCAGTGATTTAGCTTGATCACTTTTACAAAAGCAATATTTCAATTAGACTGAAGGAGGAAATCTAAAAATAAGTTCTTATAATAACAAAGCACAGATGCTTAACTTTTATTTATTTTTAAAAAGATAGTTAATTTGTGTTTTAACTGAGGTAAATAGATACAGAAAAAGATACATGTTTGTCTGATGAAGACTTTAAGTGTTAATGATGATTCAAAGCAGCAGATATAACGATCACAGCGAGAGAATGAGATAACATATTTTAAAGTGTCTCTAATTCTAGTCAAGTGAAAGTGTTTTGTCTTTGGAAGATGTTTAGACACCAAAAAGTCCGTCCAATCATCATCATTCTCCATTCTGCCATGAATAAGAGGAACAAAATGGGCTGAACTTGATTTTTATCCTGTTTTTTACAACTGTTTCGTTCATATCTGACCGACAGACTGAACTACTTAAAGATGCATTCTGAAACTTGAAATCTGAAATTGTGAAAATTCAAGTCACATCACATCAGGTGATCAAATATTTCTGTTAACATTTTCTGTTTGATGTATAAATGCAGTATTTATTAAGTGTTTGATAATTATCTTGCTCATGTAATAGTTTTGAAAGGTTACACTTATTGACTAAAGGGTTATGTTAATTTGACCAATCATCTTTAATTTGTTCTTTCTTTAATCATGTGGGCGTTAAACCAACTCTGATGCTGTTGATTATTTTCTTTTTTTCACCCTTGCTGCAGTTGCGGATCCTAAAGGCTAGGTGGCAGTGTTGGCTTTACTGGATTTCCACTGTGCTGTATGTTTACAGAAAAGACTGAAAAATACTACTTCATCCCATCTCCTCCCCACCCCTTCATGTATCAAATATAATGAAATAAATCAGCAACTCACACAACAATTCAAAATGAATATTTTATGAAAAAAATCAAACAGGCATGCACACCTGAAGTTCCAAAAGACAAACATCCAAAGCAAACACAATAGATATATTTACATGTAAACACCGTTAGTGTTTTTGGCATGTCTCTTTGAGAACATGAGACCCAGCACAGATACAACCTTCAGCATGGAGAGTCATCACACAACACTGTGCTCTACACACCATTCAGTACATATTAGTAATTTAGATATTCAACAGAGTAATTTAGATATTACAATGCATGGCTGTCCCCAATATCCATCTCTCTGCTCTGAAACCTTCCTGTTAATTACACCTCTGTACTGTTCCATATACACCAGGGATTAAGAAGCAAACACATGTCAACATCAGCGTGTCACTAAGAGAAACTGACACTGTTTATTAGAGTTGACATGAGAAACAACTGTGAACAACACTAACAAGTGGCAACCCTTCAATGTAATTAACAATCTCTTCCTCTGGAGGATTGGGGAACAGTGATTTCCTCCTGCAGCACATCTTTGTCTTATAGCTTGAACCATCGACATCAAACATGCAAAAACAACAACAACATGGAAGAGCCAACTCTATTATTGGGCTGTGCTGTCTGCACACCATCCAGTGGCAATCAGATCAATCTCAGATACAAACTCTGTGGCATCCTTAAGACCACTTGGAAATCTTCGGAAGCATTCAGCAAAACATTATTGCAAAGGAGAGGTGTGTGCAACGGGGGACGGTGGATGAATTGGAATGAAAATAACAGGCAGAATATTTTAAATTCTTCATTATATTTCTGCACGTTTTCAATTTTTTCCCGTTGATTGAGATCTGACCAGTTTGTAGCTGCACAGAGGAGCATTTAGATTACCAAAAAAATGAACAAAAGAGACATGGATCTCTATGAATATCATTATGAAAATTCTCACACTGTTAGCTTTACGCTGAGGACGCGTTCCCCACATTTGCATCAACTCTATTCAAATCCAAGATTGCGGTATTGATGCTTGACTGTGACCCCTTTGGGCGCATTGTGTTATGAATTACGATCTCATTTATGACACAAAGTAAGATGGATGTGAATCCTCATCATAGTCATGCAGAACATTCCTCAGAGCATGCGATGAATCGTCCCTCATCCTGAGTCTTTAGCCGCCTCTCCGGTGTCAGAGCGCAGTGAGGAAGGATCAGTTCACTCCTGCAGGCTCGATCCGGGCAGTTCATTGGTCAGAGTGTGCCAGCGCTCCACCTTCTTGCCCTTGTTCTTCAGACAGTCTATCCAGTGCTGCAGAGTCTCTCCCTGTGAGTGGCACCCAAAGGACACACCACCTGACCAGAGCAGAGACCGCACAGGAAGTAAGTGTGAGGTGAAGGGAAAGAGCATGTTAAAAAAAAGTGGCCTAATTGTCGGTATTTATTTCCTCAAGGGGAGAAGGGGTTTGACATTTCCACGCTGTGGGACAGACACTGATGACCTTCATAGAGGCTGGTAAAGTACCTGGAAAGTAAGAGAGCGTGACTTGTATTCAGGCATCACCTGAGGCACCGCAGGGGAGCTTGATTACACAGCGAAGTCTAAGAATGAATTGTTATTAACCGGAGAATTTATGTCACAGTTTAACGGTGAAAAATATAATTGAAATTGGGGGGCCCGTGGCCGAGTGGTTAGTGCGTGCGCCCCGTGAACGGAGGCTATAGTCTTCAAAGTGGGCGGTCCAGATTTAGATCCAACCTGTAGCGCCTTTCCCGCATGTCAATCCCGACTCTTTCTCTCCCTGATTTCCAACTCTATCCACTATCCTATCTCTAATAAAGGTATAAAAAGCCCCCCCCCAAAAAAAAAAAATACAATTGAAATCAACAAATAAGAACAACCCCAGCTTTTTCAAATTGCAGCTTTAGCACATTTAGTTTTTTTCTTTCCCTCCAACTGTGTAGTAATTACTTAAATACATAAATAAATAGAGAAGTGAAACCAAAAGAGAAGAAATGTTGTTATCATTTTATAACCAAATCAAAACTGTCATTTCAAAATGTGTTTTTAGATAGCACTTTAAAGGGAATCATCATCAATCCGCGCGCATAACCAACTTTGTTCACTAAATTCAATATTGTATTTTTTAATGAAACTTTGGAGATTAAAACTGAGCCCAATGATAAAAAAAAGACCTCCTCAGATAGTACTCTGTTACAAGGTCTGTTCTTCTTTTAAACTCTACTTGTAGTTTTTTCAAAAAGGGACAAATGAAGAGATTCAGTTTAAACGAGTTCAAACTGGATATAGGTTTTTGACCAAAAAGTGTTAATTACACAATCATATGAACAGAAATAGGTTAGTTCTGTTTGATAATTGCATTTGAAGTTTCATTTCTACAGACAACTGTTGAAGGAGTCAATGATTTCTTAAAAAATGAAACTACTTTTGGAGTCTGATGAAGATGAACACCTGTAAAAAGAAGCTGGCCATGGACAGAGACGGACAAACACAGGATTTGTTAATACATGAAGTTATAGAAAAACTAAAGTTATACCATGGTAAAATTATACTTCCAAATGTCAAAACCATCCTTTCCTTGCATCCAATCCTAACAATTTCACTCCAGCAGACTGATCAGATGACAGCTAACATCTGCTATGGGTACAACATTATTCAACGGCTCATTAAACAGCCAGTCTATTTATCAGTAATCACAAAAGCACTATCAGGGCAGCCCTTAGCTGCGTGTGTCTGTTGTGACCTCTCACCTATGAAGTCGTTGGACTTTCCGAGGTCGTAGTCCCACACCGTGACCTCCAGGGTCTTGCTGGCTAACTCTGAGAAGGTGATTTCATAGAAAAACTCCTGAGAGAGAAAAACAAAGGAGGGAAAGGATGCAAAGGTCATATCCAACTCACATGTTGCTCTTTGCCTATAAACCTCTGCACTAATGAGGCAGCGGATAAAAATATTCACAAAGTAATTGGCCATCTTACAAATAGGTTGCAGAAACTTTGCATGCAGTGTCTCCGAGGACTGCGGGAGCATAAATGAGCTGCCATGCACAAACATGCAAGTCTACCTCATTAAACTCTGGGTTGAGAGTCTTTTTGATGACCGCCGTTTTGTGCTTTGATTTCTTATGAACATCTGGCTTGAGGTACCTGAGGAAGAGGAGGAAAGTGACACCCACAAATGATCATTCACATGAAAGCACTGGTGAGTGAAAACCCAGAAGAGGACTATATAAAGGTCACTGTAAGTTCATGCATGTAGAAAATCAATACGTTCCCCAAGGAATTACGATCCTGAGGGATCAATTATGTCTTTTTTAACATCATCTGTTTCTAATAATTCACTGTGATTTCTTTACTAACAGGTGACTCAGTGTCTCTGATGTACGTCGCTTTGGATAAAAGCGTCTGCTAAGTGAATTGTAGAATTGTAGTAGAAAGTTTGTGATTCAAGGAATAGTTTGAAATTTGGGGGAAATATGTCCAGTAATACACAAAATGATCTGCAGATGAGGACTTTCAAATGGACTACTCTGTCTGGAGACAGGAGCCATCAGCAATTCAGTTGATCTAATCTAAGTCAATACACACTACTGAACACTAGGTGGCAATATGCCCCCTTTCAAATTGTTCAATGAAAAAACGATGGCATTTGTTTTCACATGTAACCAAAGTAGTTTTCTTGTTCAGTGACAGTGTGTAGAGTTCGAAAAGCATTGTACTTCTTGTGTGCTTCTTTCTCTGGACCGCCACAAGATTAGGCTTTATGCTAATTCCACTTTAAGGTGACTGCATTAAGATGGAAATATATGTGCATATTTCAGAATTGGAAACGGCAAATAGGCCAAAATAAGCTGGAAAATAACAGCATACTTGATATTGGCTAAAACTGAATATTATCAACCCTTCGATACCCTTATTGCTATACTGCTTAGTGAGATGTTTGTATGGTTAATGTAAAGCTAAAGCCAGCCGCTGGTTAGCTCCGTTAGAATAGACTTGACTCGGAGAAAAAGTGAATACATTAACCCGCAGAGTCATTAACAGAGTCAGGCTTAAGCGGTTCTCCCCTGGTTGAATTAAGGTTTATTCTGGTTTGATCCGAATTTGGTAATCCACTATCCAAAAGCATAAATCCGATCTGATTACTTTTAGAGAACTGCGCCCCAGTTCTGCTAAGCTATGCTAACTAGCTAATCTACCTAGCTGCTGCTTTACCTTCATATTATCCGTACAGACATAACTTGTTTTGTTGAGTGTGTTTCTGACTTTTTGCTTTAAAGCAAATTGGCTTTTCTTTTGTTTTGTGTTGAACATTTGTCTTAAGTTTGTTCATAAATCATTTTTAAGATTCGCTAATATTTAGTTCCTACTTTTGTTCCCTGGGTTTAATTGTATTGATACTCCCCTCATCGCCTAACACAGTGTCCATTTTCTTGTTTGCCTGTAAATAAAGTGAACAAATTTATTGTAGTTCCCAAATTATTGAACTGTCCAAACAAAGGTTTACGAACGAGTAAAGATGTATGTGTAGAAACAAGAACACAGTATGAGGACTGATCAGCAAAACCTTCAGCAGCACAGCACAGATTGAAGCAGCCCAGCATGCCTTCGCAGGGTGTCATTAAATTCTCAGGATATTTTTAAGCCAGCTGGAAGGAGCGTGGCGAAATCTCTATTCACATTTGCTTTCCACCCACCACCCACAGCTCGCACAGCGTATGTTCCCACACGCTCACAGACACAACAAAGCATCTGGGAAAAAAAAAAAACTCCCGCCAAAGGGCAGAGATGCATGTACGCATGTGAAATGAAACAAGGTGCTCGATGTGTGAGGGATGTGTGAGCAAAGGCTCTGTGGGTGTAATGACGGAGGGATAAAACCTGAGTTTGAGGCATGGCAGGAAAGGGGAAAGGGGATTAGTGTGTACTGAAAGTCTGTGTGTGTGTGTGTGTTTGGTTTTACTCGCACAAGAAAAAGCATCAAATCCTGAAGCAGCCATCAAGAGAACACTGAGTGAGGAAGAGCAGGACTTTATGGCTCATTTGTCCAGTTTCTGTTAGGATTCATGACTCAACCTTCCTGCCCTCCTTGGCCGAGACACCAACACACACACTGACAACCTCAGTATTGCTTTTCTTTCATCAGTGAGTAATGAAACTCGGAGGGACCTCCATGACACCAACCCCCCCCATGATACAGTCTGCCCATAATATTAGATCATGCCTTTCTGTTTTGAAGGTGTTTATTGAAGGCTATCAATAACGCGCACACAGTGTTATAATATGAACGAGTGCTATATTTCATGATGCCTTATAAAACAAACAGCCCACGTTTGTCACCATTATTTTACCAGAGGTAAACTGGTGGCGTCTATCACCTGTGAGTGGCGACAAACGATGGTTCACAGGGTCAGTATAAGAAAACAGCCATTGAAAACCGAGCGCGGGTTTGAAGGTGGAGATGGAGATTGCTTTTGAAATGGCCATGTGTAAATTGTTGTGAGTATAATGTCCTGAAAAGACAATCCATCAGTCGAAGATGATTATTTTAACTGAGTCAGAATGTGTGCTTGTGTTGAGGTCAATTGCTAAAATAAACCACAATTATTAGTTTTCATGCAAGGAAAAATCTGTTCTGTGCCTGATATAACTTATTATTCTTTAGCTATCAGTCTACCCAGGCGTTTGAAGTAATGAGCCTCGGTGGGCTGTGGAACTGAATTGCCCTTCTCAGATAAATAAAGTCATCTGAATCTGAATGTGTATTCATCCACAGAAGAAATAGTCCCCAATAAGGTGAAAGTATTCCTACCTGTTTGACTAGTTTGCAACAAAAAACAAACCAAAGAACTACAGTTCCCAGCTGCTGGAGGAAAAGTCTGTGCTCAGATTTCTTGATGTGTTTTTATAGATTTACACATTCAGTAAGATCAAGCAGGCGCTGTGCTTCCCCCGCCATAAGTAAGGATGTGAAACTGAGACGGACTAAAACAGACTTTTGTTTTCTGTGAATAGAAAACTTTGAAAACTACAGACGGGATCTTTAACCTTTATATGTTTGAAAAATATTGCCTTTACAATATATTAAAAAAAGAAGAAGATAGAAGCAGCAGTAAACGTGGCAATCTGTTCACCCGGCAATTTAATCCCATGTCAGTGGTTTGATGTCATTCTTACGTTTTAACATAGGGGTCCGAGAAGCCATTGACGTCCATGGCTGCCAGGTGGGCGCAGCGTTTGACACCCACACACAGCCCTCCACGAGCCCTCTCCTTGGCTTCGCCCTTGACGTCGTCATCAGCGGCGGACGGAGGGAGGAACTGCAGACAGAGCAGCAGGCGGCCTCTCTCCTCCAGACTTCGATGCTGTTCGGTCTCCCACTGAGAGTAAAGAGCCGATAAAAGAGATTGAAATGGAAAGAATCAACAGGAAAAATGTTGCAAGTTGCGAGTTAAGGTGAAGGCTTAAACAGGAGGCCTCTGAAGCATCAGAAGCGACGTCATGTGACCTGTTTATAAAAAAGGCAACAAAGTTTTCGTTTTTCTTTGAAGCTGCAGTAATTTATATTTTTATTGTACTAGTGGCTTAAATATGCAGAGCAGTTTCGTGACTTTCAGCTCCCTGTTTTGTTTTTTTTCGCCAACATCTTCCTTGTTTTCTTCACTCTCTTTTCAGCGTTGTGTCCAGCTACTGAAGGAAGCTGTTTCAGTGGAAAAGGCATGAATAACCCCACTGTTCCCAATCTGGTCAGCACCACAACAACAAACAGACAAAGTTGGCACACTTGCCGGTGATCAAAGAGAATTTTTAAGCAGATTCATAGTCTGATTTTTCAGACTAAAACAGGGTTTAAAAGCTGAGTGAATATTGGACTTGTTGACTGAGACACAACTTCAAATAAATACTCATTACGCTCTACGTCTGTCCACTGTGTAAATTAGCAAAGCTTGTGGCTTGCAAGCTCACCATACCCTCTGAATGAGGTGATAATGCATCAATGTTGTGTTTACTGAGGCCACAAATCAATGGAGGCAGGTTTAAAGCTGCAGTAAAAAATAAACCGTTGAAATTCAGAGCAGATCTTCCTGCAGCAGAAATCAAAGCAATGATTGCTAACTCTTGCAGAACATCTAGTAGTGCTACCAGTGACAACGCGCATGCTTAAACACAGATCTGTGCAGGCCTGAAGCAAAAACATGATTCTAGCCAATTTCCACCATGTATTTAAAACCCAGTCAGAATAAACACAGGTTACTGACAAATCTGAGACTTAGGACCAATCCAAGATTCATTGTGTGCCTGACTTCATTGTTTACTGGCCAAAAACCAAAGGTGGCCAAAGACATTTTTTCTCCAAGCAGACAAGGAAATGTAAAAAAATGAGTACTGATAAAACTTATTAACTGGAGAAGAAGTGAACAAACACAAGTTCCGAAATGTTCCTAAACTAACCTAAAATTAACACTGAGGAGACTATGAAACTTCAATTATTTTAACTTCAAATAAAATTGAAAAAAAGAAAATCAATAAACGGCAAAAAGGTTGACACAAACTACTGTGAGAACACTGATTTAATAGGAAAAAGTCTTGCGTCTCTGAACCTGCTCAGATCCATAATGCTGTGAATTCTTTTTCTCTGTCATGAAGTCATGAAAAAGTAAAGATTCATTTAATTAAAATTGAAAGTGCATGAAGGTTTGTGTTCAAAATGGACAGGGGCGTAAGCGAGCAATGGGTCCATCAAAACTTAAAGGTTAGCTCCTGCACACTGTCGAACTCGCAAACAAACTAAATATACGGGAATAAATGCATATAAATAAGTACAGGCATCCTTTTGAAGTAAGATTACTAGGTCATACACCCCCCCCCCCCCAAACAACTGACACTAGACTGCTTGTCTCTGATCAGGAAGCATAACTTTTAAAAGTATACAAGTATAGAGGAGTCATAAAGGCATCACAATGACTCATTAATGGCCATTATCTGACTGGCCATACCTGGGCAGATAAGTATTTATCAAACTACTTTAAAGTGTATACATTTTATGTTTATTCCACCTTTTATTTATCGTGGTGTTGATTTAAAATGTCCTTCGAGTCCTCTGCTGTGATTTGGTTCACCTATTCTTCTCTCAGGAGCAGACAACGCTAAGGAGCTCACCAACATTCACCTACATTCATTTGAGCTCAACAAACTCCAACTACCATCACAAATAAGAAGGAGTGCAGTCGATCTGACAGCAGAGACCTGTCTCGGACCAACCTCAGGGTCATGTTATTATTGCATTGGCTGGAGTGTTTTTCCTTGGACAACATCAAGCTGTTGCAGGATCATTTGACAACAAGCGGATCAACGGCGCAGATTTAAAGTGACAGATGAAAGAGAGCGAGGAAGCAGCATCAGAGGTTGGGGAAGGGGAGGATGATGTTCTCACAGGACCGTGACTCACCCTTGCAGCCGACAGCACCAATACATTTATGTTATTTATAGGAAAGACGCATGTTTGCTATTTGTGGATTCTCATCACTTCAGGTTCTTCTTCTTCAACGTATGTTTGATGTTTCTCCAGAGAAAATGGCTACAAAAAAAAGCTTTTTCTGTTGCCTGTTGAAATGTCTTTTGAATTTAAAATGAGTTCCATCACTCCTTGAGTGCATTTTTCACAAAATGTCTCTCCTTGCTCTCCTATCATTTCATCTCTCATTAAGTCTTATCTCCAGGCAAGTGGTGGACACAGGGCCATCAATATCTCACTCTTCTCCTTTCTTTTCACTAATTGTCTCAACAGCTTGCCCCGTTCCTTTTTCCAATTCTCTCTTTCCCCTCCTCCCCCTTTTCTGTTTCTCTTTGGGAAATCATCATTTGTGCCAACAGCCAGTCCTCCATCTGCCGTGACTGAGTAGCTGACTTTAAAACCTTGCAATTAATGGGGATAATTTGCAGCAGGTATGTGGTAATGAAACAGCTCAGACCTTCACAGATCGATAGAGAGCAACTCATTAGGGAGGCGGAAATAAACATGCGTCAGTGTGGAGCTATACAAACACTCACTCACACACACACACACACACACACACACGCGCACACATGCAGTGACAGACGGATGGGAAACAGATACATTTGTGGGTGGGAAGGCAAGGCTAAAGAACAGCCGAGGCACATTAACCAACCTGGGATATGGTGGGAAACACAGAGGCATCTGTGTTACTCCTGTTATCTTAACAGATTCTCGCCTACCCTCTGGTTTGGCCCTTTTTGTTAATTTACCAAAACTGTGATAAGAGGATTGGCCTGATAACGTTATTGATTATGAGGGTTTATGTGTCATTTTATGTTACATTATGTTATTAAGACCAGTGTGTTTGCAAGTATTCCCTCTATAACTAGAATTCATGCATGATTCACCTTTTTCTTTTTAAACATACAATTCTTCCGTTAAACTTCAACAGCAGTAGATGTATTCATAGACACAGACAAACACACTTGGTGCTGCTACAGCCTTATTTGGTCCAGTTAATTATAAACAGACTACAAACTAAATACAGTCAATTTCTAAACGTCGATCAAGTATACAGCGTAACGGTAAAAAGACAACGATACACTTGACTGTCCCTTGAGGAATGATTACATCATGCATGGAGTCTTTGTGATGGGCAAATGTAACCCTGAGACACATGATGGTCCTGTTTGATCAATATAGGAACGGATGAATTGGGTTAATGAACACTTACAGATTCCTCTAAAGTGATCCAGTTGTGCTTTAACTCTCCTGGTTTTATGCTACACAAACGATATTGACAGTATTTGTGTGTTTTTATGTTTGTTTCTTTTATTCAGTTTTACAAAAAAAATGCTTTGAAACTGTTGATCAAGTGACAAATGAAAAAGGGAATACAAAAATAAAACAGAGCCAATTTCAGATTGAAGTAAGTCATAATGAACCAGACTGCATACAGATAGAACAAGACAGCTGTGTATTAGAGTGGATTAATCGCCCTGTGAGCCAAAATGGCAGACAGTGTCTGCTGCGATAGGCCTGCTGAAATTACTAATTCAGTTCATTGACTTCATGATTCATCTCCACGTGTGACTGTTGTGCTAAGTCTCACACAGCAAGAGTACAACACACTACATGTCCCAGCTCCAACAAAGGTCTGACTGATTCATAGATGTGTTACTAAGACCTGGATTCAATGTCGCCCCTCAGCTCTGCTTCTAATTTATCATATTCACACTGCGGCCATTTTCCGTAATGACACGCTCAGGGTAGGAAGCGCTAATGCAGTCAAGATGTACTGCTGTGTTCTCGGCTGTATAGTGGTGTAAATGTAAGGCATTAATCATAATCATATCTTCTGGATTAATGAGCTACTGACAACTCAATTGATAGTGAGAATCTGGAGCGTGGCAGGCCGTTGTACTTCCAAAACAATCCATCAATCTTTTTACTATAATGTTAATACAGCAAAGCGAAAAAGTCTCACATGGACTAAGCTTTAGAAGTAAATTGAATGATTGATCAATAATCAAGAATCAGTCAATTATTGATGCAAATTAATGACTAACTGGCTTCCTGTTTCAGCATGAGCTAAATTTGAACATTTAAATCTGATGCTCTTTAAAGTCAGAATTAAACATGATCGAGAATTTAACTTTTGCAGCCTTATTCTACTTTTAGAAGTTAGTTTTACTTTAATGATACAATTCAGGAACCATTCTGTACTTTAATATTGGGTTAAGTGACCAAACTCAGACTTTTCCTGTCAGACAGACAGACAGACAGACAGACAGACAGACAGACAGACAGACAGACTGACAGACAGACAGACAGACAGACAGACAGACAGGAGGGGGATCATGTTGAACAAAAGAAGTCATGAGTTCACCTCTCTCAGGTAGCAGGAGATTCCTCTCAGCGCTGTGCTCATGGCTGTAGGTGAGGGCAGCTGGAGGGAGAGAGGACAGAAAGCAAAGAGGAATATTAAAAATGAATGGATATGTCTGACAGAAAAGCTGTACAAACAGGCTCCATAACAAAAAAAAAAAAGAATACAGAGGGTTAGAAGTATTGGATGGGGGGTGAATCCACTTTAAAAATGGCAGGCCTGACATGGCATCTGGCTCGCAGGATGACAGAGCTGCTTCAGCGTTTGATCGCACAGTGGCCACCAGCCTCAGAGAGGCAATCTAGAACCAACACACGGAGAACAAAAACATACCACCCTCCTGCCCCTTTTCACACACATACACCCCGCTATGCACCTCTTTCATTTTTTAATCCATTTGTTTCTCATCTCCCTCACTTGCTCCCTCTGTCTATTGACGGCCCCCCTCCTCTCGCTCTTTCTCCTCTTCCTTTATTCTCCCACTTTCTATTTACCCTTTTCCAATGCTGACATTTAGCCTGCACAGAAAAGCACTTGTGGACTGTAAGAATAGAAACCCCACTTCTCTGTTTATGTAAGAATTGTAATTTCCAGGCCAAAGTCATCTCCATTATGTCAGTGGGATATTAATCTGGGCTGATATAGGCTAAATTCAAAGTATATTATTCGGCCAAAAGCATGTGGACACCACTGTCCTTTAGGGAGACAAAGTCTGGGGCTGTTTGTTTCAGTTTGCTCTCAATAGTTATTAGAGTTTGCTTTAAACTTTGCAGCAGCAGTTTGTGGACAGTTGATGAGGAAGCTCTCTACCGTTCTACAGAGAGTCCTGATCTTTAGGGATTAGCTGGACATCCACAATTTGCCCTTTGTAAATAATTGATTTATATTTCGACTAACGGGTGATAAAATTGCTGAGTACATGTTATGATTGATTTGACAGTAAAGTCAAAAACAGATGAAGAAAGTACGGACCAAACGTCATTGAAGAATTTCAATGATATCAAACTTTATTATTATTATTATTATTATTACCAAATCAAAGATTTTCCAACGGAGCGAGAGTCTTCAGTATCAAATAAAGGGAAGAATCTTTTGAATTTGGGTTGATTGTGTTGAAATGCTTTCATGAAGGCTTTGCTGCAGTGATTGTACGGGCACACTGGTGTTTTATTTTCTCTCAGACCCAGGTGTGTCATTATTGGAGTTGATTGATATGTCTACAGAATATCGACATTTTAATGCCTCCCTGTTGGCCTGTAAACAATTTCCTGCCTTTTTCGTTCACCTTGTTCAAGCCTCGCTTTGCATCTTTCCTCCTATCTCGTCTCTACGTTAATAGATGAGGATATGAGTCAAACAGCCTCATCATATTGAATATAACTGCACCCTCTAGTCATCCATCTCCCTCATAAACTCTCATTTTCCTCTTCCCTTCCCTTTTATCTCCCACTTTCCTATCCTCCCATGTCGTCTTTCTTTCTCATTTTCTCACAGGAGGTGGATGCTCCAGACAGATGTTATAGTGTTTGGTCTGGTCAGGCTTCAAGCGGCGCAGGGCCACCCGCGACTCCCCGATGAACTCATTATGTGTCAGCTTGTCTTCGTCGCACACGGACACCCTGGGAGTGAGAGACAGAGGAGGGAGGAAAAACGAGAGACCCATGGGGAAATGAGGGAAGCAGGAACAGGGGTTAAAAGACGTCACAAAGATAACATATTGTAATTTATGACAAATATTATGACCCATTCAATTATTCTGAATGTCGGCTACATTATAATGAGGGAAGGATATCGTCAACATACACCTGACCTGAGAAATCACACACAAATAGATCCTGCATCTGTATACACACATTGCTCAAACAATTACCATTTTCCCTCCACTGGGAATTTAGACAGTGTGGAAGTGCATCATGCAAGGTTAAGTCAATCCATATTTATGGGCCTGGCAAACTTTTACACCAGCCATTATGTCAACAAATCGCATAAGTGGGTGGAAGCAACAGAGAGGAATGAAGGAGATAGAGAGAAGCCGAAATCAAAAGCCACCGAGCCAAGGATGGAGTGAGGTGGGTAAGAGGGGAAGATAAAAAATGCATGAATTTATTCAAATGTGAGTGTGTGTGAAGAGTCATTTATGCATGCAAATGTGCGTTTCTATAGGCAGAAGTGGAACATCAGTATGTCACACGTATGTGTCTTTGCTATTAACCACAGCATTACAGAAATGTAGAGTGTGCAATAACCTGAGGGAGAGCAGATATGTGTTGACATCGCCAGAGGTCATTTCTGATCTAGGAGCCAATGTGCAAAAAGCAGACCTGAACTCTTTAATGAAAATATGAAAGAATGATACTACAAGAAAGAAGAGTAGAATAGAAAGAAGGAGCTGAGGGAATGAGGGAGATGAGATGTGAAAGATGGTGGGATAGATGTATGAGTAAAGCACATTTGTGATCAAAAGCGCTTGAGGTTGAAGTGAAAGTACAAAAGGCCTACATGAAGAATGATGCACAGGCTCGTTATTACAATGTGACTGATGCAGTTCAGCAGGTACACAGTATGAGATGCATGTTAATGGCAGCACACATTTCTCATTACACCAAAAGGATTACATAATGATGGAGCAGCAGGCTGATAAATGTTATTCAGTTTGACAAACCGTTACCTGTTTAAAGTGTTATTGTCGGACATTTGACTAATAAGTATGTTACTAAGCAGTTTCAGAGTATTTTTTTTAAAGGGAAAGATTGAAGAAAGATTTTAATGATGCCAGTGCAATTATTGTCCAGACGTCCACCGTACAAATCTAAAATAAGATCCACGTGCGTGGATGTCTAAGACAGTTTCTGGCATTGATGCATTGCAGTGAGCGATGTCAACATGTTTGCATGTTATAGCAGGTTAAACTTCTTGTCTCCTGATTTTTAAACGCCTCTTCCAAGTAAACACCGTGTTGTCAGCCGATTGTAGGGCCAGTTTGTCTAATTTCCCTCGAGAGATCGCCCCGTCAATCCTATTTAAATCCCATTCTCGTGTGCATCGGCAAAGTTTTAGTCACAGGCAGCGACAATTCGCAGCTTTCGTCACCTCTGGAGTGGGTCAATGAAATTAAAACACCCCACGGTGCTTAGTCTGACCTCAATCTGTCAGTGTAACTTGGAGGGAGAAGAAGGCAGCGGGGGAGGACAGAAGGAAAGACAATTGGAGAGGGATGGTTTTGGAGATGAGAGGGGAGATCTTTTCTGATCTTAGTGGATAGAGGAGATGCGGACGACAAGGTGGGGGGGGGAGGTGAGGTGAGGTGACAAAGGAGAGTCAAAGGATCAGTGGTGATGAAAGAAGAGAGGGATCACACTGAAACCAGAGAAAGATAAAAGCCTTTAAACTGGGTGCTACAACCCTCTTGAGACTGAGATGCATGATAAGAGTTCCTTTGTGAACGATAGCGGGCTTTCTGATGGGCTTGACAGATCAGAAAAAAGTGCAGAGAAGGAGCCAGAAATAGCAGGAAGGCCTCTAAATCAAACATTTACCGGAGTGTTTTGCGGTACATGTCTTCCTCAGTAATTCCACAGTAGGTGAGCGTCTCGTTCCAAACGGGGTTCAGCGTGTTGCGTACTGTCTTGGTTTTCAGCTTATTGGCCTATGAGTCAAAGCAAAAAGGAAAACAGCCATTTTACTAAAAGCCTTTTTTTTTTTTTTTAGAGGCGTTAACCACAAAACAATCTCTGAAGAAAAACATTTTGTCTCCTGGCTGCAAGGTTATTTTATCTTAGTGCAGATTTACTGCTGTGCTGTTGCATTTTCATCATGCAGCTTCAAAATCATAGCTAATAAATAAAATCTGCACTCAAAAAAGTGCTGGGGTCGAAGATGCAAAAATCACGTTTTCATTTGCAAAGAACAAAACAGGAACAAAACTGTGATCTGCTACTAAAACAAGACCTTGCAGGCTCCTGGAAGCAGGTGCAGCTTGACGTAAGGATCAGCCAAACCGTTAAAATCCATCGGCTTCAGACCCTAATAGAGACAGAAAGGGAAGATTTAAGGGAGGGTTGCGTAATAATTGGTGGGGAACACAACTGACAGCACCAGTAATGAATTGTGAAACCTTACCCCGAGTAAGAGGTGAAAGGTTCAATGACAAATTGAATATAACCCACAGAGCTCCATAGAGGAGGTTGGGGTTGGGGGGGGCTTTAATTTGACAGACAGTTGACCAGTGAGGATCATGTGGTGAAGAGGTACACTTAATAATAAAAAATGATATTAACACTGCATAATGCTACTAAAATCATGTGCAATGTCTCTGTCTTAAATAAATGAAATGAAAATCAGTTGAGCTGTTTCTGCTACAGACTGCAGAATTGAGGAGACAGGATATGTGACAAGAAACCTCAGATGGAGACATTTCTTTATGCAAACGTTACCTGCAGTACCAACAGGTGCACGACAAAAGCAATTAATTTTTCATATTGATACTGTCACAGTAATTCCCCATGTACAGGTCCCTTTGACCTGTGAGTACACCAAGCGTATTTCCCCCCCAAACAACTAGACTATGCATTGACATCCGTTTTTGCTGCTATTTATTCAAAGTAACTAGAAATAGGACAGAGATTCTGTTGCCACCCAAGCTGCTCTTTGAAGCTGAAGTCAAAGCACATAGTTCAATTGAATATTTATATCAGAGTTTTATACAACTAAATCTGTGTGAAAATGAATAATGATAGCTCTTAGGAAAATGGCTGTTTAGACCATTTCTCAGGTAGATCAGTTTTGGATTGACATCTCTCTGGCTCCTAACATAGTATGTGACAATCAGAATTTTGCAGCCCTAAACAATTTGATATCTTGAACCTAAATGCTAAATATAGCATTAGCCAGTATCATACTGTTGCACAACCCAACTCTACAGTACCTGACAGCACTAAACACCCACCATCAAAAATATCATAAACAGCTCACACTAAGCCCAACCTAGTGAAAAGGGACAACTGGGTTGACACTTGCTGACATTAATCCTCACCAGTCATTTATATTCACTTGTGGATGATGCTAATAGGTGTAAATAGCCTAATGGCTGCCATAGAATTATTCCTATGAATGGTTTGGAGATAGTTACAGTAGTATTAATACACGACTCACAACATTACTAAGGCCTAATACAGTTTACAGACAATTAATGGAGAATATTTCAAGGTAAACTTATTTACAAAACGTTTTTATGCTTGCTATTATAGAACTGAAACCCTTATGTATTATAAACTATTATGGATTTGGGTTTCTAATGGCTTTAAGGTAGGCCTAAATGTAAATATTAGCATTCTTACATGCTCAGATGGACAATGCAAACATGTTGAAGTAGCAGGTATAAAGTTGCCATCTACCATGTGCACAGTCCTTGTTTAATATATTATCAACTGGTAATAATCTTTAAACACAAAGTACAATCATTGCCAAGATGTTTCATGGTAATAATTTCAACCTCACAATCAACTTAATCACACAGCAGAGTTTAGGATTAAATAAAAGTTAAACAGCTTTTTTGAACGTACAAATATCATACAAACCTGACCTGTTTAAACTAGAACTGTCAGCTTAGTACAAGTCAAACTAGCTGCTCAAAAGGAGTTTTTTAGAGGGCAGTATTTACCTTTGCTCTCAGGACTGTGCAGTGTAGTGAGCTGGTGGCTCTTTCATACAGTAGGTCAAACTGTAACGTCCCCAACGAGGCTGGAAGAGAGTTCATCAAATGTTTCAGTTATTTTGATTATTGCTTTTGAGCCTACAACATCTTTTTCTTACAGAGGAAAGAAGCCGTGATGTGATTTAAATATCCTGTCTAGCCTCCCCTTGGTCATTAAGACACTTTGAAAAACACATTAATCATTTTAGAGGATACTGTTGGTCAATTTCTTCCTGATCCTCATCAATTAGTGTAACATAACCTGGAAACAACACAACCTGCACATGTAAAGCTACCTAATCCAGCTAACACCACAGTAGGTGACCATTTCTGACGAAGTAGTAGTACACTGAATAACCCTCTGTATAGTCTCAAAAGGGCATTAAAATTAATGAGTGGTTAAATTAGCTTTAGAAATGTTATATGGAGCTTCTGGACAGAGAAAGGGAAATTTCCTACACCTCCTGGCAAGAGAGCAATAAGTCTATAACCTATACGCAGGTTCTTCTTTTAAAACAAGTTTTAGACCAAATCATTCAGGTGTGTTCGCATTGCATAATTTTAAATGATAGTTGTCAAATCTACACTCAAAGACAGTGGTTGTCATTTTAAAATGATATGCTGGCTCTTATTTCCTTTTTTTTCTCCAAAAGTCAAAGACCTGTAAACAAAAATTGGTTTCAGCTACAACCATAATTGTAGATTATGTACTGTTTTAAAACTTGATAAACAGAAATACACTTTTTTTTTCTTCAGGTATCAGTCTAATACTGAATCACATAGCTGGATAGAGTAACCATGGTAAAGGTATAGACCTTGGGCTGATTTGTTCAATTCAATTTCTGTTTTCATCTCAGGGAATGAACTGTGTCTTGTGAAAGTTAACCTGGTTGTCATTTTTTGCTCAAACCAAAAAAGAAAACGCTTTCTTCTCATGGGAGAAGTGTTTAACTGGGAAGCTGACTTCAGAGCTTGGTATTAAAGTAGACATATTATTACCATTTTCAACTTTCATAATGTCACTCTGGGAACCACATAGAGTAGCTTTGCAAGATTTAAAGCAAAAAAACAAAAACTCCATATACTCCGACATATCTCTAACTAGCACCTTTTAAAACCCTTATCTCATCCCTCCTCCCTAAATGCCCTCTTTCTTTTTGGTCGAGTTCTCTGGAAGCCTTGTGGGTTTGGTGTTTTCTTGAACTTGCCAGAGGATGGGCTATTTTCATGTCTTATTTATGTTCTCTTTAGGAATGAAAATAGATACCCACAATAAAAACAATATAACTGTCAAAACCTTTAAACCCACGTGTCGCTAAAGTTGTGGTGGACTAGAGGGCGCATTCTTGCAAAGACCTGCGTATACCCTTCGCTGCTGACATTCAGTTCCTGTCTAATCTCTGCCCAGATGTTCTGTTGCGCTTGTCTTTCCCTGTGCCCAGGCAGGGTAACATCATGTGTTTGTTGTTCCTAACCAACTCTCAAAATCTTTCCTCATAAAGTTCCACTACTGTATTTCCAAAGTATTCTTCTTCATTGTGTTTTGCTGGTCTGGCTTGAAATGTTGGCTACACTGTCCGTCACTGCCCCCATGATTTCCAGTGGTATTGCAACGTTTTGTCTGTATCTGCAAGCTTTAAAAACTGTGCTGAACTACAGGGTGGAGACATAAGGAAGCGTCCTTATCCGTATATGACGTAGAGCATGATGCCAGGTTGTGACCAGACTCGTTGGACTCACGCGAAACTCTTGAAACAGGATGTTCAGAGAAGCCAGAAAAGAAGTCTGAAGAATACGCCCACACATGTGAAACTCATGATTTGAAAATTTGCCCGTGGTTCAGTGTGGATATCGATCATTTTAACATGACATGCATGTTTTAAAATAAGGATGAGTACAATAGGTCTTCTTTTATGATGTTATATGTGTGACCTTTTCTCCTGATGCCAAACCTGTGTAGAGTTAGTTTTATTGTCTGTCTCAGGCCGCTGTCGTTAAACCAGATCATTATTTCCAGGTGACTCACTGCTGTCATCGCTGTCACAGCTGTCGATCTCGATGGAGGTGTCCATGCTGCTCATGGCTGACAGTGACCCCCCTCCACCACCAGCTCCTGGTAACAGTGGTGACAGCAGGCTGCTGCCCCCTCCTCCTCCCCCGGCAGCCCCTCCGCCTTGACCCATGCTACCAGGGCTGAGGGAAGTGGGGGCTGCCTTGTGATTGGGCGAAAGTGGCTCGGTGAAGGAGGAAGTGGGGGAAAGGCGAGGAAAGTAGGCAGAGATTTGACGGATGGGGCGGATGGGGCCCGGACACACGTCGATGGCCATGTTCTCCTGGATGGAGATGGCTAAAGGTTTTCCTTTTCGCACAGTCATGGGGCTACGGGAGGAGCAAGAAAGAATGATGGAAGAGTTAGCAAAGTCAAATCATATCACTTTTAGAGAATACAGCGATAAATATATTTGAATCTATCCAGCCGAAGCCAGAGCTAAGACATTGATCCTCAGATATGGTTTTTCTCAATTTCCCCTTTGATAATCCAAGTCTAGCAGGGAGGGCTTAGTAAGATGACTGTAGATAAATAAGGTATTTTTGTGTGTCTTGCCTTCTCCAAGATATCATCACACAAAATAGAAGTTTCTCATTTGCTGCATAAGAAGCAAAACTTGTTAGGAAACACTTATCTCAAACTGAAATCTTCTTGAACATAATTAGATCTCTTAAAAAAAAAGACATTACTCATCAGCTGACAAACACAGCAGAGGACGTGCTCAGATTTGCATTTCAATTGAATTCAACCGATTAAAATCCAGCCTATTGAGAAGGAAAAAGGATAATAGACAAAAGGGGTCTCCCCCAATTCTAATCATTCCTGATAAAATTGCAGTGTGTGAGCCTACGAGGCACACATGTTATCTAAAGTGCTTAACAATCCTCCACAGACAGACAAGTAATTACAGGATGAAGTCTTCACAGGCTCTTCAGCAAATCGGAAGCAGTGAAGAGTTCTGGTGATTATATAAAGTTGTGGTAGCAGGGAGTGGAGTTGACCACAAGGCTGATGTGTCTGCTCTCTTCCTGAAATAAAAACGAGGGGGGTGGATTACAAATATCTCACAGCTTTTGCTTTTCTAAAGACAGCAGCCCTTGAGGGGGCGTTTTGTCCTCAATACTGAACAAATCCCCCCTTGGACTACCTTCTGCTCTCTCAATCATCGATTGAAACTGAGAAGTGAATATTTGCACTGTGATATTTGCACTTTCTCTGTGTTGTCTGTTAGGTGAATGTCTGTGAAGTTAAAAAAAAAAAAAATCAAAAATGAAGACTCACAGAGAGAGGTTCAAGAAATACTTTGGAAGAGTACATGTTTTTTTTCTGTTGACTATAGAAAGTAAATACGAGTTAAAAATCAAGAACATTATTTTTTTTTCGATAATGTAATTCAGTTGCACAGAAATGGACGACCTTTAAAATGCACCCATGAGAGAACATTGTTTTTCTCTCTTGCTGAAAGTAGGAGCTGATTGATTTCTCGAGATATCTGTCAAGACTACCCTCCTATAATTCACAAAGTTACTACGCCAATTGAGCAATAGTCCCAAACTGTTTTACAATTTTGTAATGTTATTTGTGTTATTTCAATAGAACCAGGAAAAGGTTTCCGCTGAGTTTACCCTAGTTTAGTTTAGCTTTCCCTTAACTAACCTTTATGTTCAAGCGTACGCTGAACTAAACTAGGCCAAGCTAAGTTGAAGATCCTATGAGGAACTTTGGGTTTGTATTGATTAGAACAGTGTCCTATGGGGATTTATTTCAGCTTGTATTATTTTTTTCATTTCTTCATTTAAAATAGGGACTATGCACATTAATGAACACAAACATGTAAATATCAGATAGTAGCCATCTGTAGTCTCTTGGCAGATTGCTGGTACACGGTACACACACACAAATTTATATATAACCGCAACAACAAGCACAAACCAAACAACAACTAACGACCAAGCAACAACATACACTGTGCATTAGTTGACAGAGACATGTAGACAAGCATAAAAAGTGGCTTTGCGATTTGGTTCTAAAGAAATCAGGATAAAGTGACCTTCAGGATATGAAAATAACAGCACATCCCTCATAGAGTATTCTATTAAGATTACTGCGGCCGGCGGAGGAGCGCACCACCTCACGTGACCTCACGTAAACAATGGAGCCAGCGGTTAAATTTGCAATTTTAATTCTTTGTGCAGAGAGAAAAAAAAACATCAAAAAAATGGCTGAGGAGATGTGGACAACATGGATTGTCTGTTTTTCAGTGAGAGCTCGAGGTAAGATTTTAACTGTCATCAATTACAGCTTTAATGTCTGTCAACAATAGCATGCTAGCTAACGCTAACCTCAAGTGCTTGAACGGCAACTGAAACATTAGGCTAGAACCAATTTTATAAAGTTCTAAAGTTGTTGACTATAAATATTTTCAGAGTGCAGGTGTTGAGTTAATCTTCTCTGAGAATAAAATCCCAAACTTGTCTTCAGAACCTTGAAATTCTCCTCCCCCATGGCTTACGTATAGACATGTGGTCCAAACCAGTAAAAAAATTCCGATTTCAGACACCTGAGTCATCAGGTATAACCAATGGCGCCGGGGCTTGAAGTGGCTCTGAAATTGCTGCCTCTGACTGTTGACCTTTAGCAGAATTACAGGAGACGAGAGTCGTTTGTCATGTGTGGTCCGGTCTCTTTATACTGTGAGCACAGCAGTGATCGAAACACACCACACAGCTCATCCAGCTTTCTGTTGGCTGCAGATGAAACAAACTTCATATGCAGCAGCTGTCTGCCAGCAAGCAAACTTCCTCGACTCGTCCGGCTGAAAGGACTCTGACAGACCACTGGCCTTGGCATGGAACATGATTGACGTATTTTCCTTTGAAGAAACAACGCCACTAAGGACTACAATAGCAGATTTAATGACTTCTGAGGAGGTCAGAGTTCATCGCTATCCAATTAAGCTTTGTGGAGATAACACGTCAGGAAGAGACACTGTAAGTCAAGTTTAAACGACAGTTAAAAAAATAATTGCTCATCACAGCTACTACATCATTGTAGTCTGGCATGACAATAAAAACAGTGCAGCCCTCCACTGAAGTAGCCTACACAATGTGAAGTTGAAGATAAAATAATAGGCAGAAGGTGAAAACAAGTTAATGAAACTCCCTTTGATGAAGATAAATGTGGCAAGAATTAATTAAAGATGAATAAACTTTGGTGAGTAGATAATAATGATTGTTCTTAAGAGAAATATAATCCCTCAAAGCGCGTGCACATCCACACACACACACACACACACACACACACACACACACACACACACACACACACACACACACACACACTGTTACAATACATTCACGGATACATTTCCTTCAGATCATTTATTCATCTCTCTACACGCACAGCAGCTTAGCAGGCTTGTAAGCCTGCATCGGCTGATATAATGTGCACAGTCAGTCGCCTCCCAGTCCTGGCAGATGTGGCCATAAACTGGAGAACCACAAGCACCACCCAGAACCAGCAGCAGCAGCAGCCTCCAGGCTGTGCACGTACAGCCTGGAGGCCCGTAGGCTCGCCGCTTGTGGGGAAGCAGAAGCTCACAGAGAGCTCATGATTGATCGCCCTCATGATGCCAGCTGGAATCTCTCTCTCATCTTCTCTTTTCATCATCCGCTTGTTGCTGACAAGAGTGACAATACACGCTCACACAATAATGAGGTGCGGCTTTCACCTCACACTTTGCAGATTTCTGCGCGTTAAAGCTTCTGCACGACTCTAAGCCTCGGAGCACATGGCAGAAAGACTTTGCATAATTCCTTTAGTCCAACTTGTCCAGAGCAGCTACAATGTACAGTAGCCCCATGGCTGTTAGTTATGCAACCACATACGATACTATAACATGGTTTCCCTGAATGTGCATATGTATCAGTTACATTGGTTTATAGCTCTGGAGAAAACTAGGAATAAAGCCACCAAAAACCAGCAACAAGGAATATCTTTGTGCAACATTAATCCTCCCCTCCTCCTCCTCTTTTTTTTTTTGCTCCTTCACTTTAAATTAGAGTCACATCACAGCATGGACGCCCCTCCCTCAAACCCCCTCCTCTCCACCTTCTAATCCACCTCTTCTTCTTGGCCCCCCTCTTTTTTCCAGTCATTACTGTTCCTTCAGTCATTCACGACCACCATAATTCCACCTGTAGCCCAAGTATAAGAGGATCTATCCCTCTTCCTCCCTCTGGGCTGGTCCTCCTCTTCTTCTTTTTCTTCTTCTCTTGTGTCCTACATACAATGGGGCCCCTGTGGCGGTCTCTGTTCACCTTTAAATAACAAGCTGCCGGCTGACAGGCAGATGGTATAGTACAGTTGCCACACACTGTAGCTACTCATTAGGGTTTGACAGTCAGCGCATCATTTATAGCAAGGTGCAGTGACAGTGAGCACTTGTCAATTAGAGCCAAGTTATTTTCAGACAGCTGAGTAAACTTCAGTGTGTGCGAGTGTGCGCCTCTTACGTATGTTTGAAGGTGTGAAAGAAAAAGTGAAGAAGCGGGTAGGAAGACACATGTTGCACCTGCCTGCTGTGTGAAAATGATGCAGAACTAATCTGTGCGTCACTAAGTCCAGTTCTTGCTGCATTAGTTTTTTACATTTAAAAAAAGGAAAATGAAAATATAATGACAGAGCACAACGATTTCTTTTCATAGAGGTGTTTTTTCATGCAGAAAAAATAAAAGCAAACATAAATGTAGATGACAACATGTACATTTTGAACCTGTCTGCATAAAAAAGGACCAAAAGGATGACTTACCCCACTGATAGCGCAAGTGTGAAACTCCTCATAAAAAAAGAGGGGATTCCAGTGCAGCGAGGAGAGGGAGACTAACTAACAGGTGGCAAGAAGAGGAGCAAAAAACAGAGAGAGGGGGGGGGGGACAGATGAGGGAGAGGAAGACACAGAAAGAGAGAGAGAGACAGAGATAGAGAGAGGGAAAAAGAGAAAGAGGGATAGCTGTACGCATATGTTTAAAAAATAAATGCACGAACAGTTCAAGTTGAGATGAAAAAAGAGGAGCAGAGAGAGGGGAGAAGAGAGCGGCAGACTGGAGGAGATAGATGAGGAGGGATGGAGTCAAGTATAAAAGAGAGAGAGAGGAGAGAGAGAGTGGGAGAGAGAGAGAGAGGAGAGAGAGAGTGGGAGAGAGAGAGAGAGAGAGAGAGAGAGAGAGAGAGAGAGAGAGAGAGTGGGAGAGAGAAGCAAGGGGGAGATATTCCTTGACATTCTGTTGTGCATGTGACTGTTCTGCCTCACTCCCCCCACCATCCGTGCAGCACGCACACACATACACACACACACGCACATGTGCCCGCACAAACAAACACACACACACACAAACACACACACTTGTTTTTGTCACTTTGGAGGCCATTTTATTGACTTGCGTTCATTTCCAAAAGAATTCAGCTAACCTTGACAGATAAGGCTGATGATATTCTTCATTTTTCTCAATGACAATAAATTGAAAGCAAAATAAGTTCTTTTTAAAAAAAACCTTTGTATCAGCAATGCGTTGAAGAGTTCGACAGCTATCTACCTACAGCCCCCATGATTCCTTGTGATCTTGATGTGACTTCAAGTATGTCCTGCGGTTTTTACGCCAACAGATCACTAATCTTCTTTCTTGAAGCAGTATGAGAATCAAACATGAAGGAACTCCATTTGTTGCTTCTCGGATGGGGTCAAGACAACTTCCTCTGTCTTCTACTCTAGAAGGCATCGGGGGAGGAAGCGCTAAAGATGTGGTCTCAGAACAAACAAAAAAATTACATATTCAACCAAGTCTACCACTGTACTCAATGTTCCTACTAACTGTGACGTGATAAACAACCAAACAAAGATTTCTGAGGTTGGCCTCTATCAGTACTTCCACAATACAAAGGTCAGTTGCATATTATTAAAGAAGATAGGACTAAATTTTGTATCCCTAAATGTTACAAAAATACAATGCGACATTCAGAGTATGTCAACTGAAAGTATGTGTTTTTTGGACAGGATAGCGGACAGAAATGGAAACGAGAGAGAGTGGAAAAGGAGCCACAGGTCGGACTTGAACCCCGGCTGCTTTGAAGACCACAGTCTCTATATATTGGGCGCACAAACTAACCACTAAGCTGCCATTGCTCCTGTAAAGTAGTCATTTTGTCTTTGTCAAGATGTAAATTTTGACAGAGCCAGACTATCTGTCTTCCTTTATGCTAGTCAAAACCACCTCGTAGGTCAGTGTCTGCACTTAATGCACATGCATGAGAGTAATATACACCCCCTTTTATTTAATCCCAACTAGTTAAACATTTTTCTAACCCATGTTCGAATTAAAAACAACTGAAAAAAGCTACTGGAATCAAGTTTCATAGGGTTTATGGAAGATTCTAATAATCAACAGCTGTAGCCAGAAGAGAATGTCACAGTGACGTTAAAACAGGAAGTACATTTAAAGTGTAATGTTCAATAAAAAAACAAAAAACTCAATGGTCCAGTTAAGACTGTGCAATCCTAGTTTCTGTCCCGATGTTGTCAGCTCTATAAGTACACAAACACGCACGCACAAGTCTCTACAGTCTACAGTTCCTCTATATAATTAAGCTAATAGTTCTTGAGCCAGTGATAGACAAGGGGAAACATGCTATTTTCCCCTTGTGTCTATTGAAGGGACAAAATTGGTGTTGTCTCTGTGTCCTTGTCTGTTTTTATCTGACTTGTCCCCTTTTTTTTTTATTTCTTTAGTTCAGTGTCCACACACTCCAAAACGATCTATCTATCAAGACGAGAAGCCAGGATGCTGTCACACTCAGAAGAGGCTGTTGAATAGACTTACTGCTGCTTTTTTTTTTGTGTTATCTTTAAAAAAAAGCCTGACGTCTTTGTTCAGTAGTGTTCTTCATGTCGCTCTCCTCTCTTATCTCGTGCCCCCTCTTCAGTTCTCACTCCCTCTTTTTTCTGTCAAACATACACACACATACACAGTCATAGAAGCACACACCAAATGCATACATGTTCTGGTTCCATTAAATTGATGCCATGGCACAGACATGCATGAGTGCATTAACACAGCAATATAATGAACACAGGCCTCCAGAGAAGACTCCCACTTCATGCTAACGGCTCATGCCACACATGTACACACACACACACACACACGCACGCACGCATGCACACACAGCGCAATTCAGCGCAACCACGCACTGCCAACTCGTACAAAAGAGCCTTCAAACCTTGTATCAAATGTATGACTTTACTCTAATACCTTCCTCCTCTTCTGCATCATATCTCTCCTCTACTGCCTCCTATTTATGAGAACTGAAAATCTCATTCTTATGACTGCATAGTCGTTACGTGCTCTCTCCACACCAATTATGTCGGGTGCGGGTGCTAGTGCTTCGGTGAAAACAGCTGACCACGACAGAGTCCACAAAGGCTGTGACAAGAACAAATGACATCAGCGAGGCCATCAGCCTGGTTACATACAGAAGACAAACTGTGACCACAATGGTTTCTTTAACCAGCTGTAAAATAAGAGCCACTTTAGTTGTAAAACTGGACAACTTATGCATGCTCGTCTGTTATTCTACTGTTAATGTGTCAATAATTTACAGACTAAACATTATTGTATTAAAAAAGACTTGACTCCCGAAAATGTTCAGCAAGGTACTAAAGCAAGGGAGATTTGAGGTCATTTTCTGATATACTTCTATGGACTTGTTTTAAACCATTCTGAATGAATGTGTGATTTCACACGGTTAAGATAAGCTTGACTCTTTACTGTATTAAATAATATTTAATAACTAGGTTAAAATGGAAGAAAAAAGTAAAGAAAGAACAAAACACGTGTCTTAGTAAACTGTCTTATCTTTGCCTGCATTTTGGATTATCCTAACATAGAGCACATCATATTTTCACGGTTTCATTTAAAGCCTGACAAAACTATTAACAGTCAACTAAAATCGGGTTTTAATTGGTACTTTAACGTCAATGTTTTTTAGACATATTTCTCGAGACTTTGACACTTTTTTATTCGACGGTCTCTGTAGTTTCTGCACCTGGATCTGACAGGCACCACACAGAGCGGCATTAATGAGACCTCATAACCGATGAGGTCAAATATTAAAAGCCAATAGTGTTCATTGTGATCAAATATTAAAAGAATTAGTTTAAATGTAGAAATACCATTACACATCAAAAACAGAAGACACTTAGCAGAATGTGAGAAGCAATGCTTAGCTAACATAACATTTGTTATTGATGTATCTGATTGATCAGGAGCTTCTATTCCTTCTTTATGTGAAGGAGCTCCTGTAGTTTTTAAATTAACTGACAGTAGGAGCTATATGTTTATTCTTCTGTATGTATGCTGCACAGAAAGAGGCACAAAGCAAAAGAAATGTGCAGAAAATCATAGTCATACAAGATAAAGTCCCGGAAACGCAAACTAACTATTGAGCTCCTAACCACGTACAGTACACTTCCTATAGATTTCTATAGGGGATAAGCAACTCCTGTTGTCACAGAATAATGCCATACAGAGGCAAGAAGAACAAAAGAAACAACCTGAGAACACCAAGGTCCTTTTTGTTAATTCTCAGGCTTGTGACTCGAGGTCGCCGTATACTGGGTCTATACTGTGTCTTCAGTATTATCTGTTATTGAGATACAAAACCCTGATGTATTGCAAGATTCTTTGGTCCATAATCCTGTGGGATGGAAATACTAGCACTCCAAATGTACGAATAGGTGAAAAGGGAAGAGCCGATAGCAACATGGAATAAAGAAATACAGCAGCTGTTGTGATGCCGGTGAGCTCAGGGGAACGGAGGGTGACAGATATGAGAGGAAACTGCCTTCATATAACAAAGACTTATGAAAAAGGAGTTCTTTAAAAGAAACCATAAACATATTGATTCAAATAAGGTTGAGAGAACATTTATTTAAGCCTCACAAAAGTGATTTCCCTTCACTTGAGAAGATCTAGCCAATATGTCAGATTGATTCATGTATAGATTTCACAATGAAGTCCAAACTACCTAAGGAACCGTCTTTGCAGTTCTTTAATCTAATGGCAGGATAAATCCATAAAACCGCACAGGAGGCACTTGCTTTAGGCAAAAACAAACACACACTGATTTTATTAGCTAATAATTCTAGTCTAGTGAGTGAAACAATAAATAAACAACAGTGCATAGTTGAAGCCTAAAGCCTCTCTGCAGCAAAACATCCGAATGCGCTTTAAATATATGACTGCATTCAGAGTGTGTTTTTACTCACTGCACATAATCCTGTTTGCTGTTACCTTTTCTATTTTTACAACACATTTCCTACTGAGCTTTACACCTAGAGACAAGACAGTCTCTGACTAAGAGAGACATTATTAGACGTCAACTCGTGCAGACGCAAGAAGTAAGACCGAAACTCAGAGGAACATCTTAAAAGTGGTTTCATTTAAATATGCAGTGGACAGTTTTTCTCTCTAGAAAATTGTGCTGCGTGGTGATACAGAGACAGACAGTGAAGACAGTAAAGCTCTTTCAGCAAGAGGCCTTGGTCACCATATGGATACGAGCCACGGGAACAGTCATGGAGGGCAGAGAACAAGTTTACATGGGTGCCTGACCGACTGTGACATGTGCACATTAGTGTGCTGCAGCTTATGAACCCTGCAGCCTGATGTGCAGAGCAACACAGCAGGCATGTGTGTGTGTCTGTACTTACATTCACCCATGGTAAAGGCATGTGGTGTGTGTGTGTGTGTACAGTGTGTACAGTGTGTCAACAGCTTCCTCCGCCTGTTGATATAATCATGTACTTGAAACTGTGAAGAGGATTAGAGCTGACAGCCATTGTATCTTGTGTGCAAAAAAAAAAAGAAAACCTGCCTTTGTTTAGGACTTATTAGATAAAGTGTTATATTGCGGAACTCATTATAATGGAGATGTGTTATAATGTACACAAGCCTGCAGGCTGTGACGGATAACGTAACCTTCTTGGAAAAAGCAGGGATAAATACAACTGCACACGTAATTTCACTTTGGTCATTGTTTTCTCCATACTGAACTAGATGAGGACATTAGTGAGGAGAAGCAGCAGCTACTAAAGATTAATACCATTGCCCAGCCTGCGAGGATAGTAATGGCTTCTCACCTTTCACGAATGACTGGAGCCCAAACAATTGCATATGAGAGTTTTACATTGACATTGGTTTCTTGTAACTTCTTGTAATCAATACTGTGAAACCAGATTTTGCAGGTGTCACTCAAAAATGCTAATATCGAGCTAGTTCAATCTTATTTTTTAATATCCAACTTGAGGCTTGAGACCCCCAAAAAGGATCACAAGAGAAGCCTGGGGATAAATCTTTCACTTTATGACTCAGGAAATATGGACTGTAATCAGAAAGCATCTGCTTTACATTTCTGAAGGAAAATGTTTTGGACAAAATTGTCTAGACTTCAAGATCCGGAGGGGTGTAATGGTAGCAGTGACTGACATGGCGTTGTTAGTAAACTTGTAGTTATCTTTATTGTAGCATGTTGATTCAGATGTTTGAGGGAGGACAACAGTGACTACCAGATTAGTCTGGGACTGTTTTACTTCCCATGAAGTTCAGAGTCCTGAATCCCAAAAAGTGAACTTGAAATGTTAACATTTACAACATTCACTAACAATTTGTCCCTTTTAACCAGAGTAAAATGATAATTATGTTGTGTCTTTTTTTCAGAGCTTAGATGTACATTTTCACACTTTGTGTAGATAATTTTAAAATAAACTACTTTCTATCAAATCAACATCTCTCAGCCTGATGAGAGTCAATCAAACATTACTTTGCTGTAAAGGTTATTTCTAGTCGATGAGTCATCAGTTATGATGTCTCGCTTTTTTCGGACAGAATGTCAGTGTGAGAGTTCACTGGGATTTCAAAGAGAAAATCCCTTTTCTGGGGACCTTCCAGACGCTTAATTATTCCTTCCTTTTATAACTGCTGAAAGTGTGCTAAGTACTGAAATAATGAACCTCTTCCTGATTACAAATTAGCATGGATAAGCGCATACCTGTAAGCATGAGAGTGTTATATAATCAAGGGTCCAAGTTGGGCCAATTGAAAAAGCAGTCATCTATGTAAGATTTTTCCTTTTTTAGTGACATGCGGTAGCTTGTCAACTGTTAGTGGTTCAAGTTGTTCATCAAGTTTTGAAGGGAAAATGTTGCTATCAAGTTTGTATTCTGCTCAGAAAGTGTCAGCTGGTGGTAAACTATAACTTTATATTTTTAGCTGCAGAAACGTTTAATGCTCATGTTGCTTTGGCTGAGTCCCTTACAGTTTTCAAACATGTGCTCTAATCAAAGGAGTTACAAATCTGCAATTGCCAAGTTTAAAATGAACAACGACGTCAGTTCAACTTAAAGAGATTGGTATGAGATCCTCTTTTCTATCTTATTTCATTTTACTGGAGAGTTTTTGACAGAAGCCTTTGAAATATCACACTGAATAAACTTTCTACAACTTTTGGCCTGAAATGAACCCTGTGAGAACACAGACGACAGATAACAAAGTTCTCAGAACTTGTTAAGATCGGAAAAGAAGTGAACACGATTGGTAAACATCTGCCAAAACCAGCTTTATCTGGTTAAAAACCTTTTGAATAATACAGAGTATATTTTTACTTGCTAGTTTATCAAATGCAATACATAAATCTTTAATGACAAATGGCCTTAAGCTAGAAGCTATGCTCTGCTCAAATCCAATTTGCCCCTGTGGTTATAAATAAAATACTGGAAAGTAAATATTTACAGTTTCATTAAAAAAAGTATTTCCTCATCAGTTGTATTTCTTAAGCTTTTGCTGCATCATTTAAATCTCACACAGCTTTGCATATATTTGCTTTCAAGGCGCAGACTTACAAGCTGTTTAGTCAGCAATGTCTTAATCCGAGCCGAAGTGCTGAAGATGTTCCCTGAAAATTCAAGCATGGCGACAACTTGTTTTCCCTTTTTTATTCTCAAAGTGAAAATATTCAGCCTCAGGTGTTTCTGCGGCCCAAACTAAAGTTTATCTAGATTATAGATTGATGTGCAAAAAAGGCTGACATTGTGAAATGCCTCAACAACAGAGGCAGCCTGTACGTCAAGCTGTATTATTTCACAGAAAACTGAAAAGTGGGAACTGAGTTAAAGTGAAGTATTGATATCCAAATACAAAGCTATATAAACTTCCTGGGCTGAGTAAGTATTGCCACTGACTGTATGCCAGTTTAAAATTGTTTAAAATTGGTACTGCAGTTCATATTAAAAACATTGGAGAGAGCTGTCTCCGCCCCCTCCTCCATCTATCAGAAAATTGAAAATAAACTCTGAGGACCTCTTACGAGATTTTGGTGTGAAGCTATTCAGAGGGTGAGATCTGATGGGATGAATATGGGAATATCAGATACGTGCTAATTGTAGACTGAGGGGGTGACAGACAGGCTGCAGAGTAACAAGCATGAAATAGAGCCCCAATTATGTCAAATTGTAATTAATAAACACATGTTATGACAAGACATGTTCTTTTTTTATGCCTCGTTATTACACGATTAAGGCCTGGGGCTGACTGCAAGTTTGTTTGAGTGTATGAAAGTGCAGGGTTAATGAATAATTAATTTGCACGATGAAAAGACAGACAAGAAGAAAATGCTACAGAAAGGAAAAAGGTGTGGGAACAAAGATGAGACAGACAGGAATGGACGAGGGACAAATGTGCAGGGATGGAAAGAAAACAATTGAGACGGTCTGTCTGCTTCTGAAGCGTGGACCCTTTGGGATCATTGAAAAGCCTTGGGGATTTAAGATTTATTGGAAAAAATATCAGATTTTTTTTTGGGGCAAGTCTAGTCATAACTGTGTGTAAATGTACATTTTTCTTCAAAAGGCAATAACAACCTAAACAGCAATCTGAAACTTTTATAACCCCTCCATTTGCAGATAACTTCACAGATTAAAAAGATTTGATTTTATACTTCACCCTTATCTATTATCGGCTTCCTGACGGATGTCTTACAACTATTTAAGTGTCGTATTTTAGGGGGCATGAAACAAATGAGAAGAGAGTTTCTGATCGTTGGGAGTGTGTAGCTCTTCAAAAACAATTGAATTAGGTTTGTCGAATGAGAACATAGTCAAGTGATGCCTGGAATATTATCTTCAAGAGTGCCCCAGTAGTGCACTTGTGCTTTCACAGGAATGCAAGAAGAACAACACTCTGAGGTAGACTGCAAAAAGAACAGTGCAATACAAATTTAAGATTTGAAAGAGGAAAGTTGGCTAACTAGACAACAAAAGTAATTTTTTAAAGTAACTTTTTAAATTCACAGTTTTCTTAGCAATAAACCGAAAATAGTAATGTGATATATAGCTCTGTTAGCTTTGCAAAAATTGTGTTTGTGCTGAGGTTAAATTAAATGTAAAAGAAAAAAACTTTTTTTTTTAATGGCTCTGCATACTGTATTGTTCTGCTTTCCAAATTGGGTACTTTCCTTTCACCAGAATATGTTCTGCAGCAGCTCTAACAAGGTATTCACTTTGCATAAAAACAATTAGGACATTAAACTTAATCATAATGTTGAGCTTCCATCAGTCTATGTGACATCTCTTTTGCTAAGCTAAGAATTGTGGACGAGAATGGGGGAAACATTTTTAAATGTTACAGAAATAAGGCCTAGGAGTTAGAAATCACAGTTTGAAGTCTAGAAACATATATGTTTCATGTTTCTAGCAGAGTATAAGGCTAAAAAGTAGAATTTTGTGTTTAAAGAGCCAAACTAGCTGTTCCTCATGCTATCTCCTGGCAGTGACTTACTGTATATTTAACAGAGTTGTAATCTTATCTAACTCACAGACTACACAGACTCTATAAAAACATTGATGACCCGACAGCTCCCCAAAAGTGAAACTAAAACATTGAACTTCTTTTGGGCTCCCCCTTAGGTAAGTAGACTATATGTAAGTAGGACTATATGCAAGCGCACGCAAAGTGCCAAAACAGCAGGGATAACAATCAGGTGACACAGTCATAGACACTAAAGTCAATAATTAGGGATACACATACACACACACACATTTTACACACTCAGACACAACGTCAATGCTGCATGCACACACATTCATGTATAAACACTGACATCCACATAAATAGTGTGAAATCTGAAGTGTTGCAGCTCCAATTTTAATCTCACTCCCAGTTGCTAGGCAACACTGGAACTTGCGCCTGGGTATCATGGCCCGCTGCAGGTTAGGTGGGGGGGGTTGGGGCTTTAGATGCAGACATGGGTGAAGAGGTTGCAAGGGTTCTACTTGGAGATGGAGGGGGGGAGGTGGGTGGGGTGGTGGTGGTGGTGGTTGCTTCAACTGTGGCTCTAATGGAGACTTATTAACTCCACATATGACCATCCGACCATCTCTTTAACCGCCATGGGACCCCACAGTCAGCGCTCGAGCCATTTCTGACATGGAGCATTTTGTAGGACGGGTTACGATGCTAGATGAGGGGCAGAGCACCAGGGACAAGTCACAAGATGTCTCCTCTTCTTTTACCAGTTTGTTTTCATGGTGAAAAGGGTAGGCGTAAGGAGGCTTGATACTTTAAAGATTAAATGTCAGATTTTTCTAAACCAAACAAGGGCCACAGGGAATGTTTTTTTTTTTTTTACTCTTCGCTTTAATTTTGATCTTATATAGAAAGAAACACCATTAATAACAAAGTTAATATGAACAGAAATTATATACTATAAAACACCTCTCTAGTTTCTATCATAATGTCTACAAATGTCTTGTTTTATCCTACCAACAGGCAAAACCTAAAATTATTTCATTTATTTTAATTAAAAATTATTATATTAGACCACTGAATGTTGAATAAATCTTTGGTTTAAAATGTATATAGATGACTAATTGATTAGACTGAGCAATAATTCCCTTTATAATTGATTACCCTTTTGGCTTAGGTAAATAATAAAGTTGTGAAACTTCTCATGGATCCTGTCTTGAGCAGTCTGGAACATTATTAGGAGAAGGCTGGATACTACAAAAAACATGAAAATCACAATAATTTATTACATTGATTGTTTTGTGATGCTTAAATGAGGACCTGTTAAAAAAGGACAGGGTGTCCTATCCAGCAGGAGGGATGGTGTTGGATTTGGCTGTTAAGCTTAATTTCCCATCCTACCTTCAGGCAATCTATGCTGCCAACACATCACCCCAGCACCCACAAGAGAGTCTCTCCACTGCATCCCTCAACCCTAAGAGGCAACCTGGGAGCAAGTTTGTCAGGCTTAGTCAAGCTTACAGTACCTTCTGCCTTGTCGCCAAGCAGAACTAAACTAACCACCCCCAAGGAAAAGCTGCACTGGAGCTCAACAATGCCAAAGGGGGCAATTTAAAAAAAAACAACATTATTATCACAAGAGGAAAAATGTCTCTGGCTTGATAATTAGCAGAAGCGAATAGCGGGTGATTTTTATGCTGTTTGGTTTGGCTGCAGTGCAACTGCATAATGGGCTTCTTCATTATCCCATTTCCAGCTGTCTCTGGAGTACTTTCAGGAGAGTGGAAATACCAACATTAATTCATACATGTTTTAGGGTGATGGTTTTTTTTATTGAAGATTGCCCATCAACGGCAGCTTTCGGCTTCAGTACAATACAATAATTTTTCATTCTATAAAATACACAGTGGTTTAAAGAATAGTTAGACTTTTCAGGAAATGTCTTGACAAAAAAACTCGATGCAGTAGGTAACTGAAGACAATAATAAATCATAAGCTTGTGTATAAGGATACGCTAACCTTTTACCAAGTTATATACTTGGTTGTTTTTTGGCCATTTCAAGTTTGGTAGTGTAACGATAATAAAATAGAAGCCAGTGTTCACTGAATTTTAGCAAACAATCCCTCGTACAATTATCAAATGTTATCACACTACAGACTAAACAAAAGAGATGACATGTTGATTCATGACATGGAGACTGAATTGACCTTTGAAACACTAAGAAGCAGCCGTTATTATAATTTTTTTACAAAGCTAAAGTAACCATATGTTGTTTTTTAAAGATTATTTTTAGGCATTTGCTTATGTTTAGACAGGACAGCTGAAGATAGGCAGGACATTTGGGGAGTAAGAGTGTGTGTGTGTGTGTGTGTGTGTGTGTGTGTGGGGGGGGGGGGGGGGGGGGTAACATGCAACAAATAGTGGTGTGATGAGGCGTGTAGCCTCTGTTCATGGGGTGCCTGTTCTACCAACTGAGCTACACCGTCGCCCCAAGGTAACCGTATGCTTAATTTTATTATTACTAGAAGTGAACGGCAGTGATGATTTAAATTGTTTTGTTTTCCAGGACATTGCAAACTCTAAAATATCATACCTTCAAAAAAAACGTTTTTTCTGTTCCTTGATGGGGCAGATATTTCTGTACAGGTGACAACCAGTGCAAGAAGTGTCTCGTGTGCACTATGAACATATACCCTTTGCAACCTAGGCTAACAGTCTCCAACAGTCTGTAAGATTTGATAAAGGTTACTAATGCAGTCATGTATTTTTTTTTCATCCTCTCTGGAGCACTCTTACTCAAACAGACGTGTTCACAATACAGCATGGTCCCTCAGCTACAACAATGGTCATAGAGAGGCACTCTCACTGACCGCCCAGGCATATCTGCACACGGACCATTTGTTTCACTGCTTTCACAAACGTGAATCTATCTCCGGCTCTGCTCGCAATCTGCCTTTATGGCCCCTGACAACTCATGTGACAAATAACCTCCAGGCTGCTCTCCTCCTGATACCTTCGCTCCCTCCACAATCTGTCCTTCCCTTTTCATGACAATCGTCTGGTAGCTAGGGCTGACCATGTGCATTAGCCGTTGGGAATCAGTGTCTGGCATGAGGATCCACCTGCTGCCGGCATCATTCTTCAAGTGTGTCTGTGTGTTGAAGTGAAATCATGCCACCCTGTGGAGGGAGAAGCTTCAGAGCAAACCACATTGATGTGCATTTCACAAGTTTGGAAAGACTGGGTAGCTGGGATCCAAAATTTGATTTAAATGTGATGTAATGCTTTATTGATCCCTGGAGGAGAATTCTTTTTTCACTGTTCTCCCTTTACCTTTAGGTCAGAGCACTTGGTCACATACAAAACAGCCTTGTCACACTACAGATCATGATTTAAGGACAAATGCTGCCTGACACTGGAGCTAGGAGCCAGAAACTGCTGGTGGAACAATTGTATTCACTCTCACATTGCCACCCTGTTGCACGAACAGCAACTCAGATCAGAAAGTATGTTTTCTGATTCAAACATGTTGAGACTTCTGGAATGGAAAGGGGAATATAAAGCAGATGCTATCGCTCTGTACAGAAGGAACAGCTGATCAATGACCTCTCATAATTCTCAGTTAAATAAGGTACAACTTTTCATAACTGACTTGTGTTTTTGTCTTTGAAAGGTTTAAAATAAATACATATATACATCAGTTAGCTACTATAAACTATAACCTTTAAACTTGAGAATTAACAAGAGTAAAACATAATAACTAAGATGTGTTGATTAAACATTTTAGGATTTTGCTCTTTTAGGATTAAAAGTTTTATTGTTAATGAAAAACAAACTACAAGCATTTTAGGTAAGACATTATGTAAAAGACTGGCCTTCTGGCTTCAATTCGGCCATTTTAAAAATCAAGCTGTTTCCATATTTTTAGTCTTTATGCTAAGCTAACTTCCTGGCTGAAGCTTATACTTGAACTTTTCTGTTAAAAGGAGTCTTTAATATCTTGACAAACCCACAGCAAGATTTGTTTGAACTGTTTCTTGTTCAGATAATTCAATATTTTAAATACATTATATGACAATGAGTTAGAAGCTTAAATAAAGTTTAAACTCATTATTATATATTATAATCTTTATTATGAAATGCATTCATTGTTCAAATGGAGCGTTTTTTTGTAGTGCCCACACTGAATATCTTAAAAGGATTTTACAAAAAGAAAAATGTAATGAAACTGGCACCCAGCCAGACCTGAGACCCTAGAGAGAGAAAGGAAAAACTCCCCAAAGAAAGCCCAATATGGGGGGCAAAAGGGAAGAAACCTTGGGAGAGCCTACTCCCAAGAGGGATCCCGATCAGCTAATGGGGGCCAGAAGTGGGCTGATTACAAAATCTTTATCTGTGTTTTACAGATTAGCTGATAAACTATATGGGAATAAAATATACAGATATTGTTTTATGGTAAGACATATAACTAAGAGGAGGACCTGTTTGGCCATAATGACATAGATACTATTATTAGGCCAATTATTAAACAATTCTAGAGTAAATGTAAAGTCATGTCAGTCAACAGTCACTGTTGTTGTCAGTCTTCCCAGATTTCTGTCTGACATTAGTGTTTGTATTGATTGCTGTCATTCCTATCTTTGTCATATTCTCCTTCCCTTGAACTCGTTTTCTATTTCCTTGAGGGTGGGTCCTCCTTCTCATCCGTCCATTCCATTGTTTCTTCCTTTAAATCACTATCCCTAAGACTACGCTCAGGAACGTGTAGAATTGTGGTCACAGAATTATCTTTAAAGTCGTCCGCTAACTCTAAACACTCCTCTAAGTTTTGACTTTCCTTATCTTGAACTCCCTTACGCTTTCTTGATCTTTTCCGGGGTAAAGAAGGCTGTGGGTCTTCTTCCTCTATCGGCTGGTTGGCTTCCTTTTCACTCCTTTCTGCAGCACCTACTTCTTCAGCTAAATCAATATTGTTTCGGCTGTGTTTAACTCTGGCTGCAAACTCCCAACTAAATCTTGACTTTTTGCTACCCTCATCTTCTTTTTGAATGCTCTCACTTGATCGTTTCCTTGATGGACCAGGCTGTGGGTCTTCATAAGCAGCCTCAGGACTTGCACATGTATGTTTAACTTGACTTGTCCCAGTGTTGTTACAGTAAGGACTCTGAGTGTCACTGTCACTACTGCTGTCAGCAAACTCGTCCCACCATCGGTACTGTTTTCGTTCTCTCTCTTCAAAGTCCTCTCTTGACCTCCTTCTGGATACTCCAGGCAGAGGGTCTTCTTCTTCCACACCCTGGTTGATGCCCACCCCAATCCCAACCCTGACCCCCAACCCAGAACTAGTACTAGCTACCGGATTGTCAATGTTGTCAACGTCGTCCCCTTGGTTGTTGTTGTAGTTGTCATTTTCATTTTGGGTGTGGTTGCCAAGATTGCCAATGTTGCAGTTGTTTTCAGCATTTTCATCACTATCACTGCCAATATCATCATTTTGATTGTTACCAAGGTTTTCATCATTTTGATTGTTGCCATGGTTTTCATTGTTATGATTGTTGCCTTGGTTTTCATTGTTGCCTTGGTTTTCATTGTTGCCTTGGTTTTCATTGTTATGATTGTTGCCTTGGTTTTCATTGTTGCCTTGGTTTTCATTGTTGCCTTGGTTTTCATCATTTTGATTGTTGCCTTGGTTTTCATTGTTGCCTTGGTTTTCATTATTTTGATTGTTGCCTTGGTTTTCATTGTTATGATTGTTTCCTTGGTTTTCATCATTGTCAGCATCATTTTGCTGTCTGCGTTCCTGAATCAGATTAAAGAATAATGGAAAGCCATCCTCCTCAAATCCGTTATTCAAAAGAAATTCCATCCAGGGGAGGAGATCAAACCGAAGTTGATGTTCAGGTAACTGATCACCTCTATGAGATAAATTTCGTCGAAATCGAGGGCCTAAAGGAGAGTTAAGAGGATTTAATTACCTTCAACATTCAAAGAATTGAAATTAAGTAATTAACCCTTAAATAGCTTTTGGAAACACTTAACAGATTTCTTTTTGAAATGATACAGCAGATACTTACGGTTTCTACCATTTTGTTGTCCGTCTCCTCTTCCGCTCATTTTTGTCAAAAAGATCTGAAAAAGGAATCCAGAGGTTTTTAACAAGGTCAAAACAAACTACAGTACACATCAAATGTTTGTTTAAATTAAATTTTCATTAAATCATCAAATCACAAGGTTATGGGAGTTATAATAGATCAACACATTTTTGTTACAACACATTAACTAGTCCGTATTCTCCAAAGACTAATAAAAACAATAACCATGAAATGTAATGGTTTACAATTTGGCCCATTGTTTCTTAAGGTATGATCACATAAATAGATACAGTATATGTCCCTAAAATATATTGTTAATAAACCAATTTCAGAACTAGATTACATGTAAAAAAAATGTTTACATAGACATGTCAGTCTAAAAAAATCTAAAATCATACATAGTTCTTTTAACTTTGTCACCTATAGTCATGTAAATGCTGAAATCATTGGCTACAATAATAAGCAATTTTATTTACAAAATGATGGATGTACCTTCTTCCTCTTTCCTCGTTCCTTGTTGCAGAAGTATAAATTTCCAAAGGACAGTTATTTTTGAGAAAAAATAAAGGTGTCGTACTTTGTTGTGGATCTTGTTTTGCTTTGATCAAAAAAAAACAAATCATCATTGTGAGTGCAGCATTCTGTTACACTAGTGTTGCATTCTACTTTGATGTACCAAATTGTTAAAGGCTTTTCAGATAGGATGCCGTGTGCGCTGAGCAGAGTTCTAGAATTATCTTTTCTTGCATTGCCTCTAAACGTGTGTATGTTTTAAGGACTGCACTACAAATATTTTGAAAAAATGGCATTTGTTTTATGTACTATATAGGAATGGTCAACAGTGATTTGCTAGTAAGCAAAGCTCCCAGTTTGTGAAATATGCCATATGTATCTGTAGCTAAAAAGCTTTGTTAAATTAGTTTGGAACATGAGTTGTTGAGGTGAAGTTTGTTTGAAGATAAGAAAACTTAAGAATAAGTAGACAGAAACAAAGTAATCTGTAAAAACAATGAGATGAATAATGCAAAAGAAGCTTTCAAATACTAGTTACTTCAAATTACATTGCTCCCAAAGGAGTGGGAAGAAAAACAAATTTGTTTAATCCCAATCCTTCTCCCAATCATCCTGACAGTTTCTTATCTATAAATATGTAAATACATATATAAATATACACATACACAAAACATGTACATTATTTCTCCAACCTTGTCTAAAAAACATTTATTACTAATTATCTTTAACATTCAAATTTTACCATCCTTACCATAAAAATAAACACTCATAAATTGAAGATCAATCTTTGTTTTATTTTATTTTTTAAATGCGTTTACTTGTATAAATATAAAGTATACAATATATGGTTATTCATAATTCTTATATACAATACATTTATATACACGGTTTGGTTTGTATGTTTTACATGTGATTTCCAACTTGTTTTTCATCTATAATTACACCAAGTATTTACCTGAACTATTTCCCCATCTATCTGTATCTGAATTTGTGTTTCAAAACCACATTAGGAAAAATATTATTTTAGTTTTGTTTAAAGTTAAGGATAATTTGTTTCTATCGAAGCATATTTAATTTACTCATATCCAAAGTGATCTCCATTAAAAAAATATATAAATTCTCCCCAGAACAGAACATATTGGTATCATCCGCAATACCAATAATACCAATTTCAAAACACACTGCATATATCATTGATGTAAAATATAAACAGTTTAGGCCCCAACACTGACCCCTGGGGGACTCCACAAGCAATGCCCAGACATGAAGATCAGATAATTCCCATCTTCACAAACTGTTTCCTGTTAGCTAAATAACTTTGAACCCACTTTACATCCATTCCCCTGATGCCATAACATTCCAGTTTATGTACTTATATGTTATGCTTGACTGTTTCAAAAGCTTTTAAAGATCGATAAATAACCCTACTGCATGTTTTTGTGATCAATAGATGTTGTCATTTCCTCAACTGATTCTATTAATGAATTTGATGTTGATCTGTTTGATCTGAACCTATATTGTCTGTCAGTGAATACCTTGTGTTTGTCTATGAATTTGTCTAATCTGCTATTTAATCTGTTATTAGTTGATAACAGAGTGGGGTGACTTTGAGTAATGATATGTTGGTAGCAAGAAACAAGACTGGTGTCCAGCTGAGTGAATGATGCATCATGAGCTTGAAATGAAGCTGGATGAGCCTTAGTTTCATCAGGCTGGTGATAATAACTTTACTTATATTGCATTTATCTTAACAAGGTTACAAAGAACTTTACAGAGAGCAAGGAGAAAACAAGATTTAAAGCATAAGCAGAATAAAAATTGTTCCATAAAATGCAACACAAAAAAACATTGGTACACTAAAATATATAAAAATGAATAAATATATATATAAAATTAAGGTAAGAACAAATACGGTCATTCACAGCAGTATGAGATACTTGCATTTAGTCACTTAAAATAAAGGCCTTCCTCTCGTAGTTTTAAGCAAGGATTTAAAAACTGGTATAAGATGTACCAAGAGATGACCTTGATGTCTGATAATGAAGAAAGTACGAGGGCTGAGAAAAGGATGAGGGATATGACTACACCAGGATGCTGATGCATTGCAGGATATGGGGCTTGTGAAACAGAATGTACTGAGGTGGAAACTTTGAGCTGAGGTTGTACGGATGCAGACTCCTCGTCTCCCCTCCTTGGAGCTGGATGAAAACTGGCTGAACATTTCAACCAGGTGATGGGAGGAGCTTTTTTGTGATAGAGGAACCTCCTTCAGCCCCATGCACAAAAGATAAAGTAAAAAATAATATGGTCAGGAGTCTGGTACATCATTTGTGTTATCTCCTACTTTCTTAATGTCAGTTTTCTCCCCCTGCAGCAGAGATAATATTAGTTATGATTCCTCATATTCCCTTTGGGGCTGCCTGAGCTCCCTTGCTCTGGACAGTCTGGTTGTTAAAGCCTCTTGGGACCGGCTAAACCTCATGATCCTGGTCATCCATTTTCCTGTAATAAGTTTTTACTTGTTCATCCTCCTGCTTTTGTTCAAAGAACGTATCTAGTTCCATCCTTTTATGTTTCTCCTCTAGTTAAGCATGTATGAATAAGGTCCAACACCTCTTTTAAGGACTGATTGGAGCCTCTGCTTCGCCAAGAGGAAGATGAGGAGCTGTTTTGCTTGAACTCCTCTGCTCAGTTCTGCGTCCTCCTAGGTGATTGCTTGTCTCTGTCGGGATGCTACCAATGTTGAATCTGTCACATAGTCCTTTAATTGGGGCTTTTCTTGCCCTACCACTCCCACTGTCCAATGTTGTTGTCTTAAGACCGGGCCCCTGAAAAGCAGAAACTGCTCCATATTACAGGTGCAGTCCAGTCAGTCTAGATCATTAGGGCTGACTGAGCAGGTTTGGCTTGATGGACCATTGTTTTAGGTGCAGCCTAAGTGAGGAGGGCAGGAGCTTACTGACATCAATTATGGTCAGGAGGCATCAGAATAAAGCTCAGTGAGATGCATATTTCTCCTAAGGTAATTTATTCAGACAGTTGCACCTTTAACTTGTCAGGTCGTGTTCATGTCTTTTAAAAGAGAAATAAAATATACAGAGTTGGTTAATTGCTTATCTTAAATAAGCTAAATTATCTTAATTGACAAAGTTCTCTTTAAAGACAGAATAATGCATCAATTAAAAAAATAAATCAAGTCTGAATCCAAACTAATGAAACCTCAACAATAGCTCACATTTGAGGCTTTCTTTTTTTTTAACCAACAAGACTAACTAGGCCTACTGTTCGATAACTGCATATTATCAACACAATTAAAATCTACATATAGTCAAGCTGTGAAAATAAAACCGATTGCTTGCGCAAAGACCATAGTGTATCCCGTTGTCCCTCTGAAGATATGTGCCATTTGTTTCCTTATGTCTCCATCTTGAAAGGAGGCTTCTAAAATTGGTTTGCCGCTGCGTCTTTTTTTAGCCGACGTGTCCAGAGTCGAGCCTGCTGCCTTGGGTTTGGATAGTAGACTGGCGTAAAAGCAGCTTTAGTGAATGAACGCTTGGTGTTTTGCTGGAGAGCCTTTCCGAGCTGGGACTGAGCTAATATTTATCAGCCGGTGCACCGCAGTGCAGCGGTCAGCAGCCTCGGTGTCCTCGTACGTTGTTTGGCCGCCTGGTGAAGCCTGATTTCGGGAAACGACGAGCTGCAATGGACCGGTGAGACTGCGACTTCACTGTGGGAGGATTTCCTTTGACTGACCTTAAATCAAGTTAGGGAGTCATTCTGAGACGTCTGAAAACATTTGATAGTTGTTTTGATTTGTGGAAACAGATGATCAACAATATATTTACAAGATACATATTTCCCCCAATACATTAATTAAGAATATTACTAAGATAAACCTTTTATCTATAGCACCGTTTGAATATACTCTACCTAGCCTACTTAATTTTACTCAGAAGATTAATTTAATTTAAAGTCTACACTAAGGACTCTTGGCAAAGTTTCAGCTATTTTAAAGACTTGTTTTATGCTTATATTTCTATTGTAACAGTCTTTCCAGGGACACTACAGTACCCATCATTCTTTGCCTCATTTCAGTTTCTACAACAAGAGGCAGCACAAGACAAGACAACATTGGTGGTGTTTTTTTTTTTGTTTGTGTTTTACAGGAGATAAATATTCCTTGTAAAACCTTTACAGCAGTCTCTTTGTGCCTTTTTTTTTGATGGATTATTAGTTATTATTATTAGACTATTAGTGCATAATAGTACTAGAGAAAGAGCATTCACAGTCATTTTATGGTTTTAGGGTTCCCCTACAGCAAGGATGGGCAACTTTGGTCACAGCAAGGGGCCACATTCATTTAATTCTCACTGCCAAGGGGCCAAATTGTAGGATACAAAAATGATTGAAACCAATTGTGTCTCAAATTTAACTTAACATGTACCAGTGATCAAATATTATTATGGACATATTTCTGGTTTTCATGTTTTCATGGCAGATTTGTCAGGTTTTCTTCATGTTTCCAATTAATTGATATGTCAAAATTTACCTGAGGGCCACATTGAGGGTTGATGGGGGCCGCATGTGGCCCCCGGGCCGCCAGTTGCCCACCCCTGCCCTACAGTTACTTATTGCTCAGACAGGCACTTCAAAATGCTGTACATTGTTTAGTGGCATATTTGATACATTTAAGAGCAGTGTGTTTGTGCCTTCATGTAGTGGATCTGCTACATTGGAGCACTACAAGGCAGCCATGTTGCTGAGTGGTGTTGGTGACGCTCTGGGATACAGAAACCAGCTGTGGGAGTACAATGAGTCTGGACCAGCTATTCACCAGGTTGGTGCTGCACATAGAGGAGTCATCCTAAAGTCTGTAAAAAGTTAAAAACTCTGGCTCTTAAATGTTGAGCTTCATCCTTTCTGTCTGTGCAGGAGCTGAAGGAACTCGGTGGTGTGAAAAACATCAAGGCTGAGCTCCCTGATTGGCCGGTGAGCGATGACACAGTTCTGCATCTGGCGACAGCAGAGGGACTCGCAACTGGTGAGCTCAAGATGACATCGGATTAATTTGCTCTCTCTGACTTTTCTCTCTTGCTCCCTCATTTTCTCTCAAACCAGAAATTGACCGCATTGTTCTGATAGTCGGTGGCGTCCTGATGAGGCCTCATCAGAACACACCACACCCTCCAGCTAAAGGTTAAATCTAATACCTAGTCTTGTCTTGATTTGCTGCTCTATTACGTTTGTATAAGTGGAAGGGAAATTATTGCAATTCTATTTGACCTTTACTTTGATAAGGCCTTGTTAGAAGGTATGTAACATCTTTTGTAAAAAAAAAAAAAAAAAAACGTAGATATGGACAACATTAAAGAAGTTGTCTGCCTCATAGGGAAGGTGGGGGAGGAGCTCCTGCATGAGGTGGCTGCTCGATACGTTGAGGGGATGAAAGACATGGAGGGGAGAAAACCAGGGCCTTCAAGCATCCTGGGTGAGACAAAGCTTTTATCTGTTAATTTAAAAAAAAAAGAAAAAAAAGATGTTCATCTGTGGTGAAGATTGTATTTATACCCTTTCAGGAGTGTCCCAGCTGAAACCTGGAGAAGAGGGGGGCTACAGAGTGCCCTATAACCCAGAGGGGACGGGCTGCGGAGCGGCTATGAGGTCCATGTGCATTGGCCTCAGGTAAAACTCCTGTCCTGAGAACAAACACATTTTAGCCCACTATAATCCATATGAATTGTGGATGTGGAAATGTGTCGTTTGTTTTGATACCTGGTTGGTTTTTATGTTTTTTACATTCCTCTATAGTCTTATTTTATTTGTATTCATATGCATGCTCTTCTTCTCGTCTTTTACTGCTGCAACACTTGAATTTCCCCACTGGGGATCAATAAAGGATTATCTTATCTTATCTTAACTGCCCTGCAGTTTTGAGCCTTAGTCCTGTAGAGTCCACAACTAGAGAAAGGGAAATATGTTAGAATAAATGAAGGTGGGGATAATTGACATTGTTTTATCAATGCGTGCCTCTAATTGGCTTGTGTTCCTGCAAATCGAGTTCGTATCTGTCGGTTATATATAAATACTTATATATGCATTGTTTATAAAGTAATAAGGAGTTGCCCTTCTTATGTTACTGACATGACTTTTAAAAAGTAAAGGTCAGACTCTAAAATAGCTTGGAGGTTGCAGACTTACTCACTGTATCTCAGAGACCGTAACTCCAAGTGTGAATACCCTTCCTCTAGTTCTCTGTATCTTCCTCATTATTATTGACTCAGTTGATAGTTTTGTCTGAACATGGCGTGAAAACTAAACTAAACTAAATAGTCAGTGGCACTCTTAAGAAATCTCAAGATCTCAAACTTAAAATTTCTAGTTTTGTTCAAACAATTGTGCGAAGAACCCCGTTTTCAATCCTTTAAAAACAATCTGGAACAAGCTCTTTAGGCTGGATTCCCACGATGTAACTATAACCACAAATCAAAGAGTGAGCCCATCAACAAAATAGTGAAACATTTTCAGGTGATTGACGTACCATTTAAACCCCCGTCCTATGTCGAACTAGTTCTGCCAACTTTCCACTGAAGTAATACCTGGTTTAGTTCAATCATCACATCTGAATGAGCAGAGGACTTCATCAGGAGGGGATCGGATTTATCCGTGTTCTTGTTTCCGTGGTGTAAAAAAACGTTAAGGCGGGTGTCATTCTTCATCTCTTAGGATTATGAGGCATTGTCAAATCTCGGTTTCTTTATTTACAGCGACATTGCTACTGTGGATTAAATGCAGTAATGAGACAATAAACATATGAGGCACATTTGTGCAGCTCGTATCCAGATTAATTTGAAATAAATGCAACTGTGAAACTCATTCCTTTGATCATGAGCAAATGTGACAATCAAGAAAATAATAGAAACTGACAACCAGTAAAAAATTTGTGGAGTCAATTAAAGCATGAAAAGAAGTCATTACTGTAAACATATTTTCTATAGAGCTGATACAGAAAGCTTAAATGCGTTTCTCAGCTGTGTGGCGGACCTCATTACTTTACGGTTGGACGTTCATAATAAATGCCGATAATGACTTTTATTTTGCCCTCACCAGGTATCCGAAGCCTGACCAGCTGTTGTCATTGGTGGCGGTCGCTGTGGAGACGGGCAGGATGACCCACCCTCACCCGACTGGTTTCCTTGGCGCAGTGGCGTCGGCCCTTTTCACCGCGTATGCCGTCCAGCGCCGGCCGATCACGACGTGGGGGCTCGGGCTGATCAATGAGGCCTGTCCAATAGCCAAGTGCTTCGTTCAGGGTCGAGGCTTTGCCGTGGAGGAGGCGGAGAGAGACTGGGAATACTTCTGTGACAAGTGGCAGTGGTAGGAGCAGCTATAGTCAGGTTTTTGTAAACAAGTGTGGGGTAATGTTTAGTGAGCGGGCTGTTATGGCGGAATGGAACCAAAGAAAGGTTGGAAACCACTGCTTTAGACTTCACTGTTACCAGACTCTGTAGCCGTATTTTAAAAAAAAGCCTACCTGGCTGTTATTACCCACAATTAACAGAACATTTCTATTCATGGAGAAATGACACAAACTAAACAGGACTGCACAAATCACCGCAACACCTCACTGAAGGTTTCTGCCTCAAAACTGATGACAGCTTCTTACCTCTGTAGAATCCAATAACGACAGACTACTATCAGGATGTGAGGAGAATGTCTTCACTCTGTCCTCAGGTACCTGGATACGAGGGGCATCTCTAACGGGGTGGGGCCTGCAATCTGGCCCTCCTCCTACGGCCCAGCTGAGAGAGATGAAGCCTACAAGAGCTTCAGCCTGTCAGGCTGGGCGGGACGCAGCGGCCACGACGCCCCGATGATAGCGCTGGACGCCTTGCTGGGTGCAGGTTCAGACTGGGAGGAGCTGATGAGCAGAGCAGGCTTCCATGGAGGTCAGACATTCAGACTAGACTATTTATTTGTTTAGTTTTTTAACTTCTAGAGGGAAGTCTTGCCCAAACATTAGTCCTGGAAACCCTTATGCAATCGTAAACATCTGGAGTTTAATCCCAAAGTATTTTTAACATTTTTCACATACCGTTACACCTTAAGGCCGTGTTCACAGGGCCTAAGCCTGGCACTTCACACACATTCCTCTCCCATTGTTTTAGTTCTTCTTTGTCCTCTACATTCAGCGCACTTCTAGCTCAGACATGCCGTATGGTCTGAGCAGCTTTTGTGTAGGTGTAATAATAAGTGATGATTTAAGGGAAACGTTTTTTCATACAACACTTTGTGAACAAGCAACCTAGCTGCAAAGGCTGACAAAAAAATAGTTATAGACTCTGGGTGTTTAAGTGCTCTGGCTGTCTGTGGTGTAAATTGTGATAGAACAATGATTTTGAACTGAATAAGGGAGAAATATACACAGAAATTCCTAAAAACGCATTTATCAACTAACAGCCCCTATGCCAGTGAAGCAACTAAGGCTCAAAATGGAAAGCATAATGTACAATACATCATTTATTTCTGAATTATTTTTAGGCTTAAAAGGTGGAAAAGACAAATGACTTACTCCTACATGATAATTAAAACTAGATTTTGGAATTTTCTTTCACATCCAGGTTGAGAATCTCCTCATTAAATTATGCTGACAACTAACTAGGATTAACATGTACACGTGCACTACAAATTACATTTGCGATACAGTTTTAAGATAAATAGAATTCTCTGTAAAATGCCGAGTCATCCACTGGCATCACCAGCAGCTTGCTAACTTTGTCTGAAATGTGAATCTGGGCAGGAAGTGTCGAGCAGTGGGAGAGCTGTGAACAACAAACCAATTAACTGAAAGACACTCAAAATGCTCTTTGGCTGAGGAGAGCTGCACAGTTGGGCGATAATGATCTGTGGGTTCATCACTTCAATTGACCACATTAACTCAAAATATTGACTGAAGCTTCTTTAAAGCCTGAACAGATCTATTATGATTACCGAGAGAAACACTCGAGTGTTCAGTTTCATCACTGGACTTGTGCTCATAGATTTGTCTCTCGTACAGGCGACAGTGACAGCACTGCAGTGATCGCCTGCTGCTGCTGGGGTCTGCTCTACGGCACCCAGGGGGTCCCTGAAGGCAACTACAGCAACCTGGAATACAGGGAGCGACTGGAGCGCAGCGCGGAGCAACTCTACGCCCTGTCACACTGAGGAGGCGACCACAGCCTGCTGCACTGACAGGATGTCCAAACAACGTTCACCGGGGGGGAAATTAGGTCATGCCCTCGTGACACATTGACGTAGAGCCAGTCTTTGCGCTTGGTAGTACATCGATCCAGAGGGATGTCATAGATGCCTGAAGGGCAGAGCAGTGTACCACAAACCCAGAGCCACCACTGCCACAAGGAGTGTGTGCCTCCTGACACTGAGGCTGCTGTATATAGAGGGGTCCCCCTAGTGACTGTTTTTTTACGTGAACTTGCAGAGTTGTAGCGCTGAATGGAACCAATCCCAGCTAATGAGAATGTGAAGAGAATACAAAAAGTCCCCCAGGAGGTAATTACTTTGTTTCGTCAGCCTGACCTAATAGCAAACGCTTACCGAGCTTCAAATTAAAAGCGCTCTCGTCATCAACCGGTAAAAAAATACATTTGTGTCTCATTATAGTTAACTGTTGCTTCATGCAGTGCGGAGCAAAGCTGGGACTGTTAAACTCCAGAGACATTGAATTATTGATCCAATAAATTTTAACAAACAAAGCTTTGTAGTTGAGTTGAAAACTTTATTTTTTGGTCATTGTTGTTTTAATATTTTTTTTTGTCTTGTCCATTTTTTATTAATTATATTTTCCTACAGGAGAGAAGAAGGGCAAACAGGGGTGATATTAACTACTGGATTGAGTAAAAAAAAAAAAAGAAAAAAAAAAGAAAAAAAAGAAACTGTTTTCTAAAATCCCCTCCTCCTCAATCCCTGCTTTCAGTCTCTGTTTCCCACTTGTGTCATGGTACTTATGAAACCTCAAAAGGCAAAAACACTCAAAGATTCAGTGTCTTCTGTGTTTTTTTTATCCCTCTCGAACTGATCCGCCCAGTAAGGTGCCTCATGTCTCTGAAACGGGAATGAAGTGGAAAGAGGAACAGAATGACAGTGGCAGGGCTCGCACTCTGCTGCTGTCGTCTGGCGTCTTCATAGTTTGCATTAAAAAGGTTCTCCTCGTCCTCCTCTAGGGCCAACACCACCGAATGAAGAGCGTTACAACAGGAGTATAAGGTGCTGTGAGACGTTTTGTCCTCTTCCCTCCTGTGCACGATAGTGTCACTTTCTGTTTTGTTCTGAGTAGGATTCAGTGTGGGCCTCACCTCCAGAAGGCAGCAAGGATGTCAGGGCTCATTCCTGGGAACAATTTGGGATGAAAGGAGGGGAGGGGGCAGGAGGGGTTTAGTTTCCAGGCTGATGGAACGAGGCAGGGTGTGTCTGTACCTGCATTGCTGTGGGTGGAAAACAAAACAACAAAAACTATGAAAACAAAACCACGCCTTGTAACTTCAGAGAGAATGGAAACCACTTTCATGTGACAGGACAATGGCAGGGTTTTATTTGGCACCACGTTGCCTACCTTGTGGATGTCCTATGTAAAAGTGTTGGTGTGCTCCTTGCTGAGGTCCGTGCTGAGGGTGTTGGGGCACTGAACCAGGGCCCTGCTGAGGGGGCGGCTGCAACATCACTAACTGGGGCTGACCGTGGCTCCCAGAGTGGTGGGGACCCGACATGGCTCCTTGTACATGGGCCTGGAGTTTAAAACAACAAGTTTGGATTGAGTTGAAGTCTTCCAAACACATTTTACCCGCTGTGCAAGGCCAAACAGTTACTCCTGCATCGTTTGTGTAAAATGCTAAAGCTAACAAAAACAAATCAATTCTAGAACCGACAGCTGGTCATCCCAACAGATGATTAGATTTTTCTGGGTAGCTAAACATTTTCACGCCAATATATTTTTTAATTAAGCTAAAAACCGAAGAGTGCGGTAATCATAAAGCCATGGATGCATACCTGTGCTAGCTGTCCCAGGGGATATGATTGTGGGATACCCTGGTGGCTGTGGATGCTGTAGCCCTGGATGGGGTAGGAGCCCTGTGGAGACGTGTGGCCTGGTGGCATGTTAGATGGGGTGGGTGCTGACAGGGGACCTGAGTGGTACAAGGACTGGGGCTGTGGGCCTGACTGGGCATTCTGAAAAGAGAAATCAGATAATAAATTAATCCAGCACATATGTCATTGAGGCTTGATCCTTGCCCACAAGTGAATCCTTCAGATGATAAGATAAACAAGCACTGCTTTCCCAAAGGTAGTGACGTGTTCTGCTCTCCTCCAGGACTTCTAAAAGCCACATTTCCAAGTTTATCACCACAATGGTTCTGTAAAACTGTTAACCCTGTGCAATACCAGTTACAAATCCAAGCAGAGGGTAACTCCAGTGGTGACTATTGACATCACTGAAGTACATGTTAAGCAATATATGGATACAATTTCCTTGCGAAGACCAACAACATCAAAAGGCTGAAAGATGCCATCTCTGACTAGGGGAATAAAAAAGTGCCTTGGTATCTCACCTGTCCAGGGCTAGGTGCAGCGTGCTGGGGAGGGGGCTGGTTGCCTGTGGGGGTACTGGAAGGCTGAGGCTGATGCACTGCACCCGAGTGGTGGGAGAAGGACTGAGGAGCTTCACAAAGAGAGACAATTAGTGTCAAGATAATGCTTTATGTCAGTGTATTGTTAGACTCTTAAGGAACAAGCAACTGATATAAAGTCAACATTTCAAAGTCTTAATCCGGCCGTCTGAAGACCATGCAGCAAACAACAAATAATGTCATGTACCCGTATGATCTGCAATGTATTTAAGAGTTGCATAAATACATTTTGTGTCTGAAATCCATTACTGCGGGTTTCAACTCACCATAGATGCCCTGCTGTGGTCCCTGAGGTCCGTCTCCCTGTGACGGGAACTGAGGGCCTCCTGGGGGTCCCATGGCTTGTGGATGGGGACCTCCGCCTTGACCTATCATCCTAGCTCCACCCTGCAGCATGGAGTACATCGGCTAGAGAGGGAGATATGAAAACTTTCTTATTTTGTGCTCGTTTCTTTTATCCTCTGTTGAATAAAAAGCTTTCTGAACTGATTTATAGAAGAGCTAAGAGGGCCCTACCTGTCCAGGGTACGGTGCCATTGCCTGGATGACCTGCTGCTGGCCGTACTGCTGTGGATTGTACTGGAGGTAGGACTGAGCGTAGGGGGACGCTACCAAAGGGGCCCCGGCTGCTGATGCCGCCGCCTGCATCATTGGGGGCGCTGACGAACCGTGGTCAGAGCGCTGACCCACGACTGGGCCTGGTGATGGAGAAGAATCATGAAGACAACAGGAAACATTTTGAACATACAGAAGCACTTACAGATCAAGACCGTTTTAAATTCTATCTTATTAAGCATGTGTGTGCACTGTGATGTCATAAGTTTCAGCAATCTGGTGACACATAGGATGAGAGGCAAACTGATAAAACAAAGACTATAATGAGAGCTCTATTTATACTTCACACGAGTTGAAAGCATTTTTAATTTTAGAAGCTATTTGTTACAAAATTATGAGAACCACATACATACATCAATAAGAGAGAAAAAAATGATTTACCTTTGGTCCGGGGGTATTTCCCCTGGCTGACAGTAGACATGGTGTACTGGTACATTGGTGGTTGCTGAAAAACAAAAGACCAAGAATCGATGTCAGCACCAAGAAAAACTGAACTAAACAAAGTGTCATTCACAAAAAATTCCATTTACTTTGATCAACATTTTATAGTTTCAAATACTGTATACTATAAACAAAATGACAAACATATCTTTGCTTCCCAAGTTTCTATATTTACAGTTTTTGGGTTTTTATATTAAAAGGAGACTCCTTCATTTTCAAACTGTCTTACAATCAACAGGTTCATGTGGTTTTAGTGGAAAAAAGATTAATCTGACTATTTTACTAATGATCAAAAATGAAAGTTAATTTTAGTCAAAAAAATATTAAAAACATGATTTGTTCTGTAATAGTCCGTGTTAAACTCTGCTAATTCCAGCTGCTCCACTTGTTTCTGGACGACTTTCATGTTTTAAAAGTATACAACAACTTTAATAACGTAACATTTCTAGATTGGAGTATGATTCATGGCAACGTTTTAATTACCTGCACAGAGTGGATCTGTGATACATAAGAGAGGTAGGGGGTGTTGTAGAGGGGTCCCTGACCGCCTGGGTGCTGAAGGACCACCGGGCTTGGAGGAGTGGGTCGAGGTGGGGTGGGTGCAGTGTTGGGCTTTGCCTGAGCAACAAGAGGTGTATATTGCTCATTTTACACCATAGAACAATAATCTTAGAAACAATATGAAGTAATAGATCTAAATTCACCTACATATAAAATGACTGAAGTATCTTTAGCACAGATAAATCGGCTTACCATCGGCATCGGAGCTTTGATGGGGTTGAACTCTTTTGCGTTGGGGTTTAATGTGGATTTCTTCACTTGTCTAAGAGAGTAAAAAACAGTGTTTGAAGTAGTAACACAAACAAGCTTAATGACACATTGCTCTTTGAAAAGTCTTAAGTCCTTTTTGAAACTCACTCTGGCATGCCCTCTGTCCTCTCTGTTGTGTCAGATCTGGCGTCGTCACTTCCCGGGGTCCTTGCAGGCTGCGGGGTGGCTAGTGAATGCCTGTCTGAAACAGCTGCTGTGGTGTTGGGTGTAGCTGTGGTGTCCTTGGTGGAGTCATCAGTGGGGGCAGGTGAGGGCTGCGGTTGGAGCTGGGAAGGACTGGGAGCCGAAGGCTGAGGTTTGGGCTCTGAAGCAGGGTGAGTGTCTGATGACGAGGATTCGGCAGCAGCTGTTTGAGCGACCTCGCTGATGGCGGGAGGGGTCGCTGCTGCCGGGGAGCTCGGAGAGCTGGAGCTGCCTCCGCTTGCTTGGAGCTGAAAAACATCAAAACAAAGATTATGATTGATGGGAGAGAGGAGGTGATGACAAAAAGAGACGGATCATTTTAAAACTAATTTAAGTTCTTATAACCTTTTTATTTAGCTTCTGATCTGCAGGTTTTACTGCAAAAGTAAACTTTGTATTTTTGTTAAAATAGACATATCTGAAATCTGTTCCACTAGTGTGACAGAAAATGGCCCGAGAGTAAATAGTCTCACACTGCATTCAGCATCATAGATACTTAAATCACTTCGTTAGAACTCCCTTCACACCTAGAAGCAAACTGTCCTGAAAAATAAATCGACTCTTTACACTCTGATAACTTAAAAGATTAATGTTAGATTACAAACTGGTATTTTTCTTATTTTGATGTAATTTCTTAAGCTATCTCCAAATACTCAACATCCCTAGTATCTGTACAATCTTAGATTAAGGATGAGGTTAATCAATACACAATAATTATGAAACTATTGAAATAACTTGCTGTACTTGTCTCTTTTACAATGTTACTGTACACAATGATGTCATCAAGTTACAGCCAAAGTGATGACATAAAAAAAGATCAATATCTTCGCTTTCCGCACCCAAAAAGGTGAAGACTGTTTCCGCTTTCATTTCAGATCAATTTAAACAGCATGATGTAAAAAATAATCTCCGGGTTGGAGGTTTTCAAGTGGCTAAAGAAGTCACCTAACATCAGTGATGTCTCAGGTCACTCTCTCCTGATTGTTAGCAGATTTTCTCATTTCACGCCTCACAGAAAGCAAACTGAACTCTTACCCTGAATTCCTTGCCAAATTTCCGCAGCTCCTCAATCTGCGACCTTTGCTGAACTGAGGGAGCTGGCGGAGAAGAGAGGAAACAAAGGTTAATGAAAATGTGAAAACTGCAAATTTAGTGCATGGTTTAACATGCTGTCGAAACCATCAGAGCGTGAAACTAGACACAAGTTCTAGTTCTATATTGTCTGATTTAAGTCTCCAAATTAAGACTTTTGGATTTAATTTTAAGTACACACCTTTACCACCCTTTCCTTCCTCTGTGCTGCTGGGGCTCTCGGCTGAGCGTTCTTTTGCAGCTGCACCGAGGATCTCATTCACTGTGAAGACAAGACAAAGTAAATGAGTTTAAACGCTTCATTTCATTTCACCTTCAGCACTTGTTGCTAATTGCTCTGAAGTGAAGAATTAAGTTCACTTCGTTTCAGAAAGTAATACTTTTGACTTTGATTTCAAACTCTAAACAATGAAAACAAAACGAGGAGGTGAAATGTGAGACAGTACCATCTACAGGGAAAAGAGGGGCGGGGCCAGACGTCTTCTGGGCAGGCAGGGAGACGGACGATGTGTCCAAATAAGGCGTGTCTTGGAGAGAACCTGATTTAGGAGAGCGCGTAGCTGAAAGGACAGGACATGGGATAATTAAGGTGAAGTTTCAGACAAAACCAATTGATGATAGAGAAGACACTACAGGTGAATGAACTTACATGTTGACTGAGAATGTGAGTTGGAAGTGCGAACTGTTCGGCTAGACTGTGGAGGTCTTTGGGCTTTAGGAGATGTTCTGGTAGAGACTGAAAGCAACAGAAAAAGGACATTTTAATGTGAAACATGCACAGATGCTGTTAAAACATTTCTGACTAATGTTCACACATTTACCTCCATTTACAGGCCTGCCTGCATCCGTCAGCGAGTGTGGGAGTGACTGGGAATGAGGGACCGTGTGTCCGTGGGAGGCAGGGGGGCTAGTTGAGGATGGGGCAGCAGAAGCAGGCGCGGCTTGGCTCGAGGGGCCAGAGCCTGGACCTGGGCTGGGGCTCCCCTGGGGGTGGTGTGGAGGGAAGGGCCCTCCGCGGCCAGACAGAGGGCTGCTTCTCTCTGAGGAGGAGGAGGCACCAGGCTGGGGCCCAGTGGCAGAGGGTAGAGGGGGTCTGGGGGAAGAGGAGGATGGAGGGTTGGAGCGATAACCTCCGCTCAGGCGGTTGTGTGGTGGAGGCCCACCAGGACCTCTCTCAGCTCGCTCGCGGTTCATCTCTCTCTGGCGTTGAGGTAATGGAATGTACTTCCCCTCCCTGAAAGAGGACGAATAGTACATCTTACACAGGGGGAACACAAAGCTCATGAAGTGATTTAGGGGGGCATTTTATCACATCATATAATCTTCCTCAGCAGATGGAGCTTGACTACTTGAACTAATTGTGTGATATGATTGAAAGTTTCATGGCAGCCACTAAAAATGTGACACATCTGTTAACTTCTGACTCTGAAGTCATGAATACATGTTGACCTTCACATCCAAATAACAAAAATGTCAAGAAGTCTTCAGAAAAATTAAAGAGTTTTACTCAGTTGTCAAAGAGTTTTTAGTCTCCAATTCTAATCCTTGAATTTTTACCATCATGGCTAACAGAGACACTATGATATAACTAAACATAGCGGTAATGATATTTATTTAACAGCTGTGATTTTTTTCATCAACACTCTCATCAATAACAGACAAAAAGAGAACCCTCCTCCCCCACACACCTGGTGCTGGCTCCGGGGCTGTCTCGGCCCCTTTCTCGCTCTCGGTCACGTGGGCTCTCCCGTCCCCTCTCACGATCACCACCGTCCCTCACCACAGCACTGTACTTGTCCTCCTCCGTTTTGCAGTCATCGTTTTCCAGACCGACGCGGTGGCGATACTGGGGGCTGGACTCAATTTCACTGGCCAGGCGAGCGGCACGGGCCTCCCTCTGCCGATAGTTGTCAGAGTTACCCCTCTCCAGCGGAACACTAGACAAAAGGAGGAAAAATAACGATTAAAAAAAAAAAAAGGTTAAAATCCTTGAAACCCGCTGGATACAGGTTAAAGGTGGTACGAACAATAAAAAAAAAACTCTACTTTAAATGGAATAATGGCAGATTTGAAGGTTTCAACTCCCTCCAGTTGCACATGAAGAGTTATTTAATTGAATGTATGCCCTTCTCTTCTTACGTTTGGATTGTTATAAATGGCAAGATCGTCTGACAACATAGTAACATATTAGACAAGTCTGTAATTTTACAAACCATGACAATGTAAACAAATTCTCACTCTAATTACACTAAAGATGTCATGAGAAGGAATCTCCAAACAAAGGCTCAAGTCTCGCTGCTGCTGCACAAGTTACACTCCGTCTCTGTCGGTTGCTTGTTTGACACCATTCTTTAAGGGATAATGTGCAGCAAGTGAGTAATGTTGCAGAAGTAAAGCCTGGCATGGTGCAGGAGAAAATACTAATTTAATTGTGGTTTTATTCATTTGAAATAGTTGAATATCTCCTATACTATTACGCCCACAGCAACAGTCTGTAATTCACAACAGCAGCCTGTTTTTAAGAAACTGTGGAAAGTCACACTGACCAGAATTCAGAATTCACACATTCAGTGGTGTAATAAAATTTAAGAGACATCCACCACTTTTTCCTGGTTTCTTACCAAAAATCTAAAAACAGAACTGGGAATTGTTTTTGGAAGTGAGCAAAAATACGAACCCTGTTTTTCTTTTTTCTTTTTTTTTCTTTTTTTAAAGATCTCACTGGAGATATTATCTATTAGCAATTCATGGAGCGAATGATTCCATTTGGAAACTTACGTATACATGGAGAGGCTGGAATCATATGTTGATGTGACTCCGTATTTCACTTCGTTGTAACGGAACATCTCATTGGCGTCCCAGCCATTGGACTAAAGACAAAACAAAGAAAAGAGATTCATTGTGGGGAAAATAATCAAAAATGTAGAGTAATGCTTAATTATTGCCACATGCTAGAAAAAACTGATTACTTTTCATTTGTCAGATTGCATAGTAAATCAGATTATTGGTCAACTTATTTCATAAGATTGAGGAAAGAAAAATCAACCCACTAAGAGGCTGTGTGTACAGAGTTTGTATTATAAATGTTGCATATCTAAGCCTTTGGGGTCAAACACTTTGATATCCTAACATGGCTTGTGTTCTCTTTGCATTAAAGGCACAGAGCAACTCACTGCATCATTTTCTAGATCGTAGCTCTCCCCATTGCTGTCTCCTCCCTCCCATCTCTGCAGGACTTTCTCCTTGTGTTCTCCATTGACGCGGGTGGAGCTGATGGCCGTGTCTGTGAAGGTGTCTAAAATCAAAGGCAACAAAACAATGAAACAATTCTTGTTCCCTTTAGCAAGATTGCATTTGGTTTGAGTACAAACTCCAAAATGACAGAGCACTGTTATCATTTGCTTTCTTTCAACAATATTACAAAAATTAAGCTCTAAGAATTCAAAAAGTATTTTCTCTTCTTTCCCCACAAGCTACAGAAACAGTTCAAACCATTCAAGCTTTATACACAGATATTTCAATGCTTGCACAAGAAACTTTGCCATTATTTATTATAAATCAATGATGCCCTTAGCATGACCACAGTCCAATGATATCTTCTAAACAAGTATTTTCTGGGTTGAACTATACCTCTCAGCAACCAAAGATAGCAGATCTGGGAATTGCTTGCCTTTTGTGTTGTTTGTACCTCTGGTGGCGAAGTTCAGGTCAACGTCTTTGCAGATCATAGTCACCAGGTCTGAAGGGCTGAAGATCATTGTGTCTGTGATGTCCTCCCTTCGTGGTGGAGCTGATGATGAGACCTCCTCGTCGCTGCGTTTATGTACAGCGTCTACAGCCAACTCGCACTAAATTAAACAACAGAAGAAAATGGATATTTTTTCCACAATACAAGTCTAGTATAGACAGATTACCAATGGATTACTTGAAGTGTTTCATTAATTTGGCAGGGGGAACTGCGTGCCTGTGTGCTCAACACGAGCTTCTTACCCGGGAACTGAGAGTCTTGAATATGCCTTCAAATACACTGCCGTTCTTCACTCTTATGTCACAGGTGGAACCCTGAACAAGATAAAAAAAAATAAAAAAACTTGTCAAACAAAATCTATTTGAAAATGAGTTAGGGTAAATCCACAGTAGGCAGATTACATTTTACCTCAAACTATTATCATAAATGTAAAAACGGGCACATTGAGTATTTTCTTTTGAGAATAGTCAAAGGACTCACCACGACTGCTGTGAGGAAATGTAGCATTCTGGCATTATTGTACACACCATCAAATCCCTGCAGAATGGAGTAGGTTTTATTTTAAGTATCACTCAAACATGACATAATAAGCATCATATAGGTGTATCTAACATGGGTTGGCATTCGATATTAAATCTACCAAAGGCTATTGTAATCATTATTAATCACCACATAAAAGTGGGCATCATTTTAAGAAAAGTCAATGATGCCCTCTCCTGAAAAAAAACATATTAGACCCTCATTTGAGGTTGTATTTAAATTTTTCTTCAGGGTCATTAGGTCAAATGCAATTGCAGCTGAAGGCTGACCTTTGCCAAAAATGTGAACCAGCTGAGAAAAATACATGACTTAAAATGATGATCACTTGAGAAATACAAAATGCTGATTTCCCCTTGTTGTTTTCAAATCTTAAATTGTAGTCACAAAGTGATGGAGTTTGACTTGAGTGTTTCCCATTAGATATTAACCATGTTACATTTTTGTTTGCTGCCTGACTTTGCCAGAACGGGATACTTACAGAAGTCGACTGGAAAGATGGCTTTGCAGAGGGTCGGTTCCTAAAAAAAACCCCAAAAAACAGCACAGTTAAAGCATGTTAAATGTAAAAAAACAAAAAGGAGCCTAACTTGTTTTCAAAACCTGTTCAAGGACTTGCAGGGTTACATTCAGCATTACTAATATGGAGCACTTTAAGAGAAGCTTGAATAAAGTATACTTGGTTTTTAAATCACCAATTCAATACACTGATGTGTATTTTCACATTTCACATTTGACAATGCCAGGCATCCACCTGCACCCTTGCAGCTAAAAATCCAAGCATTAAAAGTCATTTGTAGTGTTGTTATCTACAATGTCAATGAAGGCCGATGAGATGTTCAGTTTTTTTCCTGTTTTACTAACCCATATAATATCACAGATTTTGTATCCATATCTTCCAAAACAAATGAAACGCATTAAAGTCACGCCAACATTTTTAAAGAAAAACGGGAGAGTGGTTTGGAGCAATAATTGAACAAAATAATAAAACAAAGACTGGTGAGAAGCTGTGGACAGTAGTTCTGTAAACAGACGCTCGTCTCTAACATGTAGATTCAGTTTCACTTTGTGCCACAACATTTCAACGTGAATTATGACGTTTCTGTATTCGGGACCTTGAATCTTAAAGACGGCTTGATGCTAACGTGTCGTGTTGTCAGACATCATCGTCCTTTTTCTTTCACTTACAGGCCAGAAAAACTTTGGTTTCTCTTGTGTGCTAATGTGCTACCCCTCGCTGGAAAACGAACCATGAGCTCACCTCACGTATTGGTCTTCGTCTAAATTCGAGGATTGTGATTGGCCTGTAATAACTGTCAATCAGAGATGCGCCGCTCTCATTGGACCCCGGAACTCAAGCTCCTATTACAGAGACACACCCACCCAAAGCGCTTTAACCGGTAGGCCTCTGAGCCACAGGACAAATCCCCAGACTGTCCTGACACAACATCCGGCACCAACTCACCTCCCAGCCGGTGTCCTGCTGCCGCTGTTGATGCCGCTGACCGGGGAAGACACACCACCGGGGCCCGAGGTTCCGTTTGACGCTTTTCTCCCGCCTGAGCCGGGTTGCTGCTGTTGTTTCAGCATTGTGAAAGCACAAGGCTTAGACAGCACCAAGCGTGCGCTTCACTTATAAACGCTGATTTTTGAAAGCGAACTATTGTTTTGCAGAATCACCTGTCCCGAACAGAGCCGGTGTAACCTCAGTAAAAAAAAAAACCGGCTACTGTAGCTAATCTTGCTAATGGGACACCGGTCGCTTGTGGCCTAAAATGTGGTGGCAGAACACCTACTTAAACATGAAGCAATGTGTGATATAAATTAAAAAAAGGTCCCCCAACTATCTACTGCGTGACCACAATGTTAACATCAAAGCAAATTATTAATTAAACGACTCGAGTTTCCGTATAATTATTAAGCAATAGCTCGCAGGGTTAGCATTAGCTCTGATCCTCCAGCTCACTTCTGGCGCTTTTCTCTCCGGGATTTTTTTTTTTTTTTTTTTTTACTTTCCTCTCGGTCGGTCGTTCTCGCCTCAACTCCGGCGCCGCTGACCCTTTCCGGTAAAAATATATATAAGGTCGTGGCGTTGCTGTCAGTCGCCTCGGGAAGTTCAGATTCTTCAGGTTTCTCAGTGAAAACCTGCTGCGGTCGGTCAACACCACCTCTCGGTAGGTTCACTTGACTCAATCCGCGCGCGGCTGAAACCGGGGCTGGAAAGGGGGAGGGGGGCGTGGACGTGCGCGTGCGCGTGCGCTTCTGACCTACTAGTGAGCCCGCGTACGTGGATCGATAATATGCACACATTGAGCCCAACATGTGATTGATTCAGACTTATATCTGATATAAGAAGAATGGGATGTCTGAACTGTACACGTGGCAGTAAACTTTAAAAAAAAAATAAAAAAAAAAAATAAAACATTGCTGTGTTGACAAACTTTGTGATTATTTATTTTGCCTACACCTTTCATCTTTTGACACATTTATTTTTTTCCCCTCCATTTTTTTCCCCTCCATTTCATTCGTTAATTTATTAGAACCTACAGTAACGACCTCCTCAATGCGCCTATACAACAGTTATTACGGCCAAGAGCTGCAGCCAACATGGCAGCCTCCTTAAAGAGCGTCTGTGCGACATAGCATGAGTTTTGTAATGTTACCAGGGGTGTTGATAAATCTTTCATTGAGTCCTCCTCTCCTCCTTTGGCAACATTGAAATCAAGACCTCCTTTGTCGAAATTGTAAGTATGTATGTAACAGTTGATGTGATGTGATTGCTGTAATAGACGTCCACATTATGTACAAAGATAAATGTTCCAGTGAATTGTGTTCTTGATCTTATTCTAGAACTATTCAAAGTTAAGTGGAGACATAGCTTCACTAATGTTGTGACTTCTAAAGGATCCCGTGGTCTTTAGATATGTCGGACTTTGTTCAGCCAACCTGTAATAGAATTGGTAAACACAGCAATGAGCAGTTTGCTGTTTCAGAAGAGCTGCTCTATTAAAAAATAAAAAAACAAAGAAACACATCAAATTAACTAATGTCGCTTATCAGATGGTTTTTGTAATCAACATGCAACTTCAGTGGATTTTAACATTCTAACATTTAATCCCCTAAACACATTCTTTCATATAATATGAATCAATCAGATAACCTTTAAATAGGCTATAAAGACAATCAGAAACATAGATATTACCGAAATGCATGTTTATTATTGTTAAGTGTAGAAGTCACAAGTGACGAAGTTAAAAAAAAAAAAAGAAACAGTCAAAACAGAAGAGTCACAGACTAAAGTTTCTAATCTGACTTGGTGTCTCTCATGGATCCAGTTTCTGTTCTGATCCAATGAAAACGTCTGTCTAATGTCTAACCATACATCATACATTCCACAGGTGTGCATCCCACATGTTAACAAAGAAGATCTCCCCACTCAAAAGAGTCCTGGTTCTGGTTTCCAGACATGCCAGTCACCTTGCAAGACAGCAGTATGATGTCATTGTTGTGGGTGGGGGACATGCAGGGACGGAAGCAGCGGCAGCAGCCGCCAGAACCGGAGCTGAGACACTTCTGGTCACACAGAAAATACACACCATCGGTGAGAGGACGGGGTCCTTTTACTGTTTATAAAAATACATATTTTACTCTTAAGTCCAATTTCCTTAGCTTTTCCCTTCACATCCCCCCCCTCCAGGTGCCCTGTCCTGTAATCCGTCTCTTGGGGGAGTTGGGAAGGGTCAGCTGGTGAAAGAGGTAGATGCACTGGATGGTTTGTGTGGACGGGCAGGGGACTGGGCTGGCATCCATTTCTCCATCCTTAATCGTAGTAAAGGCCCTGCTGTATGGGGCCCGAGGGCTCAGCTGGACCGCCAGCTTTACAGAGAATTTATTCAGGTAACTCGTACTCGTTTAAAATCTCTGTGTTTGCTATTGAAATCAAACTACTGAAGGGGAACTATTATCATTAACTATGAGTGTCCCTGCTATCTCTTATTCAGGCAGAGCTGCTGTCTACTCCAAGACTGATGGTGGTGGAGGGCTCAGTGGAGGAGCTGCTGGTATCAGAACCAGACCCAGAGGAGCCGGGACAGCACAGAGTCACCGGGATACGTTTGTGTAGGGAGAACCTCCACACAGCTGTGCGGTTGTTGTCATGATTCGTTAATTTTACATGTCCTAACTTAATTCTAAATATCTGACAGTTTGGTGTAGAGCATGTGTAGTTATTTATACGTTTAAAATCCATCTCTAAATGTGTTGAAAAGCAAATCAGTTTTTACAAATGCGGTTTCTAACACCTTTTTTTTTTTTTTTTTTTTTCTACGTCTTTTCAGCAAATGGCAGCCACCCAATTTCAGCCACCTCTGTGATTCTTACAACCGGAACTTTCTTGTCGGGCTCCCTCTTCATGGGCCAAACCAAATCCCCGGGGGGGCGGATCGGAGACGCTCCTTCAGGGCTGTCACACACACTAAAGGAGACACTCGGGCTGAGGGTTGGCCGGCTGAGGACTGGGACCCCTCCCAGGATTGTGAAGGATTCAGTGGATCTTTCTTTGGCTAACATTCACCCACCTGACTCTCAGCCCGTTCCATTCAGCTTCCTTAACGCACACACACACTGCAAGGTGAAGGTCATGCGTAGAACTTTTTCACATACTTCATCTACTTGTACGTGTGATGTCATGGTTTTTGATGAAAATATATAAATGTTATTTCTTGCATGTGATCTTTTTTTTTTGCTTAAGTAATGTAAAAAAACATATCAAGTCTAAAGATAGTCACGATTGAGCAAAAGAGCTTAAGAGTTTCATTAGATAAAATAAAAAATATATATTTTGTCCTTTGAATCCATTCTGTTTTTTAAATAAATGAAAGTCTTTTTTTTTCAATCTAAAACCTTCTGAAGCCTGAGGAGCAGCTGCCTTGTTACCTGACCTATACAACACCTGGTGTAGAGAGAGTGGTGAGGGAGAGTTTTCATCTCAACTGTCACATACAGCAAGACACCAAGGGCCCCAGGTACACACACACACACACACACACACACACACACAGACACACACACACACACACACACACACGCACGCAACTGAAATTGTTCTCAGTCTGCTCTGAAACTCAAATTCTATTCCCCTTCGTCTCTCACAGATACTGCCCCTCCATCGAGTCCCGAGTGATTCGCTTCCCGGGCCGAGCGCACCAGGTGTGGTTGGAGCCTGAGGGCTTGACCTCAGATCTTTTATACCCTCAGGGTCTCTCCATGACGATGCCCCCTGATATACAGCTCCGCCTCATCAGAGAGATCCCCCCCTTGCACAGAGCTGAGATCCACACACCGGGTATGCTGCCTGAACCCTGTTTGATACTCAGTTACATCGAAACGACTCTTGTTGACGTCAAAGTAAAGTGGGTATGATGGTGAATTTGTGCGTGAATCTTTATTTTACCCAGGGTATGGCGTGCAGTACGACTTTGTGTGCCCTACCCAGCTGAACCCGGCCCTGCAGGTGAAAAGCACCCAAGGTCTTTTTCTGGCCGGTCAGATCAATGGAACGACAGGATACGAGGAGGCGGCTGCACAGGTAACTGCTTCTTCACTGTAAAAAAAAAAAAAAAAAAAAAGTCATTGTCGGTGAAGACAAACAAAATCAATGAAACCTGGGGAAAACTTGTGACCTCGCAGGGTGTGTGGGCGGGGGTGAACGCCGCTCGTCAGGCTCTCTCCATGCCTACGTTGTCGTTGTCCCGGACAGAGAGTTATATTGGAGTCCTCATTGATGATCTGCTGAGTCAGGGAGTCACTGAGCCGTACCGCATGTTCACCAGCCGGGCGGAGTTTCGAACTTCTCTGAGGCCGGACAACGCCGACCTCCGCCTCACTCTGAAAGGTAGCTGCCATGTCTGGAAGTAAATTCATCTGAACGTGTACGTTTTTAAAAACAATATGTTTTCCTTAAAATATCAAAATGTGTTCTATATTATGTTTTCCCTTCATGCTAAATCTCCTTGATTAATATGAACTATAAAGCTACATCACTTGCATCCTAACATCCCACACAGTATACCATGAAGCCATTTATTTCTTTGATTTCCAGATAATTGTCAGGGCGTAAGACTACCTCAGGTTTTGTGAATGGAACGTACAAGTTGTGTTTCTTCGTCTTGCCAGGGTTTGAGGAGGCGGGATGTGTGTCCTCTTTGCGCTACAAAGAGGCTGTGAGAGTGAGAAACACTCTGCAGGATGCTCTGTCAGCCCTGCAGGCTCTCGCTATGTCATCTCACAAGTGGAAAAAAATGTTCCCCCAGATCTGTATCAGCGAGAGCAAAAGCACCACGCTGAGGTGAGTGTTCCATTGAGAGCGAGCGAGCGGTACATCTGTGGTGGATTTGTTGGTCCTGACAGTTATTGCGTGGCTTTTCCTTTCAGTGGTCTAGAACTGCTGCAGTACAAGGACATTACCTTTGAAATGTTGGCATCGGCCGCCCCAGAGTGCCTTTCACCTTACATGGAGTTCTCACAAAGACTCAAAATAGAGGGTGAGAAGTGATTTTGTTTTTCAGGAGCTAGCAATGAACACCTGTACTTATTTCTCTACAAAAATGTACTGAAGGGATGGATTTTTTTCCCCTTCTGTATTTTAGCTGTATACCGACCTTACTGTGACCTCCAGAAGAAAGAGATTAAGAGAATTCAGAAGGAGGAGAACATGGCCCTCCCTCAGGACTTGGACTATTTCACTCTGCCAGTTTCACTCTCTCAAGAAGCTCGTGAGATTTTACACAGAGTTCGGCCTAGCACTGTGAGTTTGCAAGAACATCTTTTTTTTTTTTTTGCTCTGCTTTTATATTTTTGAAGACGAGAAAATAAAAAACGAAAAAAAATTACATTAATCATTAACGTGACTGCTTTATCTTGCAGCTGGGTGCTGCGACTCGTTTGCAAGGTATAACTCCAGCTACAATCGTGAATCTCCTCAACTACGTCCGGCACACAGAACAGAAGAAGAGAAGATCACACACAAACAAACCTGACCAAAGGGAGGAGAGAGAGGAGGAGCAGCAGCAGCTTGAGAGAAATGCATCTTTACCTCAGTGAGACAATGAGCGAGAAATGTTTTTGTAAAAAAATTATTTATTTCTAAAAGTGTCCACAAGAATAAATAAAGGGTTTTTGCCATTTTAGCGTTATAAAAATAAACATTTAAACATCATAAAATGACCTTTTACAAATTCTTCCACATACAAATATTTCCTCAGGACTTTCCCACCTGCTGCCCTGTTAGCGATCACGCTACCTGGAGAAGAATACTTTCAGTAACACTACTGTGAACAGCATTAAACTCCATGTGACCCTCACAGTGTCACTGCTGTTAGTGACAAAGTGTCCGTCCAGCTCCGCAGAGCCTCTGGTGAAGAAACCGAATGGAAACTTCCAGTTAGGTAGAGGCCAGCCCAAGGGGGGTTCTGGGTAAACTGTGGTGTCTACAAATGTCACCTCAGTGGTAAGAGCGATAGGAGACGACAGAGGACACTGAAACAAAACAGAGGGAGGAGGGAAGTGGACATTTTTAACAAAGGTTAAACACGCCGCAAAGAAAGTGAGATTTATTTCAGGCTGGCCTTACAGTTAGAGACTTGAGCGTGTACCTTAATATTTTGACACTTGAAAAGGTACTTGGCCCCCAGGATGTAGTTCTGTGGTAGGTGTAAGAGACCCTGGCGAGCCCAAAGCACTCGGATAGAAAGAGAGTTTGGGAGGACACAGCCCGTCTCACATGTTTCCTAAAGAGAGGGGAAAAAAAAGTAAACAAGAGGAACCGAAGACTGTATAGAAGAAGAAGAAGAAGACGTAGCCACCATCACGTCATCCTTCTCTTGAAGCCTCAAGTTTGACATTTTTCCTTTGGCAGTCTTGTTCTAGAGCCAGGAGTGAACATATCTTGAGCACATGTTGGATACTTAGTGTTACAGCTCCACACTGATAGAGAAGCCGTCCTGGTAGTGACTTGTGAATCACAGGTAGCCACCTCTTAAAGCAAACCCTGCATTATTTGTTCATTTGACTTGAAATATGACAACAAAACACTGAATGAAAATCATGTTCCTTTGAAGACTTCAAACTAACAATTGAAGCATAAACTATTAGGAATATGTTAAGGGCTAATAAATCAACTGAGAAGAGATTTCATCTGATTTCATTCATTCTCAGTTTGGAACCAGTCAAGTTGCGGAAATAGAAAGAATGCAGCTGCTTCATGCTTTTCTTTTATACTGTCTCTGTGAGGGACAATCAGTTATAGCATCAAAGCTCTAGTGTTTAGTAACTGCCGATACAGCACTAACTGTATGAGGACACTGTTCCCAAGGTTACATTTCAGATTGAGCTGTACCTGCAGGCTGACGGGACACTGCTGGGTGATGACCCTCGCCCAGTCTGGTTGGGGCCCGAAGTTCATGGCGATCAGATCAGGAGTAGCAAGTCCCTGCAGGATCCCATAAATGTGGGACTGCAGCTCTGAGCAGTCACGAGCCAGGGACCTGCCGAGCACAAAGAGAGAAGAAGTTACACATGAAAGATGATACAACTCCCAACACGAGTTAAATTAGAGATTGCAGAGAAGGGAGCAAAGCAGTGAACCTAAATGTGCAGCCGGTGATGGTGTTGTGTGTAAAGAGGATGGGTGCTTGTCTGTTCAGGTCAGAGGAACACTCTCCACCCTGTGACACCCCCATTGTTGTCAGCTAACCTACTGTCAAGGAACCGTGGTGTATGATTGACACATATCAGGCTGAAGACACCATTCATCTGCTGTTGTTCAAGGATACAGGCTTTACTTCGTCTTCAAAGCGACCAATGAGAGGAGATCCAGTGGGAAGTCCAACTGCAGAGACCGGTGCCCGTGTAGTGGGACTGGGTGTGTCAAGCTGGAAGAGAAAAATTGCAATAATGTTGGGTTTTGAAATCATCATTGATCAATTAGTGATGAAGACTCTGGTTTATACTGGCTACCTGGAACTGCACAGAGTGTGTCTGCAGCAGAAGAAGATTTGGATCCACATCAACCAAGGTTACATTCACTGTTGCATACGTGAGCTCCCCTCTTCCTGAGTATCTGATGACAAACTCCACCTACAGGAGGGGCAGGAGATGAAGATATGAGTCTGAACCTATTTTTAATTTAGGAAACAAAATCACAATGTTTAAGTCTACTCACCTTTTTCACCACATTGATACAGGAATTGTTTTGCTCACTTGGTGCAGGCCAGTCAGACAGCGGAGTAACTGGGACCTTCAACAAGAATTTATACGGATGTTTACTTAGCAATAAAAAAAAAATGTGAATGCTGCTTTAAAATAGTTGTAATACTTAAATAAATAAACATTAAGACAGGTCATTTTTGTGATCCGGCAACACCTACAATGCTCCCTTATGATTGTTATTATTTTACAGATAGTTTATTGAAGCATGCAGGACAAACGCAAGCCATGACAGCTAATTTTACAACTTAACTACTGTTCAACTTTCACAGATGAAGTGCAAATTGAAAGTGTTTCTGTCAGCCTTTAGGTTGCATGTACATGACGTGTAACCTACCAGTAAGTCAGACCCTTGTGGCGTCCCAACAATTGGAATCTGTGATGAAAATATTCATGTTAGCCTATTTACACCAGTAATTGTTGAAACATAAAAAAAAAGTGTCTCTATTAAGGTTTTTGGCAGGTGGCCTTGCTGACCTTGATCAAACTCAAGTCAGAGAAGTAGGAGCGAGCGCTAAGAGCTGGGTCTGTGGTGCACGACTGGGGAGACAACATGCGGGTACAAGACAGAGACACAGACCTCAGGAACTCTGCAAAAAGAACGGATGCAATTACGCTTTACGGACATTATACATTTTACATGGACCAAATGTGTTGCATAAAAACAGCACAAATACACAAAATGAAATGCTTGAAGTTTCAGTCTGAGCTTATTCAGTTCCTACTGGATGGACAGCATTACTGATAGTAATCCAGGGACTGTTCCAAATCATTATGCATGACAATAGTTCACCTGGAAAAACATTATTTTGAAGTAATTTAAAGTAAAACTGCTCTTTGTATCATGTGGATGTCCTGACTAAAAACTTGCTTGTAGCAGAATGTTTACATACTTGCAGGATTGCGACTGACACAGAAATCTGCAGCAGCCCCCGGAGATGGCTGAAGAAGAAGACTCCTCACTGAAGAGTTGGTGAAATATGTCTGGATGACATCATCAGCCTGAAGAACATGAAAGGTTTTATTTAGCATTTCATCTATTAAAAACACAATTTGTTATCCAGTGTCAGTTCTGCCTAGAAAGTTTTGGTTTTGATATGACATGTGCATAAAAACGGCACGTCTGTTTACTCTGTAGAAATCTCTGCTGAAGGTTCTGCTCGCAGACGTTGGTGATGAGAAATGGTACGAGTCCCCTAAAGCTGGATACTGAGGCAGAGCTGGGAGGGAGGGGGGTGCATTATCTGCATGGAGGGGGTTCAAAAATATAGATTATAAAGAGCATTAGAAACAGATACATATATGCTGTTCATTAGGATATATGTTGATGAGGAGATATCACTGAGGTTTTTTTAATAAAGATAAATTATATCATGTTTTGAATGAATGGTTTCTCACCTTCAGGTCGTACGCAAAACAAGGAGTCAGTCACAGTTACAAGAGATGAATCCACGTTAGCCTTGAACATCAGCCATTTCTCAATGCAGACTCCTGATCTGTAAAACGACAGATTTATTAGACATTTAAAGGCAGAACAGAAGTGTTTCAGTTGATTTCACTTTCTAGACTTACATGGCTTTCTGTGGGCATCCAGTGAAGACAGTACTCAAGTTTGCAACATCGCAATCAACGGTGTCACAACAGCAGCCAATGTCGCAGAAATCAGGAGTAAAGTCACAGAGACAACCTGGGAAACATAAAACACAAGATAGTCAGGACAACTTAGGTATCGTATTATATTTCAGAACGTTATGGGCTTCAAGGGTTCAAGAAAAACACAAACGAACAAATTTGTGAATACATTTTTTTTTTTTTTTTTAAACCAGTTTGTCATATTATTTAAAATATTTGTATTTTCATTTAGTTTATTTTACATACACAATAGGTGGAAAAACACATTTAAAAATGCATGGGATTGTTTCATTCAAAATAAAATTATATCTAGCAAGACGTGGTAAAAGATATCAAGTTGAAACTGTGTACATAAATTTACAGGTTTGGAAAACTTTTAAGAATAATTCTTAAAAAAAAAAAGAAGATCTATTCACATTAGATTTAATGAATATGCTTTCTGTGCATCTGACTTTAAACAATATTTAGAATCAAGATCTAATCAATTAGTAGTTTTTTTTTAATGTTCAGCAAGCAACAGCAGCGGCCAATACAGAAAAGGAAGACTATTCCAACCTTGAGATGCAGGGTGGAAACAATAACATGATCAATTATAAACGTCAGGTGTTTGTTACCATTTGAAGCCCCCACAGGCTGAGTGGTGGGTGCAGAGGGGGGTTCAGTCACCACAGTGGAAGCCTCAGATAAAGTCTGTGTCGTGGTTACATTGGAGTCCAGAGTGGAGTTCACACTGACCCCCTCACTGGTGCCCACACTAGTGGACTCTTCTGTACCACCAGAGGGGGGAGGGGTCACTGAGCTCAAAGGTCCCCCATTTGTGATGCTGGAGGTCACGGCTGAAGTGACCCCTGGGTCTGTGGCTGCGTCAGCCAAACGTCCACACAAGATCAATATCTGAACCGAAAACCACAGGCGGGAATTCATCTCGTCGATCCAAAATAACTAATCCTCAACAGGGTGACCCGTGAACGATATGATAAACAACACTAAAATAGCTATTAGTAAAAAATTAGCCATGGATATTTTAACATAAACATGCTACAGTCTTTGTGCTAAACATTAATGGCCCGAACCAGCAAGCTTCTTGTTGCCAAGGAAGTTGTCACGCTGGCTTCCGTTTCCAACATACTATTACCGTAAAACATGTAAAAGACAGTCACACCCCTCTTTTTTTTTTTTTTTTTACCAAAAATGTTTCAGTTAAAGAAGGCGGTGAGGAGAGAGAGCTTAAAGATCATTTAATATATTTGTTTGTTCTCATTTACAAAATATGTTTTGACTTTTGGAAAAAAAAGTAATTTAAAAATGAATTGTAAAATGCAACAAAACATGTTTATTTTTCTTTGATTATATTTTATGTTTCTATTTTCTGCAGATGTAATACCAACTGGCACTAACTTAAGGGAGTTATTTCTATTTAAATAAATTCCAGAGGTGTAAAATGGACTGATATTTACTCACTGCAGAAATAACAATGATCACAGGTCAATTTTTAGACACCAATCTGTAGATATTTTCCCCCTCAATTAGCATGTGAGGATGGATTGTCAGTGGGTGAATGTATCATACAATTTAGCTTGAACTGTCTGTAAAGCAAATAGAATTAGACTGAATTTGAGCTATATCCAAAATGTCTGTTAATAAGGACATGTGCAAATAAATTAAAGAACATTTCTGCAAGCTGAATTCCACACCCGAATATCTGTTCTCCATGCATCACCACCAATCCCTCATCTGTGAATTCCTATCTGTGCTCATGCAGTAATAACTATCCATTCATACACTGGTCTTTGCCTTTGTATGATGGTCCAGAGATACAGCTTTTAATTTTGACTTTATTTGAGGGGATATTTGAGCTAAGCTGTTTCCAAATCACTCCCAAAGTCTTCTGCACAGTACCCAACCCCTACTCACTAGCCCTTTTGTGCCACTAAATTCTTGTGCATCTTCCAACAAAATCTGACCTCTTAGAACTTAAAAAATAATACAAAAATCTGTGGGTAGTAAGCTATTGACTCAAGAACTAAAACAAGTAATGTTCTGATATTGGACTCTGCAGATCTTTAAGGTGCCCATGCCGCAGTATTTACAGGCACAAATTACTCCCCTTCCAATACTAAACAATTATCTGTTCATTCAAATTACAATCTGAGTGGAGAAAAGCTTCCTAAAGAGTAATTGGGTTTCACAAAATAATGCCTACAACAAATGCCTCATCAGATTACTTCAGCATACATTTGTGTAAATCTGCATTCAATCTCTTTCTCTGATCATGTGTGAAGGAGATTAAAGCAGCACACAAACACTGCAAGGACAACCTGGTGAGCTACTTCCACTTTGACCCCATGAGCCTGACATATAGCCTGAACCAGGGACCTTGGTTGGGGGACACGAGGAGAATGCATAAAATCAATAGCATAGCAGGAAACATATAATCCCTTGATGATGGAACCATTGGATAAATGAACTAAGAAGTCTTGCCCTCACTGTTTCCTCCTGACATACTTAGTATGCCTCAGTGGCTGTGATGAGATTAGCAGCAGGCTGCAGGCTGCACTGAATGCCAATCAGAGTGAACAGAATGTCCTTGGAAATCTACAACACACAACAAAGTCATTTTATTGTGTTCCTGGGTTACTTTTTTCGAATAAAGGTAAATAGATCGGTAATTAACTAACTGCCTGTGTCACATAATCATCAACCCAGGCAGAAATGCTTTAATATTTCTTAAATTTGGCAGGATTCTTGCAAGATTTGAAGAGATTGCACGAATGATAATTGATTAAGATGAAAAAACTATAAATGCACTAAGTAGAGAGTGGAGAGTAGTAAGATGTTCAAACAGAACCCAGATAGTAAGTTCAATTTTATGTTAATCTTTCAGACCTCAGACCTTCCAGTTTTTAATGCTGGATGTTGTTGATCTACTTCATTTGATAAGCCTATGGAGATACTATAGATGTAAAACTGTATAAAATACATAAATAGATCCATATCATCATCAAATAGATCATCTTAGGCAGACCATCATTGGCTGTTTAAAGTCAATCAAACCCTCATAACACATTTGTGGAGGGCGCGCCACACATATTTTGTGGATACTGTGCAGTGTAGGAAAAGTTACATGTGAACAGACAGCGTAGTGAGAGGCCTGGCTCAATTGTAACTGATGACTCGTGCATTTTGGAGCACAAACACTTAGACTTTTCAAACAAACATCATTTATATTGGTTTACTTATTTGCTGTGCATTTCTATTTCCGCACTTACAAACAGTCTTGCACCAATAATATCTCCATACCTAACATTAGTTTCCCCAGTGCCAGAGATACACTAAACAGCTGTTTACACAGTAAGTAATACTAAACATGACAAAAAAACCCCAGATCATTACCTGTGAAATGTGTAATGTACCCTTTCAAATCATGTAAACATACAAAAATGAAGTAAAATATATTATAGTACTGCTGCTGCTGCTACTTGTGTAATTGTATTCATGTGAAAAGTGCTGGAAGCTGCAGTCTTTGCTCTCCGACCTATCACAAAACATATTCTTTGCGTCTGTCCCTTAAGTGTCCTAAAATGGGAAAGAGGAGTTTCAGGTATACACTGATGTGGCCTGGAATCTCCCGCAGGAGGATTTGGGTCTTAGGGAGTTGGTCTCTTTAGATCTTTTTTTAAAGTAGATGATTGGAGGAAGATGTGTCAGACGGTAGATGCTCTGCTGTGTAACTCGATGTTTGTTATAGTGGCTCTGTGTTTTAAGTCTGTAACTCCTCCAAAATGTTATCTCTTCTAAGAGCTACTGTGGGGTCTTTTTTTTTTTTAAAGGTCAAGAAATTGAAGCCCCGTTATGAATCCAAATCTCTAACTTTCTCAGCCTTTACTTCATTATTAAAGCAAAGATGTGTGTACTCTGTTAGAGCATCTTTACCGTTTGTAGTTTAAAAAAAAGACAAAGGTCTATACAGTATATTCACTATAGGTAACCAGCTGTGCCCTCTGCTGGTTTTCTTGACTACTGCTAAAGAGGCTTCAGTGTCTTCACTGATCTGCTTCTAAAAATCATTGACTTTAATTTGAATAATTCTAATAATCAGGTCAAAGTTGTGAAAAACAAAACAAACTTAGAGATAACTCTGGCATATATATTATTATGAGAGTCTGTTTCCCTTTAGTTTTTATGTGATTTAGGTTTCATAAGAAAATAAAGTTGAACTCACATTAAATCATGGGTATACAAAATCAGTGTTAAGACTTCAGTTGTGGTTACAGAACCACACAATGAGTGAACTCACTGCTCGCTTCTACTACTGAAGACTTTACTGCTGTGAGGGAAAAAAAAAACCAAAGACGGCCATGACCTGGAGTTCATTCACTAGACTACTCTTTGTTCATTTTTAATGGTTCCACACTGTTGTTTTATTAATGTGTTTGACTGCTGTTTTGTTCCAAGAAATACTAGCTCCTGCATACAAGCATGAAAAAGAAAAAGCTTCAAAATGTGAATTTCTCTTTTATACTTACAGTCAAGATTTAGATTCATCGCAATGCCTCTGTGGTTTCTTAAAGATGACTTCCCTGGTGAAACGTTTGGTGTGTCTTACAAATGAAGCATACGACTACAGAGAATAAAATGAATGAAAGTGTGATAGGATAAATGTAGACTGAGGAATTGAAACCTAACCTCATCTAGTTTCAACACTTACTCATTTTCTGCACTTCTTTTCTATATGTATGTACTTCTTATAGTGCAGCATTCCATTAAAGTACATCAGTGACCAGCTCTGCTTATGCATCTTTGAATAAAGCGAGACAGTTACGGATGCATTGATTTGATTCCAAAGCCTAAAAGATCCGCATTACCTTTCATTTATCTGGATTGTTTTCTGCATGTCTACAGACAGCTTATTTTTCAAACAGCCTTTTGAATTGCAATAGCCTCCTGTCTGTCTGTCTGTTGTTTCAGGCCACTGTGGATTTGAGCTTATTTCCTGTGAAAATATTATTTCTACCTCTGGTGCCGTGGAAATCCTGGAATGTAAAATCTAAACAGCTGCTTCATGCTGAACAGGGCTCACGAGAAACGCACGTGAATTTATTATCTCTAAACTGCTCAGCTGCACGTAAAACATCCGAAATGTCTTGTTTGAAGGCAGCCTTTTATCATGTCATCATGGGACAATTGTATTTCCCCTTGTGAAAGTTTGAGTCCAAAGGTGAGTCTCAGCTGGACAGAGAGTTAGCCCAGGTTAGAAAAACTGAAAAAAATCCAGGTCTCACATGTGGAAAATAGTTTTTTTCTCTTCTGTAGAAGAAGTTTTTGAGTAGTTGTGTTTTTCAAACTTTCATTGAATCTCTTTTGTCAGCTTTGTAAAGTTTAGCCTCCCTGCGGTGTGTGTCGAGCTTTCTATGGACCCTCCCTTGTTCCTTCCTCAAATTACACAGGAAGTTATCATAGTGAGCAGAAGTGGAGTTTATACGTAACTGTGAACGTTACATAAAGGCACTTTAGTGCAGGTCTCCTTGTGCAACTTCCACAGATCGCAGACGGACAGGAACCTGGGACAAGCACTCAGACAGCCAGGTTACAAAGATAGAAAGGCGGCAGACCCAAACACATTTTAGAGCGACTGAAGCACTCAGGCTGCAGGAGGGACTTCTGGGAGATTCTTCTTCTTGGGTTTCAGGTGTTGGAGAAAGAAAAGGACTACACCAAAATTCCTGGAGACAAGACAGAGAAAATTAAAGATTTACCTGGATGTGTACGCGGTGATAGTGGGACTGAATTTGAACCAGTTGGCAATTTGGAAGACAAACCCACTGTGAATGTTTGACAGAAGGCCAGCAGAGAGAGGAGCTGCATAAGAGCAAAAAAGAAACACGTCCAGTTTCATCTTCTTTTGGTCCTTGATTGTCTAAAGGACGTTTTCTTAGTGTTAGTCATGTCGCAGAAGGAGGAAGAGTTGACCTATGAAGTGGCCATAGAGAAGGCCACGGCCTCACTCACCCGCTTCCCTCTCATCCCAGTCAGAGGGATTCCTCTCATGAGCTACATCGCCCAGAACTGGGACTCTATCTGGGCTTTCCGTCCGGACCCCTCAGACCTCCTCATCGCCACCTACCCTAAAGCAGGTACACAAAGCTACTTCTGGATGCAGCTTTATTTATTTTTTATTGCCAATATAATATGCAACTTTATTTGTCTTCACATTTTTAACTTTTATGGTGGACTAGGTGTGTGGCTCTGTATCACTTGATATCGTTATTTGCTTTTCACATTCAAAGTTTGCATTTTCATGCCTGCTGCTACTTGTTTGTTAAATAGCAGTTGAATTTGAATTTCTTGCTCATGGCACACTGCACTCTCACTTTAATCACTTTTACGTGGATGCTGGAGCAGCTCTGCTGGGCTTTCATGTTTCATGTTTTATGTATTTATGCACCTTAATGTAAGATGGATTATTTATTGGTGTTGTTTATTTATTTGTATGTTTCTGGCAGTAAACAAATTTCCCTGTGAGGACAATAAAGGTACCTTTGAACTTTGACATAAACAGAATGATGCCTCCTGCTGCACAATATGCATCCATTAAAATGATTTGACCTCGATATATATTTTTCAATGTGTTTTCAACCGTTGTTCCTGTTTACTCTATAACTGAAGAAAAAGATCAGAATATTTCTTAAAGATATATATTTTTGGGCCATTGTACCTTTGTTGGATAGGGCAGCCTAATAGAGACAGGAAATGTTGAGAAGAGAGAGTGTGGGGGGGGCATGCAGCAAAGGGGTGAGGTCGAATTCGAATACATGGCTGCTGCTGCAACGAGGACTAAAGCCACTGTACACAAGGCGCGCAACATACAAACAAAATTAAGCTTAAAAAAGTAGAGATCAACCTGATGAATCATGGGTAAAAAAAAAGGGCTAGAAAAGTACACAAAATAAAAGAAAGGAATCCAAAGAAAAAGAGAGCAATCTAGACAAAAGTTTGTAAAAATGAAGGTCTGGCATTCAAACTGATATAGCCTTTTATGTAGAAATAGTTCCACTAGAACGGGCAATTCTCAGAGAGATGGAAGTTGTGAGCTTCAGCTGCTAACATTTCTGCTCGAGCCTCGCCTGCAGCCTCCAATAGTCAAACTTTTCATATCCTTGTGCACCAACAACAACTGAAGCTGTTGTTGCTGCTGTGTCAGGTTCAGACTTGTTCATCCGCCATGTCTGTTAAACTTTCTCACCATTAAATATCACAGAAAATAGTGCTTAACAAACAGGCTAAAGATGGAGTTATACCGGGGCCTTGCTTGAGTATATGATGTAGATGTTGATGAGGAAGTTGTTTTTTCAAGTTTTCAAAAACAAATTCAACAGAATTGTAAAATAAGCTTGTTTTAATGTCACTGCAGTGCATCATGTGGGTTATATGGTTTGAAAATGTCGCTTTCAATTGACTTTACGAGCAATAAAAACATAAACCAGCACACATGCCTGCATTGTTAGTGAGGAGAACTCTTGAACTCGTGACCTTCTAAATTCCAAAGAAAATCACAGGATTCTGCTGGTTGCAGGAGTATTGTCAAACATTATGGTAAAGTTTGTTAAGTAAAAAATAAAATATACAATACTTTTAACAATAAAGCACTGAACATCAGTGCAGGCACAGTTTCCAGCTCTCACACTAACACAATCTCAAAATGTGTCCTTTGGAGTAAGTCTTTAAATGATGAAAAGTCCCTGACAATCATTCACCAGTCCATATTTTTGTGTTTCCTTCAAAGTGTCCAGGAGTAAACTTCATACTTCTGTGAGGAGATAAAGTGAAAAAGACACAATTCCCGCACCTGATTCAACGCATATTCATTGATGTCATTGTATTTGGTTTCTCTGGGACATTAGGGACCACGTGGACTCAGGAGATAGTTGACCTGCTTTTTCACAACGGAGACACTGAGGCCTGCAAACGAGCCCCGACACCCGTCCGCAGTCCTTTCCTGGAGATCTTTTCACCTCCACCTATCCCGTCAGGTGTGTATGATGTGGATATGATTTCATTCATGTGATTGCATTTTGAATTAAGCACATATGTAAAATACGTTCATAAAATATTGTCAGATTTAGGGCTTGAGTTAAGGCAATTTATTTCCAAAATGTACCGCTCAGAGTGCTTTTTGTGTCGACTAGCTCTAGCTAAAAGGAAAAATCAAGATATTATTTTGAAATGCATCCTCCAACCATGTCTGACTTGCAAATCAAAATTACATTTTTCCATATGAGCCCGTTTCCCTCCACTCTATTCAGGGTCAATGAAATGTTGACTGCAGTTTCTGTTGTTGTAAAAATACAAGTTGTCTTCACTGAAGTTTTCGGTTTAAATTTATCTTGTTGTAGAGAAATACGAAAGAGTTCAAATTAAGATGACAGTTACCCATATCATAATGCCATGCCATTCCCACAGGCTATATTACCTTGAGCCTACTCAGGTTTGTAAGTTCATTTGGAATATTTCATTTTAAAGATGTGTGATAGTTTCTGCTCACTTTGTGCCAGAAAATGTCAAATAAAGCCTCATAATGAGGTGATTTGTGTGCAAATAACTAAAAGATTCTTCAAAAAATTGAGCTCCTTTGTATTTATGTATTCATTTGTTTTGTTTCTGTCTAACTGATGAGAACGCGTGATTCTGTGAGCTAGTTAGATAGTAAACTATGAATTTTTCACCAAGTTGTGTGTTTCTGCCGTTTGTGAAATGAAATCTATGAAAGCATGAACACACGTGTTTTCTCCTGAACTTTTGTTCCAGGCCTCGAGCTTCTCGAAAAAATGGATCCCCCGAGAATTATCAAAACACATCTTCCTTTTCAGCTGGTGCCTCCCGGATTTTGGGAAAACAAGTGCAAGGTGAGAAAAGCCTGCATGCGTTTGCTTGCTTCACTCTGAACAACAAATGTTCATTAGGTTCAAGTTTCAGGGGTTGGATGCACATTGATGGTATTAGTGGTGAACAATACAGTTCCAATATTAGGTCAACCATTCTCTGTATTAATCCTTTTAAACCTCTCCCTCCCTCTCATGTGTAAAGGCTATCTACGTGGCACGCAACGCTAAAGACAATATGGTGAGCTACTTCCACTTTGACGGTATGAACAAGACCCAGCCTGAGCCCGGACCCTGGGAGGGGTATATACACAAGTTCATGAGAGGAGAGTGTGAGTTGATGAAACCACATATTACCTCCAGTCAAACTGGTTATTTGTGTTTGCAGAGTCTGAACCTGAACCAATATTTGTGTGGTCACGTATACCATGCCAATACCATGCCTTTGGTATTGGCATGGAGGTTTTCCTGAGCAAAAATGATGTAAAATACTTATATATGGTTTGTATCTCCCCTTCAAAAAAGGCTCTATGGGACGTGCTGACAGCCGTTATGTTATGCGTCCCATGTACAGAGGCTTTAGTCCTCGTCACAGCGACTGTAGGTTCAAATCTGACTTCAGCCCTTTGCTGCATGTCATTGCCTGCTCTCTCCTCCCAACATGTCCTGACTCTCTTCAGCTGTCCTATCCTATAAAAGCAAAAGGTCCAAAAAAAAACTTAAAAAAAATAAAATAAAGGAAACATTCTATAGCTCTTTATGACCTCCAGAGAGAAGAGCATTACGACCCTGCTGCACACCTTGATCTCATAATAATTTGCATTGGTAGCCTTTAATTGTTTAATAATACTAATAACTGAAATCAGGGTACAGTGTGAAGTACTTTTTGTTTAACCAATTTGGGATTCAGTGCTCTACAAAATTAGGCCAGATTGATTGATTGATTGATTGATTGATTGATTGATTGATTGATTGATTGATTGATAGTCCATCAAGAAAGCATCATTTAAAATATCAAAACAAGTTGTGAGAAATGGATTTGGGTACAGATTAACTGCAGAAGATTACAATGGTTGTTTGTTGGTGAGTTTTCTTTACAAATTAAGGGCAAAGAGAGCTACATCTTATCGCCTCGCTGATCTTGTCCCGTACATGTGTATGAAGTGTTTTCTGATTATAAATCTCATGCTGCTTCATTTGAATTGCTGACATTTTCACACGATGTCAATCTTTGCAGAGGAAAAACGCAAACAATGGCTGTTTTCTTACTCCACTCTGTAAATTGCTATGTCTAATCACTACTATTGGTCTCGTTTACTCTTTTTAGGTAATATAGAGGCATCTATATGTTGAGTAATGATTATGTAGTCGGATAATGAGTGACAATCGAGAAAAGTAAATGACTTACTAAGTTTAAAAGGTTCTTTGTTGCTAAGTGACTGACCTTAACACTAAGCACAATGTATGGTCTATTTGTGCTCAGTAGACCAAATGTCAGTATAAACCTTTTTTACAATGGAGCTAAAGTTTCCACAAAAAAAGGGTTTTAAGGAATTTTGTTTCCACAGTGTCCTGGGGCTCATGGTACGATCATGTGAAAGGTTACTGGGTGGAGAGAGAGAGGAGGAACATCCTCTACATTTTCTATGAAGACATGAAAGAGGTGAGGAAGACTTCTCCAAACGTATGGACTTAATATTACCCAAACTTTCATTCAGCATTCCTAACCTCGCATCTTTCTCCCTCAGAATCCTCGACGGGAGGTGGAGCGCATCATGCGGTACCTGGACCTGTCGCTCTCTGATGAGGTCGTCAGTCGAATCGTGGAGTTCACTTCTTTTAAGAACATGAAGGAGAACCCCATGGCCAACTACTCCTGCATCCCAAAAAGTGTTTTTGATCAGTCTGTCTCTCCGTTCATGAGAAAAGGTGCATCAGTCCACTTTTCTAAACTCACATGGAGGAGGAGAATAATGTGTTGCGTAAATTGCGTATTTTACCCATTATTTTGAATATACATACACAAGTAGCCTAGTTGAATTTAAAATACAACTATAGTCGTTAAGTAGGATGTGTTCTGCTTCTAGCGTTTCTTACAATTAATGACTAAAATATGGACAGTGGGGGGTCCCCAGTCTCTAGCACAGTTATTTTGGGGGTCCCGAGCCGACAAGAGGGAAACAGAGGGTCCAAAGGATCAGGATTGATAAACACTTCACTTGTAGGCCTATATCAATTTACCCAGTACAGTGGCGCCCCCTAGTGGTAACTCTTACATTTCCCATTCATATCAAATCTGTAACTGTTTCCCACTTCTCTTGTGTCTTTAAAAAAACAAAAAACATTTTCAAGCAATAATGTCCTACTTTGCCGGCTGCAGCTTCTCAAATGTAAAAAGGTTTTCTTTTCTTTATTCTGTTGTAGACTTTCTACAAGTTTATCAAACCAAAACCTAACAATATGAAATAATCAGTAAACAATCAAAAGGCAAATAAATAATAAAGTACAGAAGCCAATAGTTGTAGCCATATAGTTATCGACAAGATACACACTTAAAAAACGCTGGGTTAATTTGATAACACAATTGCTGGGTTCAGGCTGCTAGGTCAAAGGCTGGGTCAGTTTGACCCAACATTAGGTTGGAAATAGTGACCCAAGCGCTGAGAGGGTGGCCAGGGGGATGGGATTGCTATAACTGGTTGATTTCTAGGCTTATGAGTTAGACTGTATTACATGTGGCTTATATGCAGTTCAGTTTGCATTTGCTTTGTAGAAGAAACAGCAAATAAAGGCAGTGCTAATAAGGGGATTTTTTATTCTGTACATGCTTTTAGGGGAAGAATGTATTCACTTTTCTCTCTGCACTGCAGTAACAACAAAGTATATGGTTATTTATTTAAATAACAGTTTTTTTGCCTTCTGCATTTTACCTCTCTACAGGTGAAGTGGGCGATTGGACAAACCATTTCACAGCCGAGCAATCGAAGATGTTTGATGATGATTATGAGAAGCAAATGAAGGGAGCCAACATACCATTCAGGACCCAGATCTAACAGGTTTCATTGGCTTTCCTGAGTTTATTCAGCTCTGCAAACCAATGACTAAATAACTGACTCTTTGCAGTGAAGGAAATATTACATATGCTGTGAATTAAATCAAAATAGTAAATATGAACAATGAATTTGTTGTCATGTCTTAATGTCTGGAAGTTAAACACTTGACATCAATGCACTTTAAAGGATCAATAAAAATGTGCTCCAAAAAAGTCCATGAGTTTGTAATAATCCATTTATTGCAGCTTATCACGTAAACAATATATAAGACCAAAAGTGTTGTGACTGAGTGGACATGCCCATTTTACGTCATGAGACCTCCAACAGAGTCCGCTGAGCGCATGGAGCCTATAGAAAACACCGGCAGCTGCAGGCATGTGGTTTGGTTTGTTTTTGGGTTTTTTTTCATCATTTTGCAACCCTACACCACACTGTGCAGAGCAGGGCCGAAGCAGGGAGGCTGCACGCAAGACACGAGCGACAAAGACTAAAAAGTAATATGCTGGAAAGTCAATCATATGAAAATGGACAGAGGACACAAAAACACAACATCTGAGGAAATCCAAGTTTAACAAAAAATCACTTTTAATACATTCTTTATTTCTTAGCATAAAATCTTAAATACGTTTTGATACATTATTCGTAGAGATACTTCCCTTTGTTTTAAATCAATCTCCTTCCCTACATAGAGGCTATGTTTATGTAGGTTTTTGACAAGTTTTATTAGTTTTTTTTCTGTATGTTTTCCTGTGTTTTTTCCTCTCTCTTCTACTGGTTGGTTCACTACAGCTTCCCTCTCTCTCTATCGTCCTCCGCCTCTTTCTCTTCCAACCCTTGAGATCCTCTTCTTCTACATCTCTATCTAGCTTCTGTACCTGGAAAAGAGAAAATGGATCAATTAGGAGAAAGAAAGGATATTCAGACACGTGATAGGTTAAATAATTGTAGCTGCTTAAACTATATCTGCAGACAATATCATTACTGAAGCCAAACCTTGAATCCTATTTAAAAGCAGGATGCAATCAATAAGAATATTTTGCTTTTTCACAAAAAAATTCTGATGTCAAATCTACTGAAAGCAGCCAGAAAATAACATCATTCTGTTTCTATGTGCAGGCCAAAGCTGAAGTATGCTGAGGGCAAAGCATTACTAATCATGTGTTTACATGAGAGGAACATGTGAACAGCTCAGACCTTCCTGAAACTATGAAGTATTTCAGAGCTGAATCTCCAGGCGGGTGTACTTTTGAGCCTTGACCGTGGGAGGTCAAGGCTTGAGTTTGAGCATGATAATTGATATAATGAAATGGGCCATATAGTGAGTATATGGGCCATTTAACAGAAAAAGGTCAAGTTTATTGTGGGGGAAAAGGCAAAAGGTAATTTCACTCTTTCTGAATGATAATAATGTAGGGCTTCTGAAGAAAATGAGACAAACTGCCCATTCTCGACTTTGGGACACTCGATTCAGCCAACACTATACATCAGTTCTTCTGTTACATTGTCATGTATTGTCTGCATGCTTTTATGGATACCTTACAAGTGATGAGATAAATCGGCAATATCTACATCAAAGCCTAAGAGATCTTCTTTGCTTACAGGTCTATTAAAGTGTGTCATAAGCTGTCATGTTATCAAAAACCCATTATTCAATAGGGACATTGACAAGTTTTTTTTTAACTGTTTCAGTAAATTTTTGTAAAAGAGAAACATCCCCACACACACTGCAACTCTGAGCTTGTACAAAGCCGCTATGACATCAGAAATAACAACAAACAGAGAGCTCAGAGGAAGACAAGAGATACAGAGAGGCATAATGGGATGTCCTCATTTCTAGGAAATTGTGTCAATTTGACATTTTGTGACAGTGTCAAGATTTTGGTGATTGATTGAGTTCACTTTTTTTCATATTGATGTCAATAAGAATTTGAGAGAACCAGGTCTTCAACATCAACAAGAGAGTAAACTATCAACAGAGGACAGGACTGAGGTCACACTCGGAATAATTGCAAGGACCACTAAGATAACACCAACATAGACACAAACAGAACACAAACGGTGATGCTACGAGCAGTGGGACAATGGAGTACCTTGCTTTGGTTACAGGCTAAAGGTGGTGGGAGAAGTGAATTTAGTCTGAAAATCAACAAAAAAGGGTTACATGAGTTAATGATGAATGAAGAGAAGAGGGAGAGCGGAGAGGTCAGAGAGATTAAAACAGAAATGAATTAGTTTATGATGGAATTGTAAGTAAATGGGAAGAAGATGTGAGCAAATGAAATGACAATGGATGGAGAAGAGTTAGACTTTCTGGTTTTAAATTCATCAAAATGATTTCAAGGTTTTAGAGTTATTTGAGAATGAAAGGTCAATCTTTATTTATTTTTTAATATGTTAAGGGTAAATGTAGGGAAAAGCAAAGGCTACTTACACTCAACGTAGTTGCGGGCTACGAACTTCAGCACCTCATCAATGAGGATGACAGGGAAGGAAAGCTTCAAGACCATGAGCCACTGATCTACAGACAGATGGGTCAACTTGAAGATCATCTAGGGAGCAAAAGAGAGAGAGAGTCAGAACCAATACAGCATAAAGAAAATACAACACAAACCTCTTATCCCAAAAGGCTTCTAAATGTTGCTCTTAAAACGGGGAGCTTTGCCCACAGATGTCAAACTGCACGCAGCGCTGGCGACTTACGGGCAGGGGGTCGACATAGATGATCATGAAGTGAAGGGACATGGAGAGGGTCATGGCGGAAAGCAGCCAGAAGTTGCTCCATGGGGGCATGCGCAGCAGAGACTGGTTCTCAGACAAGCTTGGAAAAGAAAAAAAGTCCAGTTATGATAACGAAGGTCAGTGTAACCAGAAGATTTGGTGCATTGTAAGTTCCACTTTCAGTTTTACCTGTTGAGGGCGTTGCACATCTCGATGGTGACCAGCACGGACAGAGCCATGGTCATGGGAGGAGCAGCCTCAAAGATATGGCAATTAAGGCCGGCGAAGTCCTCGTTCTCATCACAGCACTGCATGAAGTGGGACTGCACGGAGAGGAGGGGAGGTTTAAAAGTGTACTTCAATCAGGTGATTGTTTAAGAGAGGCAAAAGAAAAGGGGATGATAACTCACAAGCTGGTGGTAGGTGACGCCGGGGCCAGTTGGGTCGTAGATGAACCACCAGGCAGCACCACCAACAGTGGCAGCACCGACGTATGCTGTGAGAGAAATCCAACAGTAAGGAAGAGTAGACAAACGTTTTTCTTGCACAATAGCCAAATCAGAAACATAATCTCCAAAGTGCTTACTTACCGCCAATAGCCATGTATCTGAAGAACAGCCAGCCAGAGATCAGGGGCTCCTGGGCGGAACGTGGGGGCTTGCCCATGATGTCCAGATCTGGGGGGTTGAAGCCCAGAGCGGTGGCGGGCAGACCGTCAGTCACCAGGTTGACCCACAGCAGCTGGACGGGGATCAGAGCCTCGGGCAGACCCAGAGCGGCAGTCAGGAAGATACTGAGAGAGGTGAAGAAGAAATAGTTTAACAGAATGAGGGCTGAGGTCAGAGAGGAGAGGACGAGGGCGTTAATATGGCGTTCAGGTGTAAAGGGTCACTTACCAGACAACCTCACCGACGTTGGAGGAGATGAGGTAGCGGATGAACTGCTTCATGTTGTTGTAGATAGCTCTGCCCTCCTCAACAGCAGCCACAATGGAAGAGAAGTTGTCGTCAGCCAGGACCATCTCAGAGGCAGACTTGGCAACGGCAGTGCCAGAGCCCATGGCGATGCCGATCTCGGCCTTCTTCAGGGCAGGGGCATCGTTCACACCATCACCAGTCTGGAGCGGGAGCAGAGGAAAAGTTAGTTAAAGACAATCTAACACGCGGACAGGTTTTTATCGTACGCTGCTAAGTTCATACCATAGCAGTAATGTCATTGTGACCCTGCAGGAACTCCACGATCTTGGATTTGTGGGCGGGCTCCACACGGGCGAAGCAGCAAGCCCTGCGCACAGCCTCGGACTGTTCGTGGAGGGGCAGGTCGTCAAACTCACGTCCAGTGTAGGCTCTGCCTTCAACATCCTCTTCCTCGGAGAAGATGCCAATACGACGGCAGATGGCAATAGCGGTTCCCTTGTTGTCACCTGAAATATGGAAAGGTGCGATGGGGAGTCGGTGAAATGAACGATATTTGATTTTAACAAGACATGAGTGGATTGATTAAACTATTAAAGGAGTAGATACAGTTGCAGATAATGTTTTATTAAATACAACAAAAATGGTATAGTAATACGGGAAATACTGAAAGGTTAGACTAGAGCCTGATCAATTAATCGGCCAGCTGATAATATCAGCCGATGTTAGCATATCCAGTGGTATCTGCTAATTTGATCTCAGATCTGTGCCGATTTCTTCACCAGTGACATAGTATTTCATTTCAGTTTCATTGTATTAAACTAGCCGTTCTCTGTCACCAGCTAGGGGCGCCTTGTGGATTACAACAAGCATCATCACTCTCCAGAGTGTCAAGCGGTGATGCACGTACATGCACAGTTACTTTCCAGTTGAGTGACCATCTTGTCTACGTTATACTGTACATGTTTTCCACAAGTGTTTGATAACTGCATTTGAGGATCAACACACTAAATGTGTATAGCTAAATCTACCTCTACAGATTGAACATAGAGCTAACAAAGATATCGCCCCCCCCCCCATATGGGTCGGCAGTGGTTAAGACCAATCTGAGTTCTAAAGTAGACCTCGAAATATGTTAAAATTATTAGAAAAATTACAATAAATTGCCAAACTATTTTAAAAAAGGATGTATTAAATATATTCTGTACTTTCAATTATTTCAATTTTAAATTACAATGGTTACAATTTTGGATGTAATTACTATGATCAGTGATGATAGTCATAACAGATGTACAATAAAGAGAGTTACAGCATATTTCTGTAATCACAAAGCACCTTGTTCATTATACTAACCAGTGATCATGATGACACGGATTCCAGCGGCTCTGCACAGCTCAATGGAGCCAGTGACCTCCTTACGAGGGGGATCCAGCATACCAACGACACCAACAAAGGTCAGGTCCATCTGAGGAGGGAGGAGTTAATGCAGTCATTCATTTGAGGTTTTTTTTACATGTAGTAGCTGTATCATCCACATGTTTTAATATCACATCAAACAAGGTCTCGTCGGGTCCTCACCTCGTAGTCGGCGAACTTAGTGGAGTCCTCGAGGTTCATTTCATCAACCTTCAGTGGGGTGTCACGGGTGGCAAGAGCCAGGCAACGCAGGGTGTCGCGGCCGGTACCCCAGTCCCTGATGACGGACAGGATCTTCTCCTTGATAGAGTTAGTCAGGGGCACGCGGGTGGTTCCAACACGCACGTATGCGCACCTGTCAATCACACCCTCTGGGGCACCCTAGGGGGAACACAGGATGATTTATTTTATGTCATTTTGCTCATTGCAAGTTCTCCAATCTGAGACCAGGAAAAAAACTGACCTTCACGAACATCTTGGCACCACCGTCTCCCTTGGCGGGAGTGCAGTACACAGACATTGACTTCCTGTCACGGGAGAACTCAAGAGTGAAGCTCTTCTTCATGAGCTGTTTGACCACCTGTTGGACAAAAGTTTTTTTTCTGTTAGAAAGTGATTTACTTTGTTGCCTTAATGCATCACTTAAAACAGTTTAGAACAAGCGAGACTGATGTGTGTTATGCGCAAACAGCAGGAAGAAACTCACGGTGCAGCAGGCGTTGGCTCTCTCAATCCTGGAGAGGTTCTTCACATTGCTGTTGAACACGTTCATCTTCTCAACCAGGCAGGACAGAGCGGTCTCAGTGGCCTCACCAACCTTCTCATAGATCTTCTTGGACTGGAGGGTAAAAGGGGGAATGGAGGGAAATGTTTAAACTATGTAAAGTCACAAGGTCTCAGTTGAGAAAATACACAGTTTGACTTTCTAATGTTACCTCGTTGTAGTCGAGAGAGGAGTCATTGCACAGGGCGCAGATGGTGGCCAGCTCAACCAGGCCGTCGTATGCGCTGCAGTTTGTCTTGGAGCCTCCCTGGGAACTGAAAGACAAAGAGACAATTGCAAATAAATGAAAGGTGGTTCACGTGCAATTACATGTGTGGATACTGCACTTGAGCATAGTTGTATCAACTTACACCTCGCCCTCAGGGGTGTACTTGGAGCCGGAGATATCAAAGGCATCAAGGTCAACATGCTCGCCCTCAACTCCCTTGACAATGAACATCTGTGGCCGAGGGAAAAATAACATTTTCATTAAATTCGTACCAAGCTAGTTTTGTAGATAACTCATTTTTCTAGTAAAAAAAAAAAAAAAAAAAAAAAGGTCTGGTACCCACCTTGGTCACACACATCTGGTTGGTGGTGAGGGTGCCAGTCTTGTCGGAGCAGATGACAGAGGTGCATCCCAGGGTCTCCACAGAGGGCAGGCTTCTGACGATGGCGTTCTTCTTGGCCATACGGCGGGTACCGAGGGCCAGGCAGGTGGTGATGACAGCGGGCAGACCTGAGAGATGAAGATGAGGACTATAAGCATTGAAAACAAAACACTGCAGAAACAGTCACTTCCTGGTTCCTCCTTACCCTCAGGGATGGCAGCCACAGCCAGAGCGACAGCGATCTTGAAGTAGTAGACGGCACCACGGATCCAAGAGCCTCCGTGGACGGGGTCATTGAAGTGACCGATGTTGATGGCCCAGACAGCAACGCAGATCAGGGAGATGACCTTGGACAGCTGCTCGCCAAACTCGTCGAGCTTGGCCTGCAGAGGAGTCTTCTCCTGCTCGGTGGCGACCATCTGGTCACGGATCTTGCCAATCTCAGTGGAGACTCCGGTGGCAACGGCAACACCGATGGCCTTGCCGGCAGCGATGTTAGTGCCCTGCAGAGGAGACAGACACAGAAATCAAGCAATGGAAAAGAGGAGAAAAAAACTTCAACACAGCAGCAAAATGTAGATAAATAATGAAGTAGTAGCACTTACAGAGAAAAGCATGTTCTTCTTGTCCTGGTTGACGGCCCTGGCGTCGGGGACGGGTTCAGTGTGCTTGATCACACTGACAGACTCACCTGAGTGAGGAAAGACAAAATGAATTAAAAATTACCAAAGGATTTAAGCAAGAACCCAACAGGTATTGGTAGATGGATTCTTGAAAACTTACCAGTAAGGATTGACTGGTCAACACGCAGGGTGGTGGACTTGATAGAAACGAGCCTGATGTCAGCGGGGACTTTGTCACCAACTATTGGAATCAAAGAGCAGTAACAATCAAAATGAGCACTTGTTTTATACACATAAATAGTCGTACATGTTATACATAAGAGAAATGCAGCTGTTGTTGCTTGTGTGTCTGCAGTCATATCGCGATCTAGAAATTTCCCTTTTTTAAGTATTTGTGCATCTGCGCAAAACATCCCATTTGTAAATGCTCTCCAAAATATACAAATGCATAAAATAATTAATTTATAGATTGATTAAAAGTTTAACAATTTATCTAAACTGGTACACGAATGGCCCAATGAGACTGAAAACCACACAATGAATGCTTCTTTTGAGGGGGGGGGGACTTGTAAGTTTGAAGAGGGTTGCCTGCTAGAGTGGCAACAGGTGCACACTGACAAATGAACAGAAGCAGGGAATGGCATGGAGGGGAGAAGAGGTGCGGCAGGTGCTGCTGAGGGTATTTATACTCCTGATTTTGCTTTCCTTCAGTCAGCATGTTTTCACAGCAGTGCTACTCAATCCCAACACGCTCACATTGCCTTAAAAAGACACAAAGATCTGCCATCGGCCTTTACCCTACACATATACGCTGGATTCATGTCGGTCTGACTGAATGGATGTTGTGTAATATCACAGCTACAACGTAACAAGACAGGGAAGATTTACTGAGACGTGAATCAGCAGTCACGCCATGTCTTACCGGACACCTCGACAATGTCTCCAGGGACAATTTCTCTGGCCTTGATCATCTGCACACTCTTTCTGTCAGAACGGTAAACCTTGCCCATCTCAGGCTCGTACTCCTTGAGAGCCTCGATGGCATCTTCAGCGTTACGCTCCTGTGGCACAAAAAGAGAAAAAGACACAAACAGTTAAAAAAAAACAAAAAAAACCACTCAAATACCAACACACATTCATACATTTTACACCAGACTTGGTTGAAAACAAAAGACTATCAAAAACCGAGGTAATTTATTTTGGATGTCAACCTTACTCATTTGATGTTTTCTAGAAGCCTTTTAGTAATTACACAGCCTACTGATGACATATGAGTGCATCAAAACTATAATTGTAGGTGTGTTTTCCATCACATATTGTGATTTCCCTTTAGATATAATTTATTGGTTGGAAAGGTGAGCATGGATATATCCATCGTGCCACTGAGAAATCTCTACACTACATGATGTGCTCAGACGGAATATTTGTAATCATAAAATATGATCCTCAAACAGGTTGCCAAAGTCAGTTCGGTTTTCAATGAGCAAATCAAAACAAGCAGCTGATTTGGACACGTGGCGAGGATGTCACAATAAAAGTGTCCCCATAGTAGTGACTGATGACTGACAGCACACTTACTTCATGGGGCACGACTTGCACAATATGAATGATCAAAACAGATACTGCAGTTCTAACAGAGACTTGGAGCAGTGTCTGTAAATCACAGCTAAAGCAGATCATACTTGATTTGCGTTATAGAGCTCCGATCTGAGTGAGGAGTATTGTTCCATGAAGACTTATTAATTTTTGTGACAGAATCTTATCACAGCGCCTTCTGGGGGAGCTTTTTGGCCTTTTTTTGAGAGGACAGGGCGGTGAAAAAGGAGAAAGGGCCCAGGGACGGAGTCGAACCCGAGGCACCTGCTTTGGGGAATACGGCCTCTGTACATGGGGGGTGCGACCTAACCGCTTTGCCAACCGGCGCCCCCACACAAAACTATTTTGAGTCGTTGAAGTGATTATGTTACAGTTAAGCAACCATGAAGCATGTCTGGGTAGAAAAGATGGCAGTAACTGGATCCTGTGTACTTCTCTGTCACTATTACAGAGCATACTGTACGTCATATTGGTTGTCAAGTGGATCTTTCACTGACCTGCCACACTCCAACGACAGCGTTGGCGATAAGGATAAGAAGGATGACAAAGGGCTCAACAAAGGCAGTGACTGTCTCCTCGCCTTCCTCGAACCAGGCCAGCACCTGAGATCAGAAAGACAAAACAGTAGAACAGTGAGTGTGACATTCAGACGAAAAAAAAAGGCATTCAAGTTTGTCTAAATGTCTTTATTTATTGGACTTTTATATCAAACCAGATGTTTGCACATTGTGGTTGAATGGGAGGGAGGCTTCACAGCATATAATCCTGTGTTAAACATGTTAAGTCTGAATAATTAAAGTCTATTTTCTAGGGGTTCTGGAGGCTGCTAGGCATTAATGCAGCATAATATTTTTATTTTTTGTATAAAAAAAACAACAAGATTTGTCATTTTAAAAGCTCATTTTGCAGGCCGTTTTCATGGCCTTGTCTTTATTTACTTTCAATCAGCTCCTTTAATTGCTGTGCTATTTTTAGAATATTGTTGCTTTACATAATTGTCATTAATTTGATCTCAACGTCCCATAACTCCTTGCTCCTTCTGACTTGAGCCCTCTCTCTGCGGAGGATCTTCGTTCCTTCCTTCACGCCTGACCTTTCCCGTAGGATTCAGTTTCTCTCCTCAGCTTGGGCCTTTCTTAAAATAAACCCCTTACCCCTCAGCCCCCCTATACTTCCCTGACCCCCGTCTCTCACTGGCTCCTCAATATTCGCCTTCTAAGGCCATCGTGACAGCTGCCCTGAAGGGGTGAAAGCTGGGCGAAGGAATTAATACACCTCCTACAAGCCCCTCGCAATCCGTCTCCCTCCTCTCAATTTGTCCTCCTCAAAAATACATTGAGGGCCTTTGAGAAAGATGAGGAGCCATCTTGACAAAGTGACAGAAATTTTGTGAACTACAGCTTGTTTACTGCAAGAGTATGTTGGATTTAAAGTGAAGTGTTGTTGGCAGTCAAGAATGTAAGAGGAGCCAGAGATCATTGTGCCAGAAATGCCAAAGTGAGAAAACTAATTTGTGGTCAACGCCAGAGTCTATTTTTGTTAAGGAGATTTGTTGAAGTATGTTCTCGCTGTCTTTTTAATCAACTTAATATCAATGTCAACCAGAAACTGTGGCTCTAATGTCTCCTATCTCTGAAAATGTGACAAGAAAAAGTCAAAGTTTAAAATGACTGACACATGTTTACTTACAAATGAGATGCAAGCAGCCAGCAGCAGGATTCTGACAAGCAAGTCCTCAAACTGCTCACGGATCAGCTCCCAGATGCTCTTACCTGAGAGAAAAAAAGTACAGAAATAAAAGGATTACCATCACAATATTAACGACACAGAATATCCAGTGTGTATTTCAGCACAAACACAAATGTGTCCTTGTGATCTATGTCACCAAAAAGGATGTTTGACATTTGAAATCCATGGGCCATGATTGAGGATCATTAACTTGAGGGTGTGATGCAATCAAAACGCTGCATTGATGTGTTTTTATTAAAACCCCTATGTGGACAGTGTATGAGGGTTAAACATTTTTTTAAATCTGGGTTTAATCAGGTGTCTGAAAGCTTCTAGATTAAAGTGATTTGCAAATGTGGCTGTAAAAACACTTACCTTCCTCAGCAGGCAGCTCTGGAGATGGACGCCAAGGTGAAGGAGACAGAATGAAAGAAAAAAAGGTTGGTTAGTTTCAACGATTATTGTTCAGAGGACAAAGATGGAGTATGTTGATAACATTTCCATCAATATAAAGTATACTGTTTGTATGAGAGTACACAAGATCTTTGTTGATCTTGTGATCTTTAGTGCAATGTTTTAAGGCAACAAAAAACAAGATTACTGCCCTTAAACTTCACACCATAGCACCAGGGCTGTTCGATCCAATAAACCATTTCACAGGTTATTGATTAGCAATCATAGTACATATCATTTAGCCATAAACCATCTAAGGACCTCCCCTTTTAACCCGGCCTAAAATTATCCATCCCTCCTGTTAACGCCCGCCCCATATATCACCCAGGAAGCTTCTTGAGCCATCACCTGTCTCTCTCGCTCTCCAGCCATCTTCTTTGGCTATCTTTAAATAGCTCTTCAAAGCCCTCAAAGTCTCTGCTTCTCAGTGTCTCTGCATTTCTACCAGCTGTTCCAACTCCTCTCTAAAAAAGCATCCCAGAAGCAATCTAAACCGAGCCCTGCACACAAAGTATCACCACTAGGGAAAGCAATCTCGAAAACAGTTCTAGAAAAAGTCATTCTACATGGTGGAATATACTAAGTAATACTAAGTAACTGATTAGTTACTAAACAGTTACTTTGAGTGTCTTTTTTGCATCAGTAGGCCTCCCTCCCTATCCCCTCATGCCCGCTCTCTCACCATTGAAGCCGTACTTGTCCAGGTTCTTCTTGAACTGGTCCGGGGTGAGACCGCTGCTCTCACTGACCCCGAAGTAAGCCAGGCATTCAGCCGGCATCTTCATGTGTGCGTTCTCCATCCTTTCTGGATAGACAAAGGATTTCCTGTCTAACCGTGCCTTTCCTCGCTCTTTTTACTTCTTGTTTCTCTGCAGATTTTTACCCTTGATCCACCACCCTCACCTAAGAAGTGTGGCACCCTCTATTCAGGAGTGCTGGACTGACAGAAAGAGCAAATAGGCAGAGGCACGTTCAGGGTTTTATACCACCGAGGGGGTCAGGATTGGCGGACACCCTGAAGACACACGCCTACAAATTCCAGCATGGGAGGATATGGCGTTTCGAGGGGGCAAAGGGTGGGGCTCGAGGTGGAGCAATGGGGAGGTGAGATGGTGGACTTGGACAGGAACAGGGTGCTAGGATTGGATTATGAAAAGAGGTAATGCAGGGGAGTGGGGGGTGCAAGGGGGGTTGTACCATGGATGAAAATGATATCTGTTTTTGGAACATGCATGGTCAGTGGAATAAGACGAAGGGAGAAGGTGAGAGAGTGAGACAGGAGATCATCCAGAGGGAAGGAGGAGGGGGCCCATTGAGTGACGGCTCAACTGGTTTCTGCTGAGGATGGTGGCCGATCCTGAGTGAGAAGAATGAGTGACTGAAGAAGAGACTTGGTGGACGAATAATTCAGTACAAGAACTAGCATTGGAATTTATGACACACATTAAGTTCTCAAATCAAAAATCCCAACTTAATGCAACTAAGGCACATCATCAAATGCCATCAGCACATGTTCTGCAGAGTCAATAACCGCTTACAATGACAAAGACACCTGGCACGATGATAAACCACGTTCAATAAGACATTGGGATGATAAAAGAAAGAAGAAAGTGATAGTCTAGTGGAGGAATTAGAACTGTTGGACAGGAATTCCAAAGGGGCCAGCCAGCTTGTCACACTATCCCACGGCAGAGGAAAAGCCCGACTGCAGATAGACGAGGATCAAGTTTTATTTCTTGTTCTTTTATGAGGAAGGGAAGGCAGCAGAGAGATATGGCACGGCTTAAGTAGATGCATGAAAGATAATCAAGCTGCAAAATGATCTTTAGTGAGGCACAATGGCCTCTTGTGGAGAACTGAAAGCATTGAGTTTGTTAGTTGGTACATGAATACACAATAGGACAGAGAAAACATGTTCCTTTGAGTTTATCCGCTTGAATAGGTCTTTTTTTTTAGTGTAATTGGTTCATGTGTATGAAAACATTGGGTTCATTATTTTTCTGAAAATGTCTTGCGTCTAATAACCCTAATGGGTTAACCCTAATGGGTTATTAGACGTATCATGAAGTTAAATGTAGAAATTAGCTTGAAAATCCTGTATAAAGGATAATGTTAGGACACACTGTGTTGATTTACTGTTTGTTTGAAAAGCAGTAAAAAAACAGTTTACAGGCTGCTGGGTGGTGCACAGACCTCTCCAAACAGGAATGTAAGTTGTCGTTACTAATCAATACGCTGACAGGTGTCCCTGTAGGAACAGCAGTTCAGCATACAGATCACCAGCTGTAACAGCTACAGGACACATTATTACTACAATTTATTAATTTGTGCACTTTGTTGTAGTGCAGCGTCACTGTGGCGTTTCTTTGAGTGAATCGGCCTTTACTGGGAGGGTAGTTATTGCGCAATACGTCACATACTCAAAAGTTTATTTTTGGGTCAAACTGCTCCTGGAATTTTTTTTTTACTGCAGTCAGTGCGAGCCATCTGGGTCATTTAGAGAGTCATATTGTTTGAAGGTTTCACTGTGTTGAATTTTATTTGAATGCCACTGTCAACAAAAGTCCAACCAGCAGATTAAAAACTGTAAAGTCAGAAAATTGAGCAAGAGTGAAAGCAAACAGACATGCTTGTTTGTCACAAAGACCAATGAGATACAGTAGTCTATATTTACTTACAGCGTGGTGACCTTTACAAGGGTCCTAAGCAGAGCAGAATAAAATGACTGATTCCATCATTTAAAAGAAAATCCTACTAACAGTATGGAGCTTGCAAAACTCTGAAGTAAATATATTTTTTTTAAATCTTTAGTCTCCAGACATCTTTAAAGCAGACAAACACTTCCTGCTCATTTCAAACATCTCTGACGCATCTCTGTGTATCATTAATCTAGAACTGATTTGATCAGGTGATGATTTTCACAACTGACCATGATGATCCGTACGACCTCAACGGCTCGGATCATGGAGTGAATGGCCTCAAGGTGACCTGTAGGATTCCTAGACAGAGAGGAGTGGTTGAATGCTCTTCTAACTCTACAGATACGTTAGTTTATGTTTGGTATTCATTTATTAAGGAATGACACTTTTAATGTTGTGTTTTATATCAATTTAATGTATGTATGGTAATTGATATTTAAGGCCCCAATAGAAGAAACATTCACCATAAAAGGCTGAGATTAAAAATGAGAGATTCACTGACTTGCTCAGGTACACCACAGTCTGGTGGATGATTGTTCTAATGGAGGCTTTAACTAAGCTAAAGGACAACCTCTTTTGCAACAAGGACTCTCTTGAATTCGACTGTGAATTGTGTGAAATAGTGCAGAAAAAATGGAGCCGAATTATTGATTTTTAATTGTGGCACTTAAACAATGCTTACATTTCGAGGGTCAGTTTTGTTTGGTGTGTTTGAAGACACATGAGAACTGTATGAAAACTAAATCTTAAAACAAAATGTACTGTCTATATTTATATCATGACATGCAAATACATTTCATAGATCCACACCTTGGACATTAGGACAGTATGTACACTTATAGCCGTTTCTCAATGCAAACATGCTTCTGCCTCTCCTCCACAGAGAATTTCTAAAATAGGAAGTTGTTTTTTTGTGGCAGCTTTCAAGTTTCCAATCAGCTGCTGGAAGGCCAACTGACCTGGCCCTATGGCCTGCTGCTGAGGGGCACATTCTTTCCCAAAAGGTACAGTAAGCTCTCCACAGTGGGACAGAGAGCTTTTTAACGAGAGAACTTTGTTCATTACCTTTTGAAAACAGACATTTTTTTTCAAAGCATCAAATAAGAACAGCATGTTGACATTTATCCTTAATTTTTTTAAGCATTTTTTAAATCATTTAATTTGCCATGATTTAAAATGCATGAGCATATTTATGTACTTATGTATGTTGCAAATAAACACATTAAAGTCTTTATTGAGATTAAGGTAAGTATTGGATTTTTGTTGTGAGTATCGAGATATGTTTACATTTGGTTTTATTGATATCCCATTGGTGTTAAATAAAAGTAAGTAAAGAGAAAAAGAAAATGGGACTAATGTTTGTCTCTGACTTTATCTCGTACTTTTTCCCCCTCTCAGACATGTTGCCGAAACATTTATGCCTTTTCTGTTCCACCAGTGTCCCCATCTCTGTTTCAGCTCGCCGTTCTCAGGCCTCAGCTGTTGTGCAGCCACTCTGACCTCGGAGATTTGGGGGCTGTGATAGGGGTCAGCCTGTCAGTGTCTCCCTCAGGGCAGAGCTGTGACATTTAACTCAATATCCCAGAAGGATAAGGTTTCTCCCTCCCCTCCATCTTCCGCTTCTGTCTATCACCTAAGTGTCAGTAGCCTGTGGGTGCTGGGGACTTACTACAGCGTAAACCCCTTACGAGCTGGGACACCCATCACCTCCAACTCCCTCCGCGGCGCTAACATGCCACGCCTTCATGCCAGGCCGAGGGATCACCATGTGCCGCCGCGACCCATCAAGCCCTCCCTCCTTCACTGGCGAACTCTATCCGTGTTCCCAGTTCTGTACAAGTGTTAAGTACCGCAGGGGTGCAGCTGTACGCGCAGCTATCTTACGCAACTAAGTCTGTCTCTGCTGACTTGCACGGCACAAGCAAAGTGAGAGGGACAAGGCGACATTTGTCACTTAAAGACTTGGAGCCAAGATAGACTGACATATTTCCTAAAGAAGGTTATTGTCATAAACAGCAAATTCTGCACATTGCATGCTGTCTAGGTGATCCGTATCATCCGTTTATGGTGGAAACAATGATGTGAAGGAACTTTAATTCGAAGATGCTAGTTGTACCAAACACACTTTCATTTATAGTCTTAAAAAACTACAATTTTTTTTCAGCCAGGAAATTTAACTAATACAGCATATATGGGTTAAAAGTCATTCTTTTTATGTATGTAGTTACAGCTTTAATAGTATGTATGATGGGCAAACAAAAGCTATGTGTGAGAAGTTGACAGAAGAAGTGAAGGCTGTGCAAATGTTAAACCCCTCTTCCTGTAAAAATGTGACTTTGATTAAAAGTATCCTAATTGTGGGGTTTGAGATATACAGGAAGAGATCATCCACATATATAGATCTTTGTGTTATGTCCAAAATATCCTTAATGTTGTTGTCATATTTTGAAGAGTTATACATATACAGAACATATGTATAACAGAATAATATTTGAATATTGCAACGGCATCACTTTTAACTTCAAATTATACCCACGTGTAAAACAAATTAGGCTTCCAAATCAAGATAAAGTTAAATAGTACAGCACACGTGTAGTATTGACAGTGAGGACATAATTAGTCATAGGCAATAAGAAAGTGGATAAAGGAGCTACATTATCTGAGTTAGCGGGGTACTTGTTACAGCATTAGCTAATAGTAATAATAGAAGTGGCAGCTGAGTCTCTGAATCCAGAATTCCTCACGGGATATAAATAGAGCAGGTGACACTGTGCAGCTGAGAATGGCACCACGACAGCTTTAGAGCTTTTTTATTTCACAATGCTGGATGTTTAGTTCAAGCTTCTTAGGTCTAACGTTCATCTATTGGGGGGGGGGGGGGAAAGGAAAAAAAAAAAGTGAGGATGCTGAAGGGCACATTCGACTTCACGGTGCCATCAGTACCCGCGTGTCACACTGGAACGAAGAGTTCTCGGTTGTTCACACCATTCCTCACACTTAAGGCTGTACTATATAATCCTCAGGGGAGCCAACAGGAAAGGGAGCTTGTTGATCAAAAGTTGTATTCACTTTTTTTCTGATGGGGTGTAATTTACGAAGCTAGATCTGCCTCTTTTTAAAAGGCATTTCTTAATTTGCTGACAGAGACGTTTTATTGGGAACGAAGGATTCAGACATTAACTGACTCAGATCAACTCAGAGGAGACTCACAGCTTCCTTGAGTCAGTCAATGAACAGGAAATAGAGAATGCATTCACAATATGTTATGGTCTGGTTAAATTCACTTTTTACATGATCAGCACTTTCACTTTGTTGGTACAACTACTATACGACATTTATGAGCAACTAAGCTAAGGTAAGCCAGCTGGCGTTGACTCAGCTACATAGATATAGTTCACTTTAAAACATAAGCAGATAAAGTTTTGGAAATTGCAAGTGAGCCACTTAACCAGCCAAAGACTTTGGATGAATTGACTTATTTCATGTCACTTAAAATAGCCTTTTGCAACATTAGCTCACTAGCTGTGTCACTGTGTTTGTTAGCTAGCTTTTTACAGACAGATGATTAAACATTTGGTTGGACTAGGTTGTGGTGGGTATTTGTTTGGCATTAGATATTGTTGCATTGTTTTTCAGTTGCATTACAACATGTTAATACATTTGAATATGAGATGACTATTAAATCTTAATGGCTTCACGTAGAGCCTTTAATGATGATAGTAGCAAGGAGAATGTTGATGTGATGTGCATCTAACCTAATGTAGTCATGAGGATGATATGACACTAATGCATATTCCATTCTTTACATTTTGCTCTTTTAGACAGTTTTTAGTCTGTACTTCCTCTCAGTTTTATCTAGACTTAAGTACATATTTTCTAAGAAAGAAAATTCATCACCTCTGATGAATTCAAGCCCTGAAGCTCCATAGATCACACTGTGAGCTTTATAGTACATCTACTGGCACAGTGTCATACATTCATTGGATTAGATTTCATAAAACAGGACTATTATAAACTACAGCATACGACGACTATGTTGTTACTCTGTTGCAAAATCATAGTATGTTTCAAGCAGACTGCGCAGCCTTGACATCAGACATGAATTCAGCAGTGAAGTATTTCAGAGCAGAATAGCTGCATGAACCAGCATGTACAGTATTTGGTATCATCTGAAAGATGAACTTCTACTACATCTTCAGTGTCTTGTCTATTTCGAGCTCTGTTATCTAACCAAGACACTATTCTTGGGATGATTGCTATGACTTAGGTATGTTACACCCACAAAAATGGACAGGACCCAGAACTGTATGGATGTAGGTGTGAATTTTACCTTTTCTTGTTGGTAACAGGAAACCTACAGGCTCACATCTTAATCCTTACTATATTTTTTGAAACATAATCTTATCCTCAGCCAGAGACAAGACAGAATGACCAAGGGTGACTTTGAGTCTGCACGTGTAGGAGAGACACCCTGAAGCAGTGAAGAAACACAGCTGACACATTTTGCCTCATGTACACCTCATGGTTTTCAACATCACGATATGATAAAATACAATTTGGTAAAGGATATGTACTGTAAAAATGACATTCATTGAATCACCCTTTTCTTCTTACTCATTTGTATTAAATCTGAACCCTCCCGGCCCTAAACTATACCCTTCAACCCATTACTTCAGAGTTCTTATTAAAGGATGGCACAATGATGGACCCAGCGCCTTGAAGAAGGGGGTTGATGACAGGAAGACGAATGAATGCAAACAGATCCAAAGAAATGCCTCAGAAAGAAACAGGATCCTGAACTGATAAATATAGAATGAGGAATGTCAAAGAGAGGTACACAGTTTTCAACGCAGCTACTTTACAGCAACTAAAGTTGACTATTACTCATCACATTTGATTTACCAGTTTAGAACAATATAAATTATAATATAATATTAACATATTATTATATATAATATTAACAGTTTCAGAGGTGAAGAGCCAGTGTTAGTTTAGGGCATAAATCAAGCAGAAATTAAATGTTTACTTTCTTTTGGTTAAGTCAAAGCAATGAGCATTTTGCTAACTTTGCTCCCAACACGTGGTTTTTACTCATGGTTACTGTATGACTCCACTAATCTGATGCTTAGAAGAGCTCAGCAGCACAGCCTTGTGGACAAAAGCGGAACATCACAAACTGCACATTCAGATTTTTAAAAAAGAACTGCAGTTGAAGCGAAGTTGGCTTTGTGAAGCATATCGATTATGTGTGAATGAAAGGTAAATAAATGAATATATCATTCTTGTCATTAATGTTTGGTTGACTTCAGACTGAAGTAGTCATTGTGTGCAAACGGTCTGACAAATATTCTTTTAGACATTTTGAGTGAGATGCTTTTAAGGGCGTTTGAGTGAAAAGCTCAGGAAAAGTAAAAAAAGAGCAATGTAGAAACCACTTTTACCACGGAGCAGTCACTGAAGGAACAAGAATAAAGAGAAATGTTTCAGATAATGGACAGAGTATTTGAATTATAACCGATTAGAAGTTAATTAGTCTATCAAATGTCTCAGGCAGGAAATCAAAAATAGATGTACATTAAATGTAATTCATGTTAATACAAATGACTCAATACTAATCATTTTATGGGACAAACAAACTGGGCATATGTTTGTATATTTGTTTTAATTAATTGTGAACATTTTTTTTTGTTTTACTTGTTGGCTCAAAATAAAATAATTCATACTGTCTGAAATACTTAAATGGTTTAATATCTCAATGAATGGGTTGTTTCTTAATTTTAGTCCTGTGTGAAGATAAATCAAACAACAGATTTTGGAGTATTTGACAGACATTTATCAAGTTAGTAAGGGAATCATTTGTACCAGTGTGAGAGGAGTTTCACACATTGTTACAAACAAATGATGAGTCAGGTCTAGAAAAAATAATTTAAAAAATAATAAATGATTCAAAACCTGTTTGATCTTTGAAAATGTCATTTCATTCTGCTGGTTTTAAAAAATATAGACACAGGTAAGAGGAAAAATAACCAGGAGACTTGGTAGCTCAGATTCTCGCTTTATTGGTCAACTTGATGAAAGACTACAAAACGAATTCACAAAAAATCTCTTTCAAGTAATCAAATCTGTACAAACCTAAACTGTATGGGGTTTTTACAGCTCTGGCTCATATGAATCTGAAGAGTCATACGCATAAGTGTGTGTATGTGTGTGGGTAGGCAAGTGCTCCCGTGTAAGGATACGCCACCCTCAGGCAAAACACCCAAAGCGCAAACACACACACATGCACACACCTGTGTTTGAGATTTTACAGTACAGAGGACAGGGAAAACAAAATACTTCCCCTCTCCACAAGTACACATACATCACCCGCTGGCAGGGGTGTGCTTCCAAATTCATCAATACAGCATCTCCCACTGTCACGACACCTTGCTTTTCAGTCAAAATTACTGTACAGACAGACACCGTGGTTTCGACCTTTCCGCGGGAAGAGTGGTAAGAGAGAGGGGAAAGTATAAATCTCTAATACTCTCACACAAAATGAAAACGTGCACACATGATTTTAATGCTCACCCGCAGATGAGACGCGCTCGTCATCTTCGAACGCACGCACGCATCCACCCACGCATTCACTCAGACAATTCGTAACATTAAATGTTTTAAGAAGTACAGATAAAAAAGGAAAAAAGCCCTGGGTATAGGTTTGATTTCTGGCTGTTTGGTGAAAGAAAGGAGAAGAGAGGTAGAGAGGGCAGGAGGGATGGGTTGGAGTTCGAGGGCAGACTACGGGTGTCATTTCTTAGCTTTCCTTGGGGGAGTGACAGGGCGATTATTGCTCAACCCCACACCATAGAACAGCTTCTTATCTGCAGGTTTCAGAATCTGTGGAGCGAGACAAAAAGACAACAATGAGTGCGTTTACAAAAAGGTTGATTTACTGTGCAAGTCTGACTAAACAGGACTTTTAACATGCATGTAAACACGTTAGCCCGACTGAAAGTGTACCAAGTCTTATTTATCAGAGTTAGACACCTACATATTGTCGTTGGGGATCAATTTACTCCTGCATGCATACGCCTCAATCGGTCCCCAACTGGTCTCTGTGTTGCTAACATGCCCTACAGTTCCCGCTCTTAACGGCATCGATGTGAAGCATAGCAGAATTGTTGTCTGCATTCAGATATCACCGTACGCTAGAAGGATGGTCTGCATCCCTTTGGACCAAAAGTAAAACAGAGCATGTACAAATTTTACAGAGCTGTTAAGTTGCTCATTTTGTCACCGTTCTACACACATTGACACGGGCAACAGGAAGAAGGTCCAATAGTAACTAGCTGAAAGGGGGCATATTGCCACCTAGTGTAAGGGAGTCAGACATACTTCCATCCATAAAATGTATTCTCCCTGGTGCTTGTATACTGGGACAAGCACAGCAGTCCAATCAAATTGCCTTATTGGGCTACAAGCATAGGTCAAGTTAACTGTGCATGTGAACAAACTGAATGACCGTAACATTCAGATTTTCTACAGTTGTTAAAATACTAATACACTTAAAACTAAAAATGTAAAACTGTCAACAGACTATGTTTGTCATATTTCATATGGCACACATTGTACCAAGCATCACACTAGGAATCAGCTTATACTCAAGTTGAGATATCAAAAACACAATGAACACAAAACACAAGGCCAGCTTTAACTAAATCTGAGTTTCCCCACATGGTCTGATTGGTCTCACCTGGAATGAGCACATCAAGGTCTCGTCTACACTCATCATGGCGCCGGCGTTGTCGAACTCGCCGCAGTAGTTTGGGGCAGAGAACAGCGTCACCAGCTGCCTCTTTGCAAAGAACTCATAGCCGTCCTCAACCACCTGAAACAGATATATCAGTAGGTTAACAGACTGTTAAGAAGTGGGAGAGAAAAACACATTTCTATATGCATACAATGAATCTGTATTATGAAGAGTTCCAACAATTAAAATTAAAATATTACTACACAGCTATCACTCAGTGTGTCTACCTAGTACTGATAGTGGAGGGTCCTGGGACTATCCACACTAATCAGCTGTTGCCCCTCATTTTTCTACAAAACATGCCTAACAGCTGGACGAGCTTGTTTGATAAAAGTACTAACCTTGTGACTTTGCTTAAAGTAAAAACCCCTCAAAACAAAAGGGGATGGCATACCGTTAATTTACTCCTCTCTCTTACTCATGCTTTTCATTCCTGCTGCTAACATGTCTTTGACCTGAGAGTCAAGGTCATGCACTCACCTGATGGGCCCGACAAATGAGGTCCATGTCGTGTTTGTGTAGGAACTTTGTGACCACGTCGGCGCCAAAAGTGAAGGACACACCACGGTCGTTCTCGCCCCAGCCCAATACATCTTTGTCTGGGTCGGCCCACAGCAGGTCACAGAGGAGGCCCTGGTCAGGCACATCAGTGGGACGCATGACCCTTCTCACCTGCTCCATGGACTGGAGGTCTGGGGAGAGGCCTGGAGAAGGCAAGAACAGTGATATGTCAGCAGAAGAACTTGAGTTAAGCACCTGTAATAGTGTACATAGAGCTACATTTTAAGTTCACCAGGGACAGAAAAACTAAAACCAGACAAAGGCAGGACTTAAAGTTCTGCTCGACTTCATGATTATGATCTAGTCTTTGTTGTGTTTTGGGTCATTTTCAAATCTTTAAGCGTATCTGTTTCTCCACACAATGATGAATGCATTCATTTGAACACTTTCATAAACGTGGACTGGACTGTGATAGCTACTTTTTTCATCTAGAAAGTTGGCTGCATCCTAAAAATGGGTGAGACCAATATATCAGTGTCATTACCGCGAGTGCATTTAGTTTTCTTTTCCTCTTGATGACAGACTTCACAAAGCCTGACATGTTACTTTTTACAAATCTGCATCATGATGTTAATCTGGATATCGTAGAAGCTCTAGCGTGCTGTTTACACACCTCTGTAATGTTTATAAACACAGAGGAGGAAACATGGCTGAACACTGCTTTTTTAAATCTGAAATATTTAACTAATAATTTGATAATTCTATTATCAGATAATCTTACAAATTATAATTTCTTTGTCACGGAGATCTTCAGGGAATATCTTTGGATGGTGTATTTTTGATCAGAAAGCCAAGTCATCTTAAATATCACGCTGGTTTCTGGGATATCGCTGCATGTTTTTAAGGTTTAAAATCAAGTGTTGAAATAATTTCCTTGTGAATGTTTGAAACAACATTTAAGGGATAAAGTTAAAGAATGGGACTTGAACTTCAACATGTTGAACAGCTGAAAAACTCTAGCGAAGACTCAACATATTCTCTTATGCATTATAGAACTTTTTTTTTTTTTGCTTCCAAGAGTGAGGCTGAGTTTACCCTCATGATTATCAGCGCCTGTTTACATATTTTGTGTCGTGGGTTTCAAAAACATGAGATAGCCGTGACTGGCTGCTGGTGTCACGCTGTTTGAGGCCTAGGGCCCGAGTGTCAAGAAATATTCAGATACACGACCTAACCGTTCACTTTCTTTTTTCACTGTGTTTTTTAATCTTTAATACAGTGAGAGACATGTTACTTCATATTTTCTTTCTTGATTTCACCACCACCCCCCGCCCCCGAGCTCAGCGTGTTCCTACTTGTTAGCAACAGTGTAAAAAGAAATTTAAAATATAGAGCAGCCCTCATTACTAAACAGGACACATATATATGTGTGTCTATATAGTCAAACAAGATGTTAAGCTCCCACACAGTTGTGCAGGCCTTTGACCATGATGTTGACAGTAACAACAGTGCAGGGGCGAGTTTATGTGTGTGCTCTGGATAAGAGCAAAATGAACTGTTTGATGAGGATACCTCCATGGCAACAGAAGATCTTCTCATCAACAATGGCTGCAACAGGCAAACAGTTGAAGCAGTCGGTGAAGGTCTTCCAGAGCTTAATGTTGTATCGCCTCTTGCCTGTGGGAGCAAACAGCAGGTAATTTGTCACAATCTTATCTTCAGAGCAATAAAGTCTCAGCAGCTGCACCCATTGCGTCACATTAGCAACATTTTACATAATCCTGACTCTGTGAATAGCAGGGAACGGCATGTGATTAATCACTGCTGCCTGATCACACTCCTTAGCCCCACGCCCAGTGTGAGCAGTTATCCATGTTGTTGCTACTGCAGGTTTGAAAAGTCAGATTTACTCAAAATACTTGCAGTTCTTCTGATTACACTACACAGATATATTTGTAGACCCATTAAAAAAGTAAATCATATTGTTGTTTGATAATGAAAACAATGTCAACAAACTGGCAACATTAACAGCTGACACTGTAAAAGGGGAGGCGATCTCGTGCATGATGGTAACTCTTAAGTCTACGACAGCTTTTCTTGTAACCCTTTGGTTGCCTTTAGATGGAGATAACAGAACGGTTAGTAAAACTGTTAGAATAGAGAAGTGTTTATGTAAAAAAGGTATATCTTAAAACAATTTTAGTTAACACTTAAAAGATGATAATTCAAGTGCATTTCAGAATTTCATCAGAAAGTTACATTACTTTGTTTTTCCAGGCTTTAACACTGAAAATACCTAAATAAGGAACAATGACTGTATCACTTAAGATCACTGGTGTTCCCATCATGGGTTCCAGTTCTCCCTGGGGGGCCCACTCTGCTCCATGGTGTCAAAATTAAGATCTGAACTTACCAACTAAAATCACAACAAAACACATACTTGATAGTTTATAGAAAGATCTTTTGGATAAAAGCTTTTTTATAGATACAAGTAGGGGATGCTCCAAGGCAAAAAGTTTGGAAACCTCTGACTGATTACTAAAAAAAAGTAAGTTAGTTATTAGCAAACGTCTGGAAACTGTTGACAGCAGATGTAATATTTATGTCTGTATTTTTACACTTGTTGTGTGACTTACACTCATCATAGAATCCATATATTCTGTTAATGGAGGCGCACTCGTGGTTTCCTCTCAGCAGAAAGAAGTTTTCTGGGTATTTGATCTTGTAAGCCAGCAGCAGGCAGATGGTCTCCAGTGACTGCTTGCCTCTGTCTACGTAGTCCCCCAGGAACAGGTAGTTGCTCTCTGGTGGGAAGCCCCCATATTCAAACAGCCTCAGCAGATCATAGTATTGCCCATGAACATCACCTGGTGAAAAGAGCAGTGTGTTGGTGAGCAGTGTGATAATAATGCTTTGTGTATATGCAAAACAAAAGCTCAGAGACTTTGATAGAGGTACAACAACACTTGGCGCCTTGAAAATTGACAACATTTTATTTTTTGTTGAACCGAGACAAATAAGTGAATAGACAAGCCAGAATTAAGTGTGAAGATGCAGGTGATTCACTTCACAGAGCAAATATAGCCAGTTACTGAAATATGTAGACTGCTCCTTTAAGGTTTCGCTCTTCATTAAGAAGCATCGGCAGAATGACACAGGAGGGCAACTCCAGGGAGACTTCAAGTGCAAAACAGCACTGCAGTGGAGAGCCAATATTATCAGTATCCCTATGGCTTATGTGACAAGGTCACAGCCATGAGCTGCACGCTATCCTCAAGATTTTACCATCGTTTGTTTCAAATAAGATTGCTCCGATATATAGTGTGATTCAGTAATAAAAAGTAATGGATAATTTGAGCATTACAATAATATCATTAACAGCTATGACAGCCATCTGCGAGTGTTTGTTAATGTGTGACCTAACATGCAAACTCCTTCAACTCCACAGAACACAAAGTAATCCTCACCACAAATCTTGAGGGGCGCCTCGAGTTCGAGCAGGATTGGCTGGCTGAGGAAGATCTCTCGGGATTTGAGGCAGAGGCCACGGATTTCATTCTCTGTCAGCTGAACATTTTTGCCAGGTCTGGAGCCTTTCACTGTGAGGATAAAGCAAAGCAAGAATGAGACAGAGCAGTGTAAAAAAAAACAAAAAAACAAGACATTTAACACAACACACCTCCTTTGTGATACTACTGTGTTATCGAGTTGAAACACGAGAACACGTCTATTCATAATTGTGTTGAGAATAATGTTTAAAATACGACATTGTTTTATGTTTGCAGAGTCTGGGCTTTGTTTCTCATCTGGAAACTAAACCTTTAGACATTATTCCCATTATGATTTGTGTTAGATATGTTGGGAATAAGACAAAACAACGCAGAAATTGAAAATTAAAGGATGAATTGCAACAAATGTCTGATGGGGAAATGAACAGCAGTGAAAAATTAACATTTATTGTCCTTTGTGGGGAAATATAAAATATTACTCAGAGTAACCCAATAAAGAGTGAACACTGGAACACCCTGGACTTAACTTACTTAAATATGTAATGAATCTCATATCTAAGTTTGTCCTGCAAACCTTATTTAAATGCACATTATAAAAAAACAATAAAGGAATCTGTGGACCAAACATTATAATAACATTTGGGTTTTGTTATTATGACCTTCGTGCCCAAACGCGCGGCAAATGCCCTTTGACCCTTAAAGCAGAACAAACAAACAATTCACATTCATTGTTTTGAATTCATTTTAAAGCGTTTTAAAAAAATAATAAACAACACAAACACATTGACGGTGAATAACGTTTAGCTGCGGATGCTTTTCCGGGTACAGTGAAAAACCGGCTTAATGATAAACTTAAAAAAGTGTTGCGATACACCAAAGAGTTGTAAAAACATTTATATACTTGAGGGAGATACTTGACCACACATTACTGGCGGTCTGCAGGGTGTTTCTGGTAACAAACAAGAGATGAACTAAGCTGGAGAGCATAGCATAGGTGGCTATCGTTGTCTAGCTTCTCGCAGCTAAAATGGCTACCTCGGTGAATTATATCGAGCGAAACACTGTCTTACCTTCCAGCAGACGTTGTATAATAGAGTCGATGTTCAACTTATCGGCTTCTGCCATGCTATTCCTCAATTATGCGCAATGCCCTTTTTTCTTTCACGAATTCGCAGTAAAATATGATCAGAAAACGAGTTACTAGGTTAGCGTTAATCGGCTACCGTTAGCCCGCTAGCTTGCTAACCTTGGGGCAGAAATGGCCAACCTCGGAAAATGAGGCTTTTGGTGCGGAAATATTAAAGTCGTGTCGGCTCTCATGTAATTAAAAAAAAAAATCCGATTTAGTGGATTCTTTAAATTAAAAAATGTCGAATTCGGTTTTAAGAAGTTGTATTTTCTCGTGATTACGGTGTTTCTGCCGTAGCTACTAGCACCATGCCATCGACAAAAAAAAGAGGCTAGATTCGCGTTAGCTCGGAGCGAGGTGGAACGGAAAGAGGTCTGGCGGCTCCTGCGCTCCGATTCGCCAATTATGGAAGTGGGCGGGTTCTTTTTAAACCCAATGTTCTCGCCGATTGGCTCTTTTCAATGTCGGTCAGCATTTACTCACGCCTAAACCACAATGTTAAAAATAACTGTAATTTTCGTGTGTATGTCGCGCTTTTCTTCGCCTCAAAATGTGAGACGCATCAAACAGTGCGAGCTTTGACCGACTTTGTCCCGATCGGCGCAAGTTGTCGCTCTTCTTTTTACTCTTTATCGGTTGCGCAGTACAGCGACACCCACGGAAGTGACCAAGCTGGGAAGAATTGACGTATTTTGGTGTGACGTAATGTCCCCGCACCGAGTGATTCATTCTGAAGTTGAGAAATGACTTAGCCAAGCTATTCTGCTAAGATACTTAAAGTTTAACATGAATGTAACCCGGATGGACGTTAAACTATCAACTATAAGCGAATAATACTATTTTGTATGTATATATAAGAGAACCATCCGACCATGAAGTTGCTACATAAAGATATTGAAAAAGATAATGCCGGGTGAGTGACTGTTAGCATTTCAAAGCTAACCAGACTGTACATGTGTCATCTTAGTTGTTGTAAATGCCCGTAATGTACATTCACCTGTATACAACAGAGAACCGAGAGTGTTATAATTCATTTTGTAATTTACAAGGAGATAAAAAAATAAATATAAAAACACCCAGAGCCCATGAAGAACTACTGTGTGGACATAGTTTGTATCCCTGAACACAGCTGTAGCTTCAGGATTCAATCAACAGACTTTTTTGGGCTTTCATGACTAATCATAAGCCGCCTTATTGTGAACAATGTTTATAAAGCTGATTGTATTTCATCTGATCTATACCCATGTGCACCACGCCTGATTAATGACTCACACAAACAAAAACCAGTTTGTTCATGACATGCACCTCTTCAGCCAGGTGACTCTGATGCCAGAGGAGGCTGAGGACATGTGGCACACCTACAACCTGCTTCAAGTCGGGGACAGCCTCAGAGCCTCCACCATAAGGTAACCACTTAGTGCGTCTGACTAGCAACAAATCTGTTATCTAGAAGAGGGGTTCCCAAACTTTTCATCCTGCAACCCCCCCTAACCCAGAGACCGGGGACCCCTTCTGTCCCTGGAAGTGGTTAAAGCATAACGGTGCACACAGCAGCACGCACTAATGGGGCCTATCCAAACACTGACATTAGAACAACACTTCAAAAATACAGCAGCCTAAATTAATTGAACAACATTTTTGTGAGTTAATTTCACAGTAATAGGTAAAATATGTCATTTCAAGTCATTTCCAGTTTGCATTTGTTTTTGGAAGGCAACTCGCGACCCCCCTCCCAGTGTCTTGCGACCCCCCCCAGGGGGTCCCGACTCCCACTTTGGGGGAACCACTGATCTAGAAGCTTTGCAGATTTAATGATACAGCATCTTTTTTGGACATTTTCTTACTTTTCCCATTTAATTAAAAGGATTGGAATCCACCATCCTGTCATTCTAGGTATTTGTTTAGTTTTATGCTAAAGCAGTCTCAATGTTTAGGTTGACTGTAATAACTGTACAGAAAATGGACCGTTACAACATAATGCTTTATTCACAAACGACCACTGCAGGGCTACACACACTCTTCTCCGTTTCCTACACATTTGCTTTAGCAGTAGTTCAAATGTAAGTGTTGCCTATGTCCAGTATGTCTACTTTAAAATGTAGTTTATTGGAATCAATCTGTGTTTGCTAATGATTGTGCTTAGTTTGTATTTTTCCCTCACTCTTCATGTCTGTCTTTCCTATGTTCCCACAGGAAGGTGCAGACAGAATCCCAGACTGGAAGTGTGGGCAGCTCCAGAGTTCGGACGACGCTGACATTATGTGTGGAGACCATCGACTTTGACTCCCAGGCCTGCCAGCTGCGAGTAAAAGGCACTAACTTAGAGGAGAACCAGTATGTCAAGGTCTGACATTTCTATCAAACCTGTATTTGTAGTCCTCTCATCTCTTCAGATCTTATACATCGGATAAAAGATACATGTTACATAGGATAAAAAAAAAGGATGATTGGATTGAAAATAGATTTTTAAGATCATGAAGAGAGTACTACACGTGAATCGTTGTCTGATACCGTGTACGTTCTTATTTTGTCCTTCACTTTTTAGATGGGGGCTTACCATACTATTGAGCTTGAGCTCAACAGGAAGTTCACTCTCGCTAAAAAGAGCTGGGACAGCGTCGTGCTGGACAGAATTGGTGAGCTGTTTAAAAACATTTCAACTCGGTAATCTTTACTTTCAGAACTTCCTTCCACACACCACCTCGATAACTTGGTTTGATACTGTTTTTACTGTTATTGGACGCGGGCTGCTGTTGATTGTGTTTTACTCCCTTTCCATCAGCTACTGTCTTACTGTTGTAACTTTAAACTACTACTACGACTTGTACCAGACGCCATTAATCAGACGTATATTTGAATAGCCGATTAGCACCGTGTTGCCTGACTGACAGGATGACATTTAGCTGGCTGTCTTTTACATAAAAAAAAGCTCTGTCCTCTTGTTAATTTATTTACAGTGCCAACAGAGAGGGAGGGTTGCCATGGGAACAGAATAGGGAGAAACAAGAAAAACAAGGGAATAACTGACAGATGGGTTCATGTTTTGAAGGAGTGGAGGTCCACTGAGTCATTGCTGCTTCAGTATGAAGTGGTCTTGTTAATTTGATGCAGTAAACCAACTACAGGGACTAAGTACTGATTACTTAACAAGAAAACACTAATATTGATATTCAATCTGTATCGTGAACACATGTATATATTGCTGCCCTTCAGAGCAGGCGTGTGATGCGACCCAGAAGGCAGACGTAGCAGCTGTGGTGATGCAGGAAGGTCTGGCCAACCTGGTGCTGGTGACCCCGGCTATGACTCTGCTCCGAGCAAAGGTGGAGCTCACCATTCCTCGAAAGAGACGGGGGAGCTGCACACAGCACGAGAAGGTAGGCGGAGCTCTCTTATAAGTGCTTGGAAGTTGTGAGCTCAGCGATGGGGGAAACACTGTTTTGATTTGGTAAAAAAAAAAAAAAAGGTTACTCGTCATGTTGCCTCAAACTCTCCGTCTTTGTGTTTGCAGGCGTTGGAGCGGTTCTATGAGGCTGTGATGCAGGCAATTCTTCGCCACATCAATTTTGATGGTATTGCCGCTGTTTAGACGCTGACACGTTTACACTAACACCTGCTTACACATCAATCTGTTCCTGTTTTGTGTCACATGCTCCTCCTCTTTTCTTATTTGTCATCTTTATGATACTGTTTGATTTACTCTTAGCGTGTTCCTTGTTTTTCTTCATTAGTTTAAACAGATTTTAAAATAATACTATTACACTTACAAACATTCTTTCCTCCTCTCCTTCTTGTAGTGGTGAAGTGCTTCCTGGTAGCCAGTCCAGGGTTTGTGCGAGACCAGTTCATGACCTACCTCTTCAAAGAGGCGGTGAGACAGGACAACAAGGTGCTGCTGGAGAACCGACCCAAATTCATTCTGGTCCACTCGTCATCAGGTCACAAGTATTCTCTCAAAGGTACGAGCTGCTGCCGGCTCTGAGAACTAGTTAACGTAATGAAATGGGAAGGTGAATATTTAGTGAAATGCTTGTTGTTTTGCAGAAATCCTCTCTGATCCCACTGTGACAAGTAGGCTGTCTGATACAAAGGTGACGATGCATTTCATCATTCTGTAAACAAACACTCTTTAAGCTTGAAACCAAAAAAGAAAAAAAAAAAAGAAAAGAAATGTGACTGACAGGTGTTCATGTTCAGGCATCAGGAGAGGTGAAAGCCCTGGAGGATTTCTATAAGATGCTGCAGCACGAGCCTGACAGAGCCTTTTACGGGTGAGTGATGGCCGACGGAAAAAAAGGCTACCACTTCACCTGTTCCCCATTCTATCACAATGGTAATAAAACAACCTTTGTATTCTTTTATCCTCACAGACTGGCACATGTGGAGAGAGCCACTGAGGCCCTCGCCATCGACACCTTGTTGATAAGTGATAATCTTTTCAGGTACACGCTGAGACGCTTTGCTTTTAAATACACACAGCAACTTTAACAAAGTGTAGCTGATATTCATGTTGACCGAATCATGTAGAATAACACAGTTAGCGTCTTTTAGTCTTGACACACGTTTTGTGGGTCTGCCTGTATTCTTTCAGACATCAGGATGTTGCCACAAGAAGCCGTTACGTTCGCTTGGTGGACAACGTGAGAGACAATGGCGGCAATGTCAGGTAGTGTTTTTGTTTTGTTTTTGTTTAAAGGCATGCTGTGTTGTCATTCAACAGGACTGGAGGGAAATCCTTCATGAAGAATACGTCTGATTTGTTTTCTCTTTTTTGTTTTCTTTTCAGAATATTCTCAAGCCTTCATGTGTCTGGTGAACGTAAGTTTGATTTAGAATTTAATAAATTCAACATTAAAGCGGCATATTGAGATTTGACAAATATTACTAATATTTGACTAAATTGTCAACCTTGTACCTCGTACATTGAAGACACTCTGAGGACTCTTGTGTTATCATATCGCTTTCTATTCTATTCTATTATGTGGAGTTATTTTTACCAGTTGCATTATGGGTTACTCCAAGGAATGAGAGGAAAAAAAAAGAGGTAGTTATACGAACATCATGTAGATGGAGGGCAGTGGAAAATCAGCAGACTGTGGAGCTTGCTCAAATGCCACAAAAAGTTTTAATGAATCACAACATTTGGACCAGAGGTCTTCTTCAGGTGATCATTTTTTGACTCCAAGGAATAACAAAGATGTTGATTATATTTTAATCCTGAAAAAATAACTTCAAAGTAAATTACAAAACACAACTTGTATTTTTCATGCTCGGGGGTCTCACAGTAAGCTTTCTCTTTGACTCTAAAAGTGAAAAATCCATCTGCTTCCTTTTAAACGCCCTTTTTTCTGTACCATGAATCACATCATTCTGCTGAGCGTGTGAGTTAAATAACAGCATTTCAGTATCAGGAGCTGTAAATGTTTGATAACTGATTGCAGGAGGAATTTATTGGTGTCAGTTCAGCACACAGAATTGACAGCAATAAACTTTGGACTTTCACCGAACATTAAGGCCCTGACTTTCTCTTTTATTGATATACAAACTCTACAGCTGCTTTACTACATTTGAGGCTGTCTTTGTACCGTCACTTTATGATTTGTTCTTGAACTGTGTCCTCCTCAGAACTGACTCAGCTGAGCGGAGTTGCTGCCATCTTGCGGTTTCCCATCGCTGACCTATCAGAGCCTGAGGATAGCAGCTCGGATGAAGACTGATCGGCAGAAATGTAGCAGAGAGAGGAGAGGACGGTGGTCCAGCGATAACACAGGAATACATAATGAGAGTGATTGATTAACAATAAAGCTGCTGTGAAACTGTCTACATACCCCACCGCTGCAGCAACTCCCCCTTTAAGTGTAATCTACACAACCTTTTTCCTAAAGTGACCATAGTTTCAAATAATTTAATGCAGTTTTCGGTGCTTTGATGCTTTCGGTTTGAAGGTGGGTGAAGTTCATCAGAATGCAAATAAACAGGAATGTAACATTTGTTGCCAAGTCTAGAGGAAAACCGTTATTGAAGTGGTTCTTATCAAGCAATAAAAAAAAAAAAAAGCGATTTTTCATCAGATGTCTTTAAATTAAACACAAGCATTTACCCAAACCCATATTGCACTTTACTTACATTCACACCATGCATGAATAACCACAAGTAGTAGTCGGTTATAAAAAATATATAATTTAATTCAGAAAATAATGTAATTTTTTCCATTTTCACAGCTATTTTTGTAATGGGTAATACAACCCAGAACTACTGCATTTCAACAAACTAAGAATCAAGTATGCTCAGGATTTTTAATTTGATCAAGTGATAACGGAGCTCCACAGTTACAACACTGTGGGTTCCTCCTGTTCTGCTCTGGACAAGTGTCAAATTTCCTTTCAGCAGCTAGAACTAAAGTGCATCTTTAGACCACTCTGTGCTTATGCTGTACTCCTCCTGCTTTATGAAGCCTAATCTGTTTCCTATCAGCGTATCCCTGAGTGCATCCTGTCTGTGAACTTGATACACTTGGCATCACTCAGTCGGACACTGGTAGGTCTTAATCCAGGCTAAATCCTCCAGTGTGCCCCAATGCAGGTAGATAATGGAGCAAATGACCATGACATGCATGATCTGGTGGCTGTTGCCCCAATTGTCGAACAGGCCCGGGACGAAGCGCTCTGGGATCTGGATTATGTTGACCAGTCCTCCCAGCACAGCGAGAGAGTCCATGATAACGAAGAGGCGAAGTGAGTCGGGGCTGCCCACCCCACTGCCGAACACCCGGAAAAGGAAGAGGATGAAGCGGAACAGGGCCTGCCACACAAATGCTCGCAGGCGCAGGACGTTGGTGCGGGCTGTGGTGGCACAGTAGATGCTGTAGGTTGACAAGACGATGTAGGTCAGCAGGGCAGTTTGTCGCAGGACCGGGTAACAGAAAAGGGTGATGTGGATGATGGGGAGTGCGCCTGGTGACAAGAGAAAACAGCAATGTCTCTTAAAAAGGCAGACATTATTCTAATATTCTAATAAATGGCATAGAACAATTTCCACTAAGAGAGAGAGAGAAGAATCCAGGGAGAACCTACCAAGGGTGTTAACCAAGCAGACCCCGAACATGTCCAGGGATAGCAGGGTGTCGTACACATGCTCTCCTCCCACATGGTTCATGAACACATGGTAGACCACTGAGCCCACCGTGGGAGAGAGGCAGGCCAAGTAGTGGACCACACAGATCCAGACGCTGTCCACCTCCTCCCAGGGGATGCTGAAAGGCAGCAGCACCAAGAAAAGGAAAAAAGGTATGCCTGAGGTTTATGGGAGATGAGACAGAAGAGGAAAGAAGAGAATTGAGATGAAATCAGCAACTGGAAAAATATTATTGACTTCTACAAAGGTGAGCAAGTTAAGTTTATGTTTGTAGGATGGTGTTTATATTCTAGGTTTATGACTTTGTTTTGCAGAACTATTTGAGGATTTTAGAAGTCAGAGTTCTTCCTCTGTCTGTTTCTTTGCCAGGAACATTGTGCAGTCGGCTACAAGTGTTTGGGAAGTGCTCCTCAGATAATACCCAACACTTCCTCTTAATTAGAGTGTTAGCCTTAATGAACTTACAGGATATCCAAGGAGAAAATGGAGTGAGGAGGGTAGCTTTGAAAGTTCAAGGCTGTGCAGCTTTTAGCTCCTGCTCAGACAAACTTCCATCTTTCTATTTTTAAGACTTCAGACAAGTTTGCAACCCACAAATGAAAAGCACATTTAGAATATGTTTGCATATTAAATCTGCATGCAATCTATGCAAGCATGTGTTTACATGCAAGCTGTTCCCATGAGGATGTATTTAGGAATTTGCAACGTAAAAAAAGGTCACACACCTTCACAAGACCTAATTACCTCAAGGTTATTTCCAAGACAGGGATTCCCAAGGCAGATTACAGCTAATACCCCATATCCTCACTCATTACTTTAAGTATGCTTGTAACCGGCCATAAGTGAGAGTATCGGATATCTGTGACCTGTATTGTTTTTACTTCCCCTGAATGAGTTAAAAGGACACAAGGTGAGGAAAAAGTGCTCTGTGTATTTAACTGCAGGGAATCATCCTATCTGAATGGAATGATTCAGATAATTCAATGCACATTTTTTACATTCAATCCAAAAAGAAACTGGAGGAGATTTCGAAAAAAAAAATATAAAAGCACCGTTGATTTCTGGACGTACCATGTGTGTAGATGTTCCCCAGCTCATTGTGCAAGTAGAAGAGGCTCCTGACGCACTCCTGAGCTGTGGACACCGGCCGGTAACCTGTCAGGACATATTTGTTGAACTGAAGATGCGTCGGGGTCTTTGCAAACTCCAGCAGCCGTGGCCCTTTGTAAAGCACCATCACGACTTCCTGATGCCCTCACATTCAGTTGAAAGTTCAGGTTCCTCAACATTTACATTCCAAACGAGGCCGCGCTCAGAGGACACCCGGGCACGGACATGACAACAAACGAGCTGAAGCTCTGCTACCTGAAATCCATCATTGGACAGGTGTAATTCCAAGCAAGCAACCTGTTGAGCTGGCAAAGTGGCATGCTTTCTGCAGGACCAATCAGCAAAGGGTTCTTATCCTTAAGCTGGAGTTAATCCTTACAAATAGCCATGTGCTCTGCGGCAGCTGCTCTGTGTCGTGGCTCATAAGTGACGCACACCTCAGCTTTAAGGTGAACATTGATTTATTCAGTATTTCACTTATTACACATATGTTCCTATTCCTCATGCTAATATACAGCTGTGTTACTCTCGTGATGACTAATAAACACAATATCAGAGGTATATAGAAACACACACATAGATGAGGGGATATTGTCGGTATTCATTGATGGTTTTATTCAAATTCTGTACAGCTATAAACAGATGCTTTGCAACAAGTAGTGAAAACCTTTCCCATGCAAAATAAATTGACTGCTTTGCATTTTACAGGATTAGTTTGAGTAAATAACATCAATTTAAAACAAACAAACAAAAAAAAAAAAACTAACTGACTTCTTTGCTCCTCTAACTAAATCTTTTCATGTAGAGTAAACAGTAAGTGCATGACATAAAGGTAATGAAGACACATCACAATAAACATGAACAGATAACCGAACAACTCCAAACGTCTAAATGATATCACTACAAACAAACAAAAACACACGGACTATTCTACAGACAGAAGAGAGTAAGAATAATGTACACTTGGAAACAGCGGAAAAATAATTTACAACGGCAGATGATAGTTGTCGTTGTCGGTGAGGTTAACCTGTGAGGAAAGAAAACACACAGATGAGTGAAGAGTCGAGAAAAACAGCAAACTGAAAAAGGATCAGAGTCATTCAGTTCTCACCTTGGTAGCCACTATTCCCAAAGAAGCCGTTCAAGTCGTATTTTCCATTCTTTGCTCCTGAAGATAAGGACAAACATGACAACTGTTATTACGATTTTGTATTACTGATACACATGTTGAACTAACACTGGTTACATATTCTTTTCAAAGCTAATTAAGCCTCTGTCTGGATTTACATCTTCTGCTTACAGGGATAGTTTGACATTTTTGGCTTTCTTGCTTAGTACTAAACAACAAGACTGATGCACCTCTTTTTTATATGCATTAATTGGAAAACTGACTCCAGTGGCCCCTTAGTTTCACTTAACATGTATTTGTACATCGACAATTCATAACAAATTTTACCTGAAGACATGACAACCTGACACGCAGAGGCCCTGCACTTGTTCTGCATGTTACATGTTTTTTTTACACTTAGTTTTGTGTCTAATTTGAGAACATTTGGTGTAACATGTAACTCAATGAGCTTTAAAGGTTCTGGCTGGTAAACTTTCTTCCCTGTGGGCAGACTAACTGTTTCCATTCTTTATTCTGAACTAATCTGCTGTAAGCAACTCTTAGCTGTAGCTCTACAGTGACTTTACAGATATGAGAGCAGTATCATCTACATCTCAAGCAAAGTTTTCAATCTTTTTCTATAGGCAGCATAAACAGTGGCAATTCTGGAGTCTGTTGGGGCCCGAGGCAAAAAATAATAATTGGGGGCCCCTCCAGTCATCATTATATCTACCAGTGTCCTGACGCTCTTCCTCTTTGATTTTCATTGACAAACTTTGGTTTTCACAGGAGTCATACATGAGATGCTAAGCAGGGTAATGAGAGTGAGTGCTGTCAGATGGAGCCCCATTAGGGGAGTTTCCTACTGTCATTGCAAATTTGCACATTTTGAGCTACTACTGTGGTTTAAAGTTTGTCAGCCCTCAGGGGGCCCCTAAGTGGCCTGGGGCCCCAAGCAGTTGCCTTGCCTGTTGACACCTCTGAGCGTAAACCTCTACGCTCTCTTGCTGGTTTTTGAGGTAACAGACGAGGCGTCCAGTACATTTTAAGTAATGTATTTAAAGGATACAAGAAAAGCTTTTAGGTCACGATTTTAAATAGAAGTCATTAGACCGCTTTCTTTCCCACATTATTCATGGAAACAACGGAAGGAAAATTACATCCAAAACTAAACCTTCTGAGCTAAGTCAATTTAACTCTAAAATAAAATAAAAATCCTGAATTATTTCATCTTCCTCTCTTCTACTGTTCTCATGTTTCAACTTCCTTCCCACCAAACACTTTGCTGGATTCTCTTTACTTTCGGTAACTGTATTTTAACCTCATCTGGACTTGCCTTTTTGGTGAAAATGCAGTTTAAGATGCTGCTGGATGTGTATCTGACGTGGCAGCTGCTGCTCATCATCAGGTTGATCAGGCAGCTGAAGAACACCCTGCGTTTCTGTAGCGGCTGCAGAGTCTAAGGTGAGGCTCGTTGTGCCTGCAGGGTCAGGTAGGTCCTCTACACCTGCTTCAGGTACAGCATCAGGAGTGAAGGAGGAGTCCACCTGCATGTAGGACGGGACAGAGGGGTAGTCCAGAGTGGGGCCAGGAGTTGGGGCTGCTGGGAAATTAACAACTTTGGGGACAGCAGAAAGGGAAGACATGCCCACAGGACAGAGGGAAAACAAAAAGTGAATGTTTTTGTTTTGAACTTGTAATTTTATATCCGTCACATTTTTTATTGAATCTAGTGTTCTTAGTTTTACCTTCTGGCTGCACTTGTCCGTTTATATAGCCCACATTTTCTGAGAGGGACAAACAGATAAACGTTACCTCATGTAGTGATGGAAAAAAGAAAAGCAATCATGCAGAAATATACCGACCATATCTATCAATCCCGTCCCCTTCAACTGCAATCTCTGGGGTTGGTACCCCTCCCTTCACTAAGAGAGCAGAAGAAAAAAAAGACAACATGAGAAGAAGAAGAAGATATCTGGCTGCTGTACATTTAGGCTGTGAAATATTTTCCATCACCCACCGAAGGATTTTACTGCTGAATCAGGCTCCACAGGCAGCGGTTCATAAGATAAACCAGCAGTTTCTGTGTAAGACAAAAACTGAGATCAAAGCACTTTTCTTTTTTTTTCTTTTTCTTTTTTTTGCAATTCCAGCAAAAATGGCTCATGACATTAGTTAACGATAAATACCATATCCTCCACCAGATCTGACTTCAGATGCAGATTCAAGTGGCTGTGACTGGTAGGGTCCCTGGTTACCTGTGGAGAGTTGTTGATGAGACACAATTTGAAAAAAAAAAAAAATACAGACAGAAAAAAAAAGATTGTTTTTAAAATAACAAATTAAAGAGTGCTCTGTACCGTATTTACTGGAAGACTTTGTCTGACCCTGATAACCAAGAGCTTGAGGTGCGTAGGGAACTTCACCACCACCTTTGAAAGCACACAGAGATGACAAATTCAAAAACAATAATTAAATAAAGGGACAGTTAGAGGACAGGTTTTATGTCTGCTGAATCTCATTATATTTGCCTGTTAATTTTCCATTCTGTCCGAGTCCATGATGCTCAGGCTGATATTGTGCTGCAGCTGGACCTGTAAGAAAAGACATATACACATATTTATAAGAAAACATTTATTCAAAACCAACAAAAATCAAAACACAAACAGCAGCAGAATAACAAATGCTTATGTATGTTCTTCAAAACTGGTCAGCCTAAGGTTTCAGGGATCTTACTTTAGAAGATTTTTATAGTTTCCTTTTTTTCATCAACTAATCATAAAAGAAAAGTTAGTCATTTTTTGGAAATACATGTATTAACTTTCTGTCTTGTCAGGACTTAGATTAGAAAAAATGCCACCTCTCTTATGCCTGTATAGTAAATTTAAAGCTACTGCCAGGAGTCGGCTAACTTAGCTTAGCATAAAAAAAGGGGCACCATCCTGTATTACATTGGTGTTTTTCATTTGGTAGGAGCACAAATAGGATATAGCAATTAGATTACCATGGCTAGCTGATTCTCCTTGTTTACAGTTTATGCTAAGCTAAATTAGCCACTACTTTGCAGTAGCTTTATATTAAAAAAACAGGGCAGCTTATGAGAATTTTAGATTTTTCTCACCATATTTGCCAGCAGATTTGGCTTCAGGACTCAGTCCAGCTGGCTGAGCTTCAAAAGGCATTCTTCCATAACCTGTAGATGAACAGAAGAGGTGAGATAAAGATTGAGAGTTGGGGAATGGGCAAGAAAAATTACAGTAAGTAAAACTAACTAATTATTCACCATATTTTCCGGCAGCGTTTCCGTTACTGCCAAGGCCGAGAAGTTGCCCAACATTGGGGTACCCACCATACCCTGAGCAGGGACAGAGATAAAACCGTATAAAGTATAACATATCACAAAATCTCAAACTCACAAGGAATCTTTTCAGAGTCGAGAATACATTTCAATATTTATTCTATAATTTCTAGAATGTCCTGCAGTTAATTAAAAAACCTTTGACCTTATGTGTCATCACATTGACCATATTTTTCTGGGGCAGGATTCCCTCCTGCTCCACCACCAAGACCACTTGCAATAGAGTTGACTAAAATTATCATAAATATCTCAACACAGACATAATAGATAAGTTGCCCGGTGGTTTGCTTCACACTTGGAAACTCTGCTCATGGTACTGCTTCATGCTTATATGTTTTTTTTAAGACTAATGACTCACCATGTTTTCCAGATGATTTGCCATTACCAGCAGGTCCATAGGGACTTCCACCATATCCTGGACAGCAATGAGACAAACAGATTATCCATTTTACCATTTGCATTAAGATAGTGAAATTACAACTTTGATCAAGACCCACATGCAGTTAACACATATACAGCCTTAAAGGAGAGAATGCAATAAAAGCACAGACATACCATAACTGCCTGCTCCATTAGTCCCTCTGTTGATTTGCTGTCCACCAAACTGCAACCCACCGATGCCTAATTCAAAGTGGGCAGGGAGGGAGCAAAAAGCACTTGGTCGGTAAATAAATAATAGGAAAGTGACATACTTGGAGAGGTTAAACTTCTATGAGCATTCTACTTCAAACTAATTAAGCCTTAAAACAACAACCTTCCCAAGATACATTATTGTGAGGCAGTAAATCATGAACTAAGAGCACTCACCATACTTTGCGTTTGATGTCTTTGCACCCATTCCCCGGTGCTGACCGCCATCAGGCATGCCACCCATTCCTAAAATATTGGAGACAGTTTTGGTTGCATAAAAATATTATGATAATTAATACATTTTCTAAGATCAATATCATGCTACAGATGTGTTCAATTGTTCCTTGGGGGTTCTTTTCTAATCAGAGTTCTCCTATGTTATGATCTAAAAGATTGAAGAGATTTTGTTGGACGTACCACCGTACATGCTGCCGCTTTTTCCATTTGGACCAAAGCCAGCCGACTGAGGCTCAAACTGACTCATTCCTGTGGGAGTACACAAGAAATCTTTGAGCATTAGAGGAAAGCAAACACACTGGACCTGAGATGTCATGGTGTAAACACTATGGATTTAAGCCTCTCTTATCTTTGTCTGTTTTAGTAACATACTGTACCTAAAATATTCAATAATTCAACATCTGTAATCGTTTTTGCAGGGCTCCTTTCTTGCATATACTATTATTGATAGTTTTACTGTTACTGTTTTGTTTTTCCTCTGTAGATTACACTCTGGATTATCCTCTTTACAGGATAATCCCACTTTTCACTCATGCTTAAGTCATATTTTTACAACCTCTCACCATCTAGTGCTGCAGGAATCACTGGAGCTCCATTGTAAGGCATGTGTCTGGCACCACCTGAAGAATCAGCAATACATTGAACAATAATTCATAAATTCTGTTTCACTGCTCAAGTCTGCATAAGATATCTATGTTTAAAGGTATCCTCTCTTGCCACCCATACCTGATTTGCCATTAGCAGTGGGTACACCTTGGCCAAGACCTGAATAAAGCAGAAATGGTACTCTAGTTAAACACAAACATGTTTGCAAAACAGCCCGATTTGACTAAATAGTTCATAACTTTGCTTCATAAAATGTAACTTACCAGCAAACTCTGGCTGTACACCAGCACCATAGCCATTTCCGTTTCCATACCCTGAAGACAAAACACCATAATCTACTTCATGATGATGAATTTAGACTTAGCTAATGGACTATAATAACGATACAGCATTATAAATCACATATTCAAAGTCAATAATCTAGACGTGGGTTCATTTGAATAAATAAAGATAAAGATCAGGCAAGTCCTGATTTGGACTTAATTTGGCTTCACCCTGACCTGCATAACCTGAGTAAAAAAGGGACATTTAAGAAAACCCCTCAGTCTTCTTCAGCAGTATTTAAATATACTTGGATTTTCTTGGTCTAGTTTGCACACAAAACATCTACTGTACGTATATCTGTTTTGGAAAGAAATTCTTCCTGAACGTTTCCTCAATAATTGTGTTCCTTAAATAGAGAGTCAGGATAGAGGTGTGGTACGATCATACAACCTTTTTAGGAAAACTTTGAATTGTGATATTGGGCTGTCTAATTTAAATTGACCTGACCTAATAGACTGTACGCTAAACAAAACATTGGCTTTTTTGCAGCTTTCGTTCATGAGTCTACTGAAGAGTTTGTTTTAGTTTACAAGTTGAATTGCAAAACAATTGTTCCTTTAAACTGCACCTCCAAATGGATTTCCATTTCCATATCCAGCTCCAAGGTATGCTCCTTGTCCATAGCCTAAAGCATAAACAACAATGATTAAAACACTCCTCACTTCAAACTCCAAGGATTTCTTTGTCCTTGGAGGTTGACTGTCAGTCGAGTCACTCACCAGGTTGCTGAGGTTTCCCTGCATAAGGATAGCCAAGTCCTGCACACAGAAAGCCAAAGGAACATTTTGTTGAAAATTGAAGAAGAAGAGTAATATAATGGAGGATGTTTTCACTCCATGTTTATATTGACAGTACATATTACCAGCTCCATATCCATTGCTCAGTCCAGGGACAGCGTAGCCTCCTGCGCCATAACCTTTGAACAAACAAAATGTCATTGACATTTTAAAGATCTTTCTACCTACACCTTTAAATAGCAGAGGTTAGAATTACAAAAAAGTAAACGTTCTACAAATGAACAATGTCAACCTAAGAAGCACAGTGTCAGTGCACAATGGAGAATATAGTTTTTTATTAAAGGTAAGACATAATATGATTTTCTTTTTGTTTAGGTGTCATACTTGTCTCTTATGAACACCAATTAGCTAATATGTATCATTATGTTGCTTATCCTGAAGCACAGATCAAAATGTACCCTCACCTAATTGTCTTGATAATGTTTTGAAAATGTTTTATGTCTATGCATTTCACACAAAACAACTCTGTTATCAGGCTGCGTACCTGGTTTATTTGCTTTAGCTGCTCCTCCATTTGAATATCCTCCTGCATTGGCACCATATCCTAAACAATGACACAGTAATCAACACTGTCTGGCTTGCAGTCACATCTGCATTTACATTATGATGAAATTGCCGTATGTTTAATTGAAATAAATCCATTATCATCTGCAAAAGGCGGACATTTGAGAAAAATTCATATAAAAAGAGAATGAAGTACCGTTGGGTTGAGAACCATATCCGTTGGGAACACCAGCTCCTGCTCCATAACCTAAAAAAAACAAAACAAATCACTTAAAGGATAAATAATAACATCGTAAATACTCTTTTTATTATGTCTGAAAATATGCTTTGTGTGGTGTCTACATATTCACTTGTGTAAAAGTACCTTTTGTGTTTGTGCCAGCAGAAGCTCCAGCACCTCCATTATAACCTTAAATGATGAAACAACATGCACACTTTGACTCAAGTCAAGGTAAACTAACGAAGGGTTACAAATATGTGCTACAGAGAATCAGTTTAAACTTCAAACTCTCCCAGTTCTTTTACTGACATTATACATAAAGTAAAAAAACAAACACGCATGTAGGTTGTTATTAGTTCAACACGTTGGTATTTAAAATCACACCCACTAACACACAGCAGGGTTAGAATATTATACTCTCAGTTTACCTGGCCGAGGTATCTTCATCCACTGGCCATTTGGTACTCCTGATGGTCCACAGTCTAGAACAAAAGTGTAAACATGTACTATTAGGAAAATCTAAGAGTTCAAAGCAACACTTACACTCAGATATGTTCAAATACCTGAGCAACAAACATCCAATCCAGCAGACTGTTTTCAAGCTGTGTGGTTGATATGAATGAACCCACTTGTTAAAGAAACACTTTGATATGTAGCCTGAAAATAAATGACTATTTTATCTGTGAAAGCTAATGTAATTAAGTATTTACTTACTCATGGTATAATGTTGAATTAACTGTGTTCTTACTTAAAAACTAATGATTCAATAAGAAGAGTCAGTCAAGCTCAGTGGTGATTTGTGCTAATTGCTAATTTTAGCATTGTAACATGGTAACAGTTTAGAGCTGAAGTTTTGAGCATAACAGGCTAGTGTTTGTAGGTATAATTGACCTTTTATGTCAAGATAAGATTGGTGTGAATGTCAACCTTTAGTTGGTTTGAACTACAGTTTTTGATTAATTCAGATTGGGAACCCAAAAAGTAAAAGGATCACTTAAACAGTTCATCCTGCATGGGACATTATTGTCGACTAGAATGGGCATTTCAGCTTGCAGATAATTTATAGATCAAGTAAAAGAGAGAAATGTGTACCAGGTTTGGTTGGTTTTGCTCCCTGTCCCTTGGACATGGTGGGTACACCTCCGTTCTCTGAAAAGCAGAGCAGACAGCATAACAGATCAGAGCTTTAATGGAAATGATCAGCATACTGTACAAACTCTCCTTAAAATGTTCGACTTGAAACACAGTTAGAGAAACACAAATCAGTGGGTTAAATGTTGGACTTCATGCACTGGATGGCCCAAATTGACACTTGAAAGAATAAAGGTCATATAAACCACAAAGACAGCCTCACTTGGCCAAGGTCACACACTGCACACTTCATGTCAAGTAGCAGGAGTGTTGTGAATTTGTTAATTCATAACCTGTAACAAAGGTTAAAGCAAGTTTACATTTTGGGAAGTCGTTTTCTTACCAAAAGTTAACCAAGGAAGACCATCAACACTATAAAGAAAATGAAGCCACTGCCAGGAGACCTTTAGCTTAGCGTAGCATAAAGATCTTTTATGAATAGAAACAGAGAGATAATACTCTGCAAAAAATAAAAAATAAATCTTATTTCCCAAAATGTCACTTTAAAATGGACAAACTTGGTTATCTCAATAAAACAGTTTGGTCAGGGTTTCAACCAAAATTAAAGAAAAACAAGTCTGAACACAAGTTATTGGTATCTTCTGAGGCAAATCTGACAAGGACATGCAACACAGACAAGACATAAAAAAGAGTTACAACCATGAGCACTGGCTAGGATTCACTCTCAAGTAAACACTTGTAACACAGCCTGAACAATTCTGCAACAGACTCAGCGTTAGGACAAACATGACATTTAGTCGACGTTTACACATGCAATACAGAATCATTAAATACACCCTGTCCTGGATTACCAGTTTCTCCTGCAGGTTGACCTTTGACCCCAGGCCTGTCAGGTCCCACCTCAGGCTGCCTCTTGATGTTTGCTTCTTCTGGTGTAATGTCAGGCGCTCCTACAGACAGAGATTCTTCAGGTGTGATGCTATCTGTACTCTTAGCCAACACTGTTTCAGGCAATGCTTTGGTTTTCAGGGATTTTGTGCTTTCAGGAACTACGACCCCTTCACCCCCCCCCCCCCCCCCCCCCAAAAGAACATCTGTCTCTGTGCCTGTTTGCTCAGGCACAGCATCCCCAATCACATAACCTAGAGGTCATACATTTCATATACATATATAAGTACAGATTTTTCAACAAATGTTTGCAAATCAATTCAGCCACATACAAAAAGATATACAGAATCTCTGCATAAACAGAATACAAAACAAAAGCCTCCAAATAGACTTCCTGTCTTGTCGAACTTAAACCTTTAGTTCAAGTGCATCTGAAAGAATAATATTATGAACATTGTGCATTAAGATTAAGATTAGATTGTCCTTTTTTGCCTTACTTTTGAGGAGGCAAAAGTGATGTCAAGAAAAGAAGAAAATCATGTTATTTCTTAAACTGCGAAGCCACTGATGCTTTTAACTTCCCAACTACGAGCTCAATGTACAGATTTATGTTTGGGGTACTTGCCTTGAGAAAAGACCACTTCCGGCTCTGGTGCTGGGGCAGTCTGGTAAATCACTGGTCCAGGTCCAGATGTTACCACCTTTGGACCTTTAAGTGCTGCTTCAGGAGTGGTTTCTAGTGCAGGCTCTGGTTCTTGTGTAACAAAAGGGATCAGTGGTGTCTTGTAGCTTTTCCCTTGTGGCACAGGATAGGGCAGTGTCTGATGCCTCTCTTGTGTCACCATAACGAGGATACCGCTGGTGGGCTCAGGGGTGACGGGTGCTGCACCTTCAGTTATCGCTTGTTGAGGGACTAACACCTCCTCTGGTGCTGCGCTGGGCTGCTCTGGAGAGAGAACTTCCCCTTTAAGGCTTTTTCCATTTGTTGCCCCTGCAGTGTTTGTACCTTTACCATAAAGCATTGTGCCGAAACCTAACAATCAAACAGAGAAACACCAATCAAATCAAATCCAAATTCTTATCGAGTTTAATGACATACAACAGAGAAATTTAACACGTGCATGTTCAGGAACATTTACCAGGATTGCCTGCTTTTGCAAACTGTCCATTCTGTACACCAGCAACACCACCATAGCCTATGAAACACAACATTTTCAATACATACGGTATGTGTAGAAACAGGATTTCCTAACCAATAAAAAGTGGAGGAAAATTATGCTTTCAATTTATATTTTGATGCTGTCTCACTACATGGTTTTCTTCTTTCTTTCTTTTCATTACAAACTCTATCTTACCATTTCCGAGTGATTTCGCCCCTTCACCAGGTGACACAGCTCCAGCTCCTTTGTTAGCTTGAGGTTTTGAGCCTCTGCTCGGGACAAACCCTTCAAACAATGGATTACAAATGTCACAATGTCAGGTATGAATGATAATACTTGTTTCTGAATTTCTATAGAAGTCGGAAAATCAAAGCTTGAACTTACCATTGAGTGCTCCTCCATATTGACTGAGTGCAGCTCCATTTCTTACTCCATGACCTCAAAAGAAAATAAAACAAGAAGTAAACAAGGCAGTCGATTGTAGACTAAATCAAGTGAAAGAAATATGGACATTTCTTCATGTTTTTTCTTTTTTGGACACATTTATGAATCCAATTAACAAAACCCGGGTTAAAATAATATGTTCTCAGTTATTTGTTTAAAACCTCTTTTGTGTTTTATTAAAATGAATATTAAACTCTACTCTGAAAATTATAAATGTATAAATGTATCAACTATCCCTGCATGACAAGGAACCGGTTATTAGAAACAAAAAGTTGGATATGTTTTTAGATATACTTTTGTCACAATCAGCTCATATATTTAATTAAAATGCTTATAATATAATTCGTTGTACTACTTTTTTTTTTAAAATTTCTTAAGTTTAAGCTCTTTCAAACATGGTAGTTTTAAACTGGGTACTAGTGCATACAAGGAAAATATTAGAACTAGTTTTCACCATTGGGTTTTGCCCCGTTTCCTTTGACAGCTCCAGCTCCAGCTCCATAACCTCGAGTCAAACACAACATCAAATAAATATAATATCACAATGAAATAATAAGGAACATTCAATACTTTAACATCAAACGGGCCTGTTACCATTGGGTTTAGCTCCATATCCATTGGGAACAGCTCCATTTCCAAAACCTTGAGATAAAATGAATAATTGAATCAATCATGTGTGCAAAAGTACATTTTGTGTCATTTTTGCAGTTCAGGTTTTACCTGGTTGGGGTCTCATTGCACCTCCTCTGCTGGCTCCATATCCTGTTAAATATTCATGAAAGGAAATCACTTTATACTGCTCTTGAGATGTTATCACAATAAAATCATTATGAATTATTATACAGATTAGAAGAAGAAGAGACAATCTCACCATTTGGTTTTGCACCATATCCATTTTGACCATTGCCATAAGCTACAATATCAAAAACATCAGAAAAAAGGGAAAATCCGAGTTCACACATTTGCTGATATTTAAAACTATGCATATTAAATATTTTAAATACTGTATGTATCTATCTTCTATGAAACATGAACAGTTCATTGAAATTATGTTAATTATCCAAATATTATTGTTTAGGCTCATGGGTTGGATGTAGCTTAAATGTCATGTAAAAGGGAGAAACACCAGTGCTATAGTACTATTTATGTTTACTTATTTACCTGGCTTTGCTTGCTTGTTAGCGCCACCATTCGGGTATCCATATCCTTAACAGATTCATGAAAAACAGGACTATTTAACCACATACTGTAAACAGTATAAGAAAAAAGATTCATACATTTCCTGCATGTTTACCCACCATTTGGTAAGGCTCCATTCCCATTCGGGGCTCTGGCTCCTGCATTACCTTTACAATTTACAAACAAAATTAATATCAGTTTATTTTAAGTGAAACCTGTCACACTTTATTTAAGTGGATTCGATTTACTGAATTGGATATTATTTACAGGTTTACCATTGTTTTTTGTTCCATGTCCATTGGAGGCAACAGCAGCAGCGCCATAGCCTGAATAAATAACATCGTGGTGTCAATGGTTTCTATAGATGACCTTGTAATGTAAACAACATGACAATCAGACATACGAAATGCTTACCTTGCTTTGGTCCCTTCATTCCTCCGTTTCCATACCGCGGTCCCAGTCCCAAACCAGCACTACCAAAACCACCAGTGTAGCCTAAATATAGAGTGCATGCACATATATTAACACATATTTATTTTGTATTCATCAATTAGTGAGCGCTGTCACTGAACACTGACGTATGACTCACCTCCCCTGGGTTGAGCCCCATAACCATTATAACCATTACTGCCATATCCTGGAAGAAAATAATGAAGACATTGTTAGAAGTATATAAGGTGGTTCAATGATAAGAGAGACCTTTTGACCTTCACTCACCTTGGTTTCTGGCAAGTTGTGGAACTCCCAGACCTCCCATCCCCACACCTTGACCTTAAATCACAGACGCACACTCGTATCAATATTGTGTCAAGAGATATTTATGAACTCACAGACAGTAAGGGGGCAGAAGAAGAGTCACCTGCACCAAAAGGTGGTCGGCCAAAACCTTTCATTGGCTTACTTCCAGCTGGAACCTGTCCTGTTACATAAAGAGATACGCTTTGGTCACGTAAATAGAAACTCTATTAATATTCTGCCATGTTCTAATTGACAAGTCATACCATTTGGTCTCGCCCCATTTCCGTTGGATGGTCCAGCTGCAGCTCCTTGTCCTAGAGAACCATTATTGCATTAAGTTATGTTACACCCTTTACATTTCATACATATTAAAGTTCTGGTTTTGAAGACATTACCGTTTGTTTTAGCCCCATTCCCATTAGGCACACCAAATCCAGCACCATACCCTGTAATAAAGAGGAGGATTTTTGTGTTTCTTAAGAACTCAAAGCAAGAGACAGACTTTTGATAGCAGCTAATGCCTTCCTAAAGCAAATTTTAATTTCAAATCCCTTGAAAGTCTAAAGGGTCTTTTGACCTCTCGTTCACAAAGCCAGATTGTATCAATACAATTCAATGAACAGACTTTAAGAGAGTAATGTTTACCTTTAGTCCCAAGTCCATTTTGTGCACCTGCTGCAGCACCATTACCTACAGATACAAACACCAAAAAACATATCCAACTCTTCTCTTCATCATTCTTTAAATTGTATAATCAAACTAAGTTATTTGCTTATTAGAGGACAAAGAAAACCATTCTTGAAAAAATATACTTGTCAGTGAGCACCAAAACTCATACAGTATGACTACAATAATTAGAGATGTCAAGTTGCCAGTTTGAAACAAGACTTGCAGTTAAACTTTATTTACAATCACAGTCAACCCAAAATGAGTTATGTAACATGGACACGTGATGAATTTTATATTTCTGTTTGAATTTGTACTCATGTTTATCAAACCCAACCCTACGCTGTCTCTAGAACATCATCACATTTAAATACCATTTCCTTTAGTTGCTCGTCCTCCATATCCTCCAGCATGTGCACCGAAACCTGTCAGAGAACAATAAGTTGAACGGTCATGTTGCTCATCTGTATGTGTCTGTCCATGACTACCGAATTTTTTCATACCGTTGCCTTTCATGTGTTGTCCATTGGTTGGACCAGCTTGAGCACCGTGTCCTGCAATAGAGATAACAGTATGACGGTATTACAGCAAATAATCACAAATATGAATTATAGAAAACTCTGCAGATCTTTGTATTTGTATATTTCTGATGGTCTTGTGCACAAATATATAATAATAATACTGTGAAATCCAAAAACAGACACACAAATAATAACATTATAGAAACTACCCCACCATTGCCTTTCATTCCAAGTCCGCCGGCTACAGCACCATTATCTGCAAATATGACACATTTCTTAATTATTTGATTCAAAGCAAATAAATGGGAGATTTTTTTTTTTTTTTTAGGAAATGTCCTCTCACTGTTAGGTTTAGCTCCATTTCCCACACCAGCTGCAGCTCCATAACCTAAGAGCCCATGAGAGAAACAAACAGAGAATCATTATGTCTGCTTTGGTAAGATATATGGAAAAAGTCACTTACATAAAATAAAGTCAAACTGATTCATTCTATTTTGGCAATAGTGTGATGTACATAGGGCAAACTGTCTCAATTTACAAACGGCTCATGTTGAATTAGTGATATTTTATGTCTTTCTGCTGTATCAAGTCAAAATACCGTTGCCTTTAGTTCCTTGTCCACCGTATCCACCAGCCTGAGCACCGTAGCCTGCAACATACACATTAAATTCAACTATTGTTGCTCAGTTTTCTTGAATGTGTATGTGTGTGTGTGTTTGGGATTGAACATGTCCTTAATGAGAATACAGATGTTTTATACCATTGCCTTTCATTGGTTGTCCATTGGCCGGGCCAGCTTGACCTCCGTGTCCTGAAACGAAGATCACAGTATTACTACAGAACAGCAAATCATTTTGGAGTTGAATCATCATTTTCCAAATACAGATTCTGGTGGAGAATTTAATCATACCGTTTGAGTAAGCTCCATTCCCATTGGGTAAAGATGCTGGATTTCCTAATGGATGTAGAGAAAGTTGAAAACAATGAATGTGATACAGACTTGAAAGTAAAACGAAACAAAAACAATATAGATCCACTTTAGAAACATGTGATTAGAGTCCCCGTTGGTTTTAGCGTTAGAATAATATTCTAAACAATTAGCATTTGCTGCCATCTGTTGGTTAAACGTTATATTAAATAGTGGAAAGGAGGAAAACAAACCCTGTGATTTGCCACCGTGTCCATTTGTAACACCAGCTGATGCTCCATAGCCTTGACATAAAGATTGAAAAAACATCCAGTATTTTTTTTTTGTAAATTATCTTTTTGCTAAAATAATATGAACACATGCATGGAACAGCATTTACTTACCTTTCCTCCCTCCTCCATTGGTCGCACCTCCATAGCCTGAAATGGATCAGGAAACATATTTACAAATCAAAGTAGCTTCATTTGCATTAACACTCAGCTACATCATTTTTCTGAACAGATGAATCCGCGCAAAAAAAATATTTATGTAATGCCAATATCACACACCCATGCCTTTTGTGGGGTATCCACCATATCCATTTTGTGCACCCATTGCCTGACCCACACCTGGACAAAAAATAATGAGTCAAAAACTGAACTGGGGAAAAATAAATTCACGTCTAGCAATATTTAGCATGAATATACCTTTTGACGGCATCAGAATTCTTCCAACACCTCCACCATTGTTACCTGAAAACCATTACAACGGCTGTGAAGCTGAAGTTTGTCTTTTGTGGAAATCCAAGAAATGCAGAATTATGTGGTTTTAAGAAGACAAAAGTGAAGGTAGTATATTTACCATTGAGTTGTGGCCCATGTCCATTAGATATTCCAGAAGCGGCACTGTATCCTGTAATACAGTTCATTTTATTTCAATTTGCAACATATCCACAGTATCCTCAATCCTTCAATAACAGCGACAAAGCAATAGTGAAGTATTCACTAAAACATTACAAATGAATGTCATAAATAATGATGGTGTTTGTTTAGGGGCTGTACAAACAGTAAGTAAGGGGAAGAAATTACTCTGAATCAAAAACAAATGATTGTTGCTGTTTAAGTTGAAGGTTATAATTTTAAATGTTACAAATATGAAACATGCGTAATCTTCCATTCATCCAAAGGTAACTCAACCATAACAATGACACTTAAAGAAAAGAAGCAACAAGTCTTGGTCAGATGTTCACTTATCAGACCCATTATCAGAGTAATAATTTACTGAGAGTCTCTAAACAGGAAACAAGAATTGTTATTTTTAAGTCCACGACACGTCACATGAGCCTCTACTTGCTACAAGCTGTAACTTCCTATAGCTTCCTTATGTCGATTATGTAAGACATGAAACCGAACAAACTGATAGAGGTCATGAAAAGTCAAATTGTAAACAGTATTTACCCTCACTTGGACCCAAAATAAATGCAATCACTTGTGTGTTTAATAAAAGATGAAATCATCCTGAGACTGCTCGCCTCAGTTGAGAAACTATCAAAACTTGTGTTTGTGAATGTTGGATTCATTATTTCTGGGATTTGTGTTAATTTTTTTCGTTAAGTGGAGAGTTTGGCTGTTTAAGAGGAAACGAAGGAGGGTCTTTAATTCTTTCTTTTAAAATGAAAGATTTATTATACTTGAAAGTTGTTTTGTTATTTCTCTGTTTTTAGAGTTGCCTCCTGCACATGTGACATTTCAATTCATTCATATTTTGAAGTTCTCGATTCACAAAAACAAATGCAGAAAAATGTAATTGTTTATTATGCAAAAATGCTGCAAATTTATAAACCCACGTCTACCATGCATATTTGTAATGTATCATGTAAGTCTGTCTATATAATAGGATTTAAATAAGAAAAATTGTAATCATCCTTTTAATTTTTATTGTACTCAATATCAAATGAACTAAGATATTCATATTTCATTTCTATTGGGACGTATTGGTTAGATGTTATCTTACTCTCAAGACAAATGACTGGGATTTTTTTTTTTTATATATGCAGGATGGAGTTCCTTTTTAAAAAAAACCAAGAGGTTCAGCTCCCCCTCCTCCTCACAATCATCTTGTAGTCCCTAAGTTATAATAGCACGCTTACTGTTTTTGAAAATTTCATCCCCATGTCCTGGACACTCAGAAGTCAGGTGAACATTTTTGGGAAGTAGTGAGCGGGGGACTCTGCAGAAGTGAAAGGAGTGACTGTGTACATGCAGTAAAACTATTCTCCTCTCTCACAGAGGGATGTTAAATTTAGACGCCCGCTGCCACTAAAGCCCAGCTGCCTTTGATTTCCCAAGCTGAGACCGCCAGTTAAGAGGAAAGAATATATAGTTGTTTCACATCATCACAAGAGAAGTTGGCAGACCTCCGAGGACACGAAAGAGCCATACAGTGAGTATTCCGAAGATTTCAGTTTAACAGGATCGTTTGAAATTTAACAAGCAAACCAGAGCAGCTTAAGACATCCTTCTCATCTTTTTTTCTTCTTCTACCTCTGCAGGATCTCAGCAGGTTCTCTGCTCAAGAGTGAGGTGGACAGCCAACATTGAACACAATCTGATAGACTTCAAAGAATTTTAATGAATGTTCAGTTTGGTCAAACAACATCCATCATTCTATTCAGGAAAAAGATTCTTTAGTTTTTTGCTCAAATCTTTCAGTAGCTTTTTAACTTCTGGCACACATTCGTTTTCTGCAGTAAAGGTTTTTGAAGTAGATGTCACATAAATATCATATCATTGTTGTTTAATTCAAACAAAACTATAACCATATTATATGTGGTGGTCCATGTATGGACCCCAGGAAGAATAACTGTTACTGTGGTAACAGCTAATGGGGATCCAATGTAAATAAATACATGAATAAATAAATATTAAAGTCATATGCTTTTATCCATCACTGGACAAGTATAGTATTGTTTAAATTGTTTTATGGTGGAAACAGCTTCCATTATAGACTCCAGACTCACCTGACGTTCTGCAGCTTTAATGATTTCTTTGTTATATCACTGTCATGAAATGCATATTGGTGTAAATCAAAAGTTTAATCAAATTACCATTTTTCATTCATTTTTTCAAAAACGTACTTTCTGGCATCACAAAATATACATGCAAACATTTTGGTTAATGGTAAATGGACTTGAGCTTATATAACACTCTAGTCTTCCGACTACTCAAAGCACTTTTTGTGGTTAAAGCTGATGGTAGTGATCAGTATCATCCATCAGAAGTAACTAATCCCATTCATGCACCTCCACCGAAGCAGCGGGAGCAATTCGGGGTTAAGTGTCTTGCCCAAGGACACATCGGACATGTTGCCCAGCTGGGGATCGAGCTCTCGACGTTCCTGTTGAGAGGCGACAACTCTACCAACTGAGCCACAGCCAACCCCAATTTTTAATAAAATACAATTTAAAAAAAACAAAATCACCATTTAATCTCAGTGACATTTGTATCATCTCACTTGAAACATCTTATTGGACAATTTAATCCCTTAACTTTTTTCAAATAGTTTAATGAGAAACAATCTGGTTTAAACATGAAGAACTAAATATCTATATCAATATATTTATTTATACATCAATTCACTCATATAACGATATTTTATGTATTTGTTTCATTTCCCTTATTTCCCTTTTTGGGGAATATTTTTTCAGGTTGCCACACCTAGGTAATGTAGCATAACATGGGCCTGTAAGTCTTGATGACTAATGAAAGCAGTAAATCAATGCTTGCTCACTGACACAAACCTAATCCTCAAGTATTCCTCATCAACAAACCTGAGTGACTCTACACATATAGGATCAGTTCACCCTTTTCACTAAACTGTCTACTTTCTTGCCCCCCCTATGTGGTTTTCAGTCCCTCTAACAAAGTTAGTCCTTAAGCCTCTTTCAATGATTTATATCACTTCTATCATTTTTGTGATTCATCACACACCCCTCTGCTCTCACTCACCTCTTGTGTGCGCTGTCCCCGCCAACCAAAGGACCACCGTGCCCTGAAGAAGTATCTGTCCTAACATAGTGGACCTGGAGGAAGAAGCCCAAAAAGTTTCAAAATTCACCAGCAGAATGAGGATGAAGAGGGTGAAGCTGGTGTGGGTTACATACCCTGATTGTGAGGGTCTCATATACACTCTGGTCTGGGGGCGTCCCTCCTTCTTTGCATAGATGCTCCTCTTCTGCAGACCCTTCCCCACTGCCGAGGAGTACACACACTGACTAAATAATTGGTCATGTAAAGTACATTAACACTTAAGAGGGAGAGAGGGGAGCAAAGAGAGGGAGGTCATCTGTGCGGACACTGACTGATGAGCTCTTCACGGGTTAAGTCGTTTATACAGATTTCAGTAATACCATCTCATTATTTCCTGACTGTTTCCATACAGGTATCAATCTTTACAGTATTTTAAAAAAATTAGTTCTCTATTTCATTGGTTTTTAAAAAAAATCTATTTTCTTAATAACATCGACATTTCAGTAAAAGCATCCAAGCTCAGTAACAGGAGCAGGGGGTATGACACGGAACAAAAACACTCAACACAGTTAAGAGTCTAACTTTAGGTTGGCCAAGCTAGAGCAAAATTACACATATCAGACTCACTGAGTAAATTTACTCCACTTAAAATTATATGTAGGTAAATTAATGACTAAAAAAATGTTGACTCAAAATAAAATTGGCAATTGTTTTGTGGAACGTGATGAAAAACACCAAGTTTCCCCAGGTAATGGAGGAGAAAAACATGAATCTGCCAATACCTTGACATAATTTCTTCATGAAATATAAACATTTCACAAAATGTAAGGAAATTTGTGTTTGGTAGATTATTTTTGTTGTAACAATGCTTCAAGCCTGTTTATTTCCCTTTTAAATGGTGCCACATTTGTAAGGAACATGCAATTGTGGGATGCGCCCATGAAAAACTTGCCAAATCTTCTCTGCCAAAAAGCTTATTCTGCTGTTGACTCTTGTTTGGTGTCGTTTAGTGGATTGGATGATTGAAGTCTGAAGAAGATATTTTGGCAATTTAATGTATTCATTTAAAAAACAGGAGCCTCAGTAGCGTGTGGAAGAACCATATATTATATAACCGCAGACATGCTAAGCTAAAGATTAGCATCATTCAGTAGAAACATTCATCACTCTTAATGACAAACACAAACAAACTGTTCATGCTTTAAAGTGAATAAGAAGCAATTTAGTCCAAGGTTTGGTTTTTAAGTTTTCAGAGACAGACATTTTAACAAAATGTTTAGGTACACAAATATTTTTTTTTTAAAATACTGTGAAAACATATAATGCAACCTGTGTGGAGCATCCAAACTTATTTGTGAATTGACTTAATGAGATCCCTTCAACCCCACCAGAGGGGCCAGTTCAAAGATAGAGATGAATGAAGCTGTCAGAGAGCTTCATCATCCACTCACGCCTGTGGGTCCATCATGTTTCCATGGTTTCAGCCTACATACAGACACACACACACACTAGTTAGTGAAAGTTGCCCAGTGTATATTTAAAGGGGAAAAAGTGAGTAAAAGAGAAATATATCTCACCTTTCACACAGATTCCTCACTTTAAGTCCAAATCCTCTTCTTATGGGGTCAAGGAGGGGTTAACGTCTCACCCCACAGCCCTCCCAGACCTCTCACATACTTGGCTTCTTAACAAACACTCTCACCACCTCTATTGACAAACCATCAGTCTGGCTCTTCACCACCATGGGACAGACAGGACTTCTGATTTCATGTTTGATCTGTCTGTTTCAGAAGCTCAGTTTTAAATGAAAATATATATTTTTTGCAGGCGTTACTCACAGTTGGCAGCCGAAGAGATCATTCATGGTGCATTAATTGGTAGTTGATTTTATAACTCAGCTTCTTTTATGTAAATGCAGACAGTCATTTAAAGATAATTATGTTTTAAACAACAACATTTTACCACTTCTGTCATGACTGAAATCTCTCAAAAACAATTGTATGGCTTAAAAAGTGAATAAATACATTCATGACCCCCAGGGTATAAAGCCTGAATTGGTTGCCATCAAAAGCATTGACTTTCATGCACATCTAAGGATAAACAAACAATGATATTGTACAACCTTTGTCAAAAACCAAAACAATTGAAACTTTTAGCTGAAACTCATGTCTCTCCACTGTTCTGTTTTACACAATACATGTGTTAATATTTTCTCCTAAATCAAAAATAAACAAAGATTTTTTATCAATAATGGGCAAAAAATAAAATTGAGGTTAATTAATAGCTAGCATTAGCTTCATCTGACTGCTTCAGATGTTGTGAAAGCATAGCCAGTATACCCCAGACTTCAATCCAACAAGTAAAATGTTCACATGCTGAGTCAGAAATATTACTTTACTTTATAAAGCAAACCACTACTGTGATACATTTTGTAACTCTTTGTTTTTATTGCAAATCCTCAAATGGTATTCACAATGACATTGTGAAAAAAAAAAAAAGAAGCTATCTTCACTAAACAGCAGGGGCAATTTAAGGTTGTGGTGTGGATGTTAGTGTCACTGTCTGAAGAAAATAAACCAGAGTGATCCACTCCACACAGCCGAGTCTGCCATGTATACTCCTGCCCAGAAGTTTGCAGCTGTCAAGAGACAAGCCAGGCTGTGACTAAGTGTTGGGCTCAGAGCCAGATCAGAAAGTACAACGTCACTGGATGATGTTTCTTTAATCCTGCTGCAAACAAACCCACTCTGACAGCTGGGAGCACATTGAGAGAAAGAAGATGATTTATCAACTACTTTATGAAGAACCTTCAAGTTTATACTTGTCATGTTCGGGTGCATCTAAATACAACTTCATTTTGAAAAACAATACTCCTAAAGATTGCTTTTAGAGTGTGTCCAGGGTTTGCAAAAGGTAATCAGTACGATTCTTCATGTTTTAACACGTCAGTCTTTTATATAAACATGGAAACACAAAGCGTTAGCCATACTTAGACGATCTCTAATAAACCGGGAGGGAAGCGGAGGGCCACAGGTTTAAATCTCTGTATGGAAAAAAAAAGTATGAAATGTGGGACTGGTTGCTTTAGAGGCAACAGGTGCCAGGTGCCCTTAAAGCAAAGCACCGAAGAAAAACCTACTTGGGAACTCTTTAGTGTGCAGCCCCTCACTCTGATAGCTCTCCTTCAGTGCATCTCCATAGGATCCTGTTTGTACATGTGTGTTTATTCCTGGCCTATGTGGTGTAGCATGTTAAACACAGAGGGAAATAATAAAGTGTGTCTTCCTTTTCTTCTAAGTGTTGAATTAATGAACCTTACACTGGTGGAACATGGTCAGAGCTCTTCTTCTTAAAGATACATTAATATTGTGCAAACAACCCATTTCGGCTCCAAACACCTTAGATATATTTTCTAATGATAGGACTCTCCTAGAGCCAATCAACCTGACATCCAGCACCACTGTTAGGAATCTGGGAGTTCTATTTGATCCAGATATGTCCTTCAACTCCCAGAAAAAAAAAACGTATTTCAAAGACATTAAAAAATATAATTCAATGGACTCCTTCACACAGGCAGAATCTAAGAGAAAATACTGTAGCACAAAAATCTCTTACCAGTCTCTGGTATGTAATTGTTAATGTAAACCTTAGAGCTGCTCGACTCCATTGCTATAATTATCACTCCACCCCATTTCATTGTTATTATAGTGTTTAACTTTAGTATTACACTGATCAGTTAATTAAAATACTTTGTTGTTACTGCTCATACCACACATACTTGAACCATAAAATCAATGACATTGTAGCCATATCATGTCCTGTTGTCAGTTCCTCTCTTCAGGAATGTCACACACTGACGTTTGTTGCAGAAAAGCTTATTAGCTTTTTTTTAAAGCTTAACTCTCTTTAGTTATAAACACTGGTTATCTGAGGACAGATTTTTTTTCCAACTGATATTTAGTGCAAATATTTTTCCCAGAATACAGAGTCGAATCAAACGATAATGATCTAACTCAACCTTAGCTGCATAAAAGAAATTGTATAGATCCTTTAGGACTATGGGTAATTATCCCCAGACAGCCCACTGCTGTTAAGTGAATACAACCATACATTGTACCTTCTAAAACCTTGTAGTTAAATTGTAAAAGCCAACATAAGCCATAGTTATGACCATTTTTCTAGCACACTTGTGTTTCTTCTTGTGGGATTTTCTTTGTCTCATAAAATAAAGAATGGTCATCAATGTTAGACTTAGAGATCATTGTAAAACAATTTAGAGAGTGACTGCAATCCCCAGAACTTCAGTCATGCCCTCCAAGGCCAGTGTGTTTGGATGTATCCTCGGCTCACTTGAAGCATTTTTAACAAGTTTTTTTATTTGTCTTGCAAGTGCTCTACAAGGGTGCAATCTAAATTATTCCTGTTTCCAAATGAATACAATAAATAAAAATATGTTTTACAACTGACACATCTATGATGGAAAATTACACCAAATACATATTTTGTATCGCTACACGTGTATACACAATGCATGTCTTTTTACAAAAAAAAACACAAAATTGCATGGCTTCTGTTGATGGACCACGCCATGACAACTTCCTTAATAATTATCATTATTATTATAATGAACAAATATTTTCAGCTGTACAATCATAAATAACTATACAATCCTCAGTCTAGTCACCAACATCTGATCAAACACATTCATCTCAGTAAGTGGCACTTCTACGTTACCCAAATGTAACTGGATGTAAACTGTCATCTGGAAATCTAAATGTTCAATTGTTTGACTAAAGCGGAACAAAGTAAATCGTCTTTGTCAGTTTGTTAATGAAATGTTACTAACTCAGTATACAGAAATCTCAAAACACTATGGCAACTCCTGTTTCTTATGATTGTTGTTTTAGAATTATTAGTGTTAATGTGTCCTACTGGAGACCAAAGGGAGGAGAGTAAAAAAAAAAGATTAGACAAAGGAAATAAAAAGGGAAACAGTCAAAGTGTTCGAAACTGTGAAGGGATGAGGGAGGGAGGAAAAATTAAGAATCAAAACAATCAATGAGTAAATCACATTTGTTCTGCCGTATTGAACACCGAGGAGTTTTTGTTAAGGCTCCTTTCATTCACGTGCTCACCACACAACCTGGTCATTAGCTTGACATCGAATAAGCTTGTGTCCACCTTAAGATGGGAGAGCCAGGAATCCAGTCGCAGACCTGAATACAGATATTTGGTTGTTATTTTGGTGTCTTCTACTTAAAGAAAATTAACTTCAACTAAAAAGTGACTTACTCCATGTTGCTTTTCAGCTGATGCACGGTGCGTTTGTCCAGGTAACGACAGAAGAGGGTGAGCAGGTTTGAGGGCAGGAGGAGCGGCTCCACCAGTGAACACTGGGACAGCTGTCCTGCCACCTGGAATATTGTTTCAGTCCTAAAAGATAACAGCAACACAAGGGTGAAAAATCGAATATGGATGCCAAAATATTCTCTCTAGAATGGAATGTTTGGCTTAAAATCCCTACCAGGTCTCAAAATCACCGATGCTGGGCTCCAGAGGGACACCTGAGGACAGCAGCTTCTCTCCCTGGGACAGGAGGGCGTAAAGTAACGACAGTCCAAACTGAAAGAGAAAAGAAAAATCTGAAAACGTTTCTCACAAAAATAAAAGCTATTCTGTGACAGGAAGCACATACCTTGTTCTGACATGCCAGCGTGAGTGACTCGTATGTTGTTACAGACTCAGAGGCTGTCAGGTCTTTGAGGACCCCAATTAACTGACTGAACGTCAGGCCGCCAATCACATTCCGTAGAGGCGGGTAGAGAACAGGAAGAGCCTAAAAAGAAGACAACAAAGAGCAGATTTCCCCCCCCCAAATAATGTATCTTCCACGGGCATGCTCTCCGTTTTTTCTTGCTACATACACAAGATTATATAATCATGAAGCTAAGCCAACTGACTTTAAACTGGTGCTGGCATTTCATTTATGCAGTTTCTTTATTTGCTATAAATATTAAAAAGTACTTTGGAAAAGCAAATTAAAAAAACCCTGACCTTTAAACAGTATTGAAAAAAAAAAAACACTACCTCTTCCGTATCTCTGCTCATCAGTGTCGGCAGGTTGGAAGTCACAATGTGCAGGATTTTCAGTGCAGTATCATGTTTCAGGAACGGGAGCAGACGAGCAAGAAGCCTTTTTCCTTTTGAGATGGACAGGAAAGGAAGAAACTCCCCTCCTGAATCTCTATATCAAAACATTTGAAAAAATTCAGTGCTCAAATGATTTAACCAGACAAAAGAATTGAGTCCAAACACGTCACCCTTTTCTCTAGGTAATTTAAAAAACAACAGGCATCAATTGTTTCAAGTGTCTGGTATGTGCTCACAGAGGATCGTGATGTTGCAGCTGGGAGTAGATGTGCTCCACTTTCCTTTGAGTCTTCTCCATCAACTGTCTTTCCTCTGCTTCGGACAACACTGTGGTTTTTATCCTCTCCGTCTCCTCCACTTCCAGCAGTACTACAAACAACTTCAGGCACGATCAGATTTAACACATGGTTAGAAAAATTAAAGAAATGTCACTGCTTTAAAATATGTTTTCCTGCAGATACCTTTTCGATTTTGCTGAGGACTTCTAACCGCTGCTGCCTGATGTCTTTTTGTTCCTATAAAATGGAAGTAAGTCTCAGTATCAGGGAGGACAAATTGATGAACCTCTAACAGACCTCGTCTCAAACACTAACCCTTACCTCAAGTGGACCGTGAACTTGGACGGCATGAACAGCACTGATGGCACGTCGAGGAGAGTAACATGTGGACACGGCAACTTGACCCAAAGAGCCTTCAATGTGCACCACTGAAAGAGCAACAGAGATTCACATTCAAAGGAAAACATCAAAGAGTTTTCTGCAAGTGTACATAAACATTGCATGATCCCTTTAGACATTTATAACAAACATTGGTTAACTTTAGATACAGAACAAGGTGGGGCACATTAAAATGAGAACACCTGGAAAAATTAAAGATGACATTATGCTCCTTTTAAAAAAGTTTAAATAAGTCTCAGAGATCCCCAAAACATGTCTTATGAAATTTCTCTAAAAATCCACTCTAATCCTGTATATTATCATGCCTATAAACCCCTCTATTTCAGCCCTGCTCAGAACAGGCTGTTTCTGTGTCTGTAGCTTTAAATGAAAGTGAGCCATGTTTGACCACACCCCTCTGGAAGGGCTTGGGTGGCTTGGGCTTTCTCGCTCCATGCCCTATTGTTAATGGTGAGAAGGCAGAACAAACTCCTAACTGTGGGAGTGTCATCCACCCTGGGGGAGGGGTTAATGCCCTTTGTGATGTCATGAAGAGAACAACTCCAAATAGCCTGTTTGAGCAAACATTTTCTGAAAAGTGGAGCAAGCAAAAGACGGAGAGGATGGACTTTTCTCATAATTGGTGGGTTTCTTAGACAACTAGGGACACATTACTGTTCGAAAACATGGTAAAGTGTATTTTACGTATGTGACCTTTAATAAGCAGCTGTTACTAGTGTCTGCAGATTCTCCTTTCAGGGTGCCACTGTATGAAAACTGATGTGTGAAAACTGAGGGAATTAAGTTAGCAAATCGCTCCTGCTGCTCCTCTTGTTAAGCCAACATGAAGGCATAATCCTGAAAAGGTCTTTCATGAAAGGTAAAAAAAGTGAAGGAAAATGAACCTGGTGTGTATGAGTCCGTTTTTGTGATGTACGGTGTGGTTAGCTTGAGTGGCTCCCTTTTACTCCTGATGCCCAGCTCTTCCTCTGCCATCTTGGCCTCTATTCTCCGATAGTACTCCTGTGTAAAAGGTTAAAAACACAATCCATGAGTTGCTTAGCCTTTGGTCATGTACTTGTAAAACAGGCTTTTCTGATGATAGAAGCAATAATAAAAAATAACAAAAGCATTAAAAAAAAACACACTGATATAACAGGAGCAAAGATTTCCTACCTGGTAATAGTAGTCCTCAAGGTATGGATTCTCACTCTGCAGCTGGATCATCTGCAGCCTGGTGATCCACTCCTTCTCTTTGGCTGTCATGATATTACTGTAAGGATCCCAGCCCTCTGTTTTCCTAAAGGTAGGTTAATTTTTTTAAATAAACTTTTAAGAGTTTTCTAAGTGTTTCCTCTTAAATACATTTTTTGTGTGACGAAAAGTGATGAAGCACCCACCTTTGGAATAAACGTTGTTTCTGACCGAGTAGTCGTTTATGTTGGGGATGGAGCTGGGTGACAGGTCCAGGTAACCTGTGGGTCATTTCACTTTACATTTCATTTCATTTATTACACAGGAAAGTTTAAAAGTAACATTAAGTTACAGTTTAACGGGCCTGCCTCAGTTTAAAAACTGGTTTCCAGCAGGTTCCTGAAACATAAACCACAGTCATGACACATCAAGACAAACACATTCACAGGACATTAGCATGGGCTAGGCAAATACAGACAAATAGAAACAAACAGTACAGATGCTGCGAACAGTACATGAACAATTAATGAGTGCAGGTGTAAGTGTGGAGAAGGTGTCGTTTGTATGTATTTTTGAAATATGAGGTAGATGGTAAAGTTCTAATGTGATGGGGAATGTCATTCCAAATTTTGGTGCATGTGTACAAACAGGACTTCCGACCAGAGTTGTTTTTGTATGCAGGGACTGGGATCAGTGCCTGTGAGACTGACCTAGTGAGGCGCACTTGTCTCATTATGTGTCGGTAGAAGTGCAGCAAGTGTTAGGTGAAGTGCTGTTTTTAATCTGAAAATAGTATGTAATAGCATGGCTGTGTGTGTAATTCTGGAAAGTCAAGGCGTTGGAGCGTGTGAGTGCAGAGCAATGGTGAAACCACTTTGGGAGATTACTGTGGATCTTAAGAGCTTGATAGTACAGTCGTGCTATTGGTTCAGTAATCTCCTTAGTGGTAAGTGACCAGATTGGAAGACAGTAGGAAATTGACGAAAACACAATCGCATGTAGGTACGTTTCAGAAACAGAGAAGGAGAGATATGGTCTGATCTTATTATACACATAAAGTTTCTGACTCAGCTTAGTAGTTAGTTTAGAGGTGTGTTCATGGTATGTAAGATGTGAATCAAGTAGCACATCAAGATATTTGTAGGTCTTTGTGATGACAAGAGCTTGGCTTGCAAAGGTGATGGGATCAGTGAATGTAATACATTTTCTGGGGGAGTGAAAGTACATACTCAGTTTTCTTTACATTGATAGTCAAATGATTATTTTTCCACTAATCATGTAAGAACTGAAGCACCTTCACCTAAAAAAAGCACCTTTAATAAAATGAAGACCAATACATTCAATTGAAGATTGACATTTCTACTCCTGTCCCAATTACAGAGATATATATATATAAAAATAACAGAGTGCACTGCCTCTTTATCTGGATTACAAAGGGACAACAGTTTCTTCATCGAAACGCAAAGAGTTACACAAAATGAGGCCATAAAACTAAATACTATCTTTTCTGGAAAAAATATAATGCTTTCACCTGCCCAGATTTTCTTTATATTAAACTGGTCAAAAACTCAGGAGAAACTTCAGCTCTGATGTTTTTTAGTCAGTTACTTCTAATTTCAATCATTTACAGTTTTCTTTTTTTGTTGCAGGCTCCTTCCTCACGTCCTATTTGTTTTGCTTTATTATTCTGTTTAGGACTTTCCAAATAGCTTTTACAGCTGGGTCATTAAATTGAGTTAACAGGCTTTGGCTGTTTGGTCTTCTCATGTAGATTATGTTGTGGCCTCCACTTCAGCGGAAGCTTTTGTTTCTGGAAGATACCTTAAACTTCAATTTGCTAATGAAATTAATTTTACAGATTGTATAAATTTGATAAAACTCATGTCGATAAAGATAGTTGTATGTATTTAAGAAGGAGCGAAACAGCCAAGTCTTAAATCAACTTCATGGTACTCACTGACAAATGTGTCAGAACACAAATCAAACATTACTCTAATGTTAGAGATGCTCACACACCTGAAATGTTGCACTGAATTGGACGAGGGGCTGTAAAAGGGGGATGGTCTTGGTGAGTTGGCACCAAAGCGAAGTTGCATCATCTTAGGGGGCAAAGACTGAGGAGTGGAGGGGCATGGATGATTTGAAGGCAACATGAAACTTCCTGTCTGATTCAACACAACATAACCTCATGAGTCACAACAGACAGGGAATCATTTGTTAGAAATATATATCAGTCTCAGTAAGGTTTGGATTGTAAGTGAGAAACCTGGTTGTAATGTTGCCGTGGGGTTAACGGTTGCCGTGCGAAGTGGGGTGATCCAGGCACCATGGTTTCATGCATCTGCAAGAAAAAGATTTAGTGAGGAATTTTACAAAGTTGATGACAGGCATTTTTTGGCAGTACACTTTTTCCACAGTTAAAACAAGAAGATTGACACCATCTTCAGGTCTTGGTGACTTGCACCAGTGTTACTGATTCAGCTGTTTGCACTGAAAAATCAACCTTTTTGTCTAAATGTATGGAACATTATACAAGTTAACCGCAAAGCCTTGTCGGCAACAGAAAACCCAAAACAAGCCCTTCTACCACTGCTAAGCTATACCTACCTGACCAATTACAAGCCCCAGACCCTCATTCTTTATTCAAATATCAGAGGTATTAATCTTCTTTTCCTTGTCTGAAGAAGAAAGTTAAATAGCTAATAGCCTTCAATGTGAAACCTTAATTTAAAAAGAACGATTTGCTTGTAAACTCATTTCTCCACCTGATTGTGGTCTCGTAGGCCAAACTGTCTCCTTGAGTATGATCCTCTAGGTTCTCCTCTGCTGCCCATGAAGGATGAGACAGGATGTGGCAAATCCAAGTAGTTGGAGGTCAGGTGCTGACCTCTGCCTCTGTGACCATCAATCACACACACTATAGCTTGGTCCTAAGCAACACAATAAAATTAGACAACTATTGTTAGAGCAACTCACTTTCATTCATTTATTATCACATGCATTTGTTTTGTGAACCTGAAGTATTGATCCTGAGATTCTTCTAGTCTTTCTGGAGGAGGGCTCAATATACTATAGGAGGGAAAAAAAATTAAGCAATTAAGCAAAAATTAAAAGCACAAATAAATAATTGATTTAAAAAAAATGTTGTAAAAATTAGAACCTACGTCATCCTCAAAGTTATTATGATACATGGCACTCCCACAGTCCACTATGGCACTGTCCAGACTCTAAAAACCCCCAAAGCAGATCACAATGAAGACAGCACCACATGAGCTGAACCCCGTCATTTAAGACAGTCAATTAATTAGTCTGCCATACCTTGAGGCTTGGCCGGCCCTCCACTGTCCTCATCACTGCTGGGTCCTCAAACATCTGTCCCCTGCCCAGCCCACCTCCCATGGGTCCCCGACCTCTGCCAAACCGCCCTCTAAGAGGTCGGGGCATATACTGAGGTCTCTGTTTGGGAGGGGAGGGGGAGCGAGGGGAGGCGGAGCTATGGTAGGATGGTGGTTTTGGGTCTGGTGGAGGTGGTGGTGGTGGTGATGATGATGATGATGGTGCAGGCTCTCCAAACTGAAGGAGACCAGTGCTGGGGTCCTCTGTGGCCCCGTGTGCATCAAGGTCTACAAATCAGACACATGTAGAAATATAGTCCGAGGCCAAAAGGTAGCTTTCAACAACAACAAAAAATAATTGGGAACAAATATCTTTATCTTTGATCCATTTTATAAGTGACTGAGTTCTTCCTCGGTTCTGTTCAAATGTATATTTAAACACATTTTAAAAAGTGTATGTGAAGCCATTTCAATCTATACACTGATGGGAATCCATTTAACTTTAAGGATATAATGATAATTAAAACTAAGTCACAGAATTAAATCTAAAAATGAAACAAACAAGGCCAAAACTTAGGAAATTGACCGAAGCTGGCAGCCTTTTAGCTTAGCACAAAAACAATAAATGTAGTAGCAGGAACACACTGGGGCCTCCCCTAGTTATGTGACAACTGTCTGCTACATAACCAGTCTGAAAACTGAAAATTATCTAAGAAAAAAAACAATAATTGAAGGAGCAGGTAAGTGAATGTTTTACCTAAAGACAGATATGCTAATCAAACCATCTCATTGCAAATCTAAGAGTGCAATCAATTCTTCCGATCCGCCTCTGGCTAGTGAAGACATAAAGTACTTTCCAAAGTGGTTAACCTCTAAAATGTCTCATTTTTCTCAACCTTTTTCATTTTTACAGTTTAGAAACAAAGCTCAGCATCAGTACAACCCTAGAACAAGGTAGGAGGTAACACTTTAACGCACCCATTCCAAACGTCTCGTCATTGTGGACATTTATCTCCTCATCCTCTTCAGCCATGGCCTGCAGAAGCCCACAGTCCATGTTTGTCCCATCCTCTGTATCGCTCCACTTGTCTCCATTCTCAGGCCACTGGGGCTCACACACCTTTTCAGCCTCCTGAGTGGATGGAGACAATGTGGATGGAAAAAGAAAGCCTCAACGTATCACAACTAAAAAAAGAAGCCAAGACAAGCCGGGGAGTTTCTATTGTCTGAAAATGATTATTAGAATTATTAATGCAAAGGAATGTTTTCACAGTCATTTCAACATTATTGTGTTGAGCCCTGCATGGGTCAAGGCAGAATTCATTATTGCGATAAATTCCAATAGTTCAGTAATCTCACAATACACATTTGCATTTCCTTGCAGTAGTTTAGAGTTGCCATGCAACAGCATCAGCTTATTGTAGCGTCAGGCCAGAACACAGTGGTGTAATGGCAATGTAGACCCTTCCTAACCAGTGTTTTTTATTTTTATTAAAAGTAAATACAATGAATAAATGTTACACTTGTGAAATGTTTGTTTTCAGATTTTTAACCATTTACATTCAGCTGAAATGACAATATCTGAGGTCTCCAAATAAAATAGTCTACCTTGATAAATGTTTGTGTAGAGATTAGGTACTTCTGATTAAGAATTTATTGACAAAAGAAAAACTTCTTATACCTGTCGGGTAACTTCAACAATTAAAGAGATAACAACTCAGAGATGCTTTGAGAAGAAATATTGCATACAGAGAATGCTAGAAAGATTTGTGTACCCCATATTGCGGCTGTAGTTTGCTCTAAACAACAACATCCACACAGCAAAATAACACTGACTTACTTGTTGCTGTTCTGAATCACTCATTGTGTATTTTGGAATTATTTTTATTACTCAAAGCCGACGGGTCACGGTGACTTCCTTCAGAAAGTTACATGCTTTCTCTTGTCAGACAGCAAGGAAGGCTCATTAAGTTTTAAATGAAGTCACCTGTCAGGGGCAGAGGCGTGGTTACGTCAGCACGCTGCCGTAGCTGTCACCTCGCCTCTCTCTCTCTCTCTCTCTCTCTCTCTCTCTCTCTCTCTCTCTCTCTCTCTTTCTCTCTTATTTTTTTTCTTGCAGTAATTTTTAAATATGTATAAAGGACTTCAACATTTCAAAGAGATCATTCTAACTTTTTTCTTTCCTTGTGAAAACGTGGACCCGTTCAGGATGAAGCCATGATTTTTTATAATGAACTCAAACTGGTCGTCTGGGGAAAAACAGTGAGCAAACAGCGACATGCAGTGGTGGAAGTTTATTCTAAACACTAACTTGGGTAGCAACTTTTTCTCTTTTTAAGTCTTTCTATTTCTTCTTTCTATTTCATTTACAACCAAACACTCAACTTCATCTATAAAATAATTGTTCTTATGTATTTTATGCAGTGATACTGGGAAATCAACCAACAGAAATGTTATGACAGAATTCAAATTGCTAGAATCTTTCTGAATTAGGTGGAAACTTTCCTTAACTATCCTTAAACTAAATTAAGTTTAAAAATTACTTTGAGAGAAAGATTTGTTGTTTATAAAAGTAACTTTTTATTTTGGTTGTGTGGTTTGAATGGATATTTACTGATCAATCTCAAGACTAACATGAAACCCTTTACAAATGAGGAATTTTGAACAATCATAATTTCCTTTTTTTCAAAGCCTATGATGCGTTAAAAAAAAAACCCGTCAAAATCAGAGTACAAAAATGGCATGAAAAATGTGGTTGTAGTCCATAAACGAACCTGACAGGACTTCTTTCCCTCATAACTCACCGGTCTTTGACTTCTTGGAAATGTTTAGACTTGAAAGAACTGGTAAAAATACGGCATTTAAGGAAGTCTTCAAAAAAGGACCAAAGACAAAACGAGTTGCTTGATGTTGATGTAACTTTACACTTAATCTCAAGATTATTCCACCCACAAAACAGCAAACAAGTTGTGTTTTCCTTTATTGTGTTCTTTGAAAATGTCTGGCAAATTGCATAGAGCAGATGTGAAAGGGTAAAGTAAAAAAATCTGACATTAAACATATATGACAGCTTAGTTTGTTACACATAAACATACTTAATATAGCAGGCAGCATACAATACATAGATGCAATAGCATTGGCACTTCTACAGTTTGCCATTTAAAGCAAATATATTAAAGGGGATTTAAAGCACAAAAGTTCTTTCCTGAAACAACACATTTTGGTCTTAATATATTGTGTCTTTTCTATCTTTGGTAAAATAACTTTTTTTTCATATTCAATTTGAATCAATACATTATGTAAAGACTTACATACATGACAAAACATTTGGTATCATTTTGTATACGTCTCACTCATGCTATGCAGTCCACTTTTTGTGACACTAACAAAAATATTGGTGTGCATGATACTCTTATTTCAACTTTTCTATTCTTAAATCAAAGAAAGAGACCAGCTCCACCCTCATTCCCGCAGTAAAAAAATAACAAATTGAGAACTCAGAGTCATACAGCGTCTTCTCTTTAGGACCCAGAGAGGGGTTACAAAGTCCTAATGTGTCCTCAACCAAAGAGTTTGATGAAGCAGGGGTGGCAGTACGGCTTGTTTTCCTGTTCCTTGAAGCAGCCTTTGCTCAGGGGCTTCAGGCAGAAGTGACACACCAGGTGGTGGGGGTGGAATTTGGCCCCCATGGCGGTGACGCAGCGGCCCAGGATCGGCTGCTGGCAGGCCTGACACATGCTGCCGCGGGACTGGTGGTAGTGGGCCTCACACAGCGGCTTACCCTCATGTTCGAAGAAGCTGCCATTGACAAAGGGGCAGTAGCACTCCTGAGGAGCACGAGAGAGACAGAGACAGAGAGACGCAGTGAGCCATGATTTAAGGAACTGTAATTAGAAACTTGTCATATGAAATGAAAAGCTTTTATGACATAATCCCCTTTATTTATTTATGGTAGTTTAATGTGAACGCTTTTTTTTTTTCAGGCACACCCTGCTCATACTCATACAGTTACAAACATGAAAACACAAACACAGTGTAATCTGTGTCACTGAGCAGATTCACAGTAGCAGCTGATGTTTAACTGCCTTGCTCAAGAAGTCATATGAAAGTAAATTCCAGCTTGTTGTTCTCAGAATTGTCCTGTGACCCATTAGATCTGCTGCAGGATGGATTTGTGACAAAAAAAACACAAACACATCCAAACTCATTTCTGACAAGCCACCAGCCAAACTCTATTTGTTTTTCTCAAAGGAAATTAAAAAACATTTTTGGATTTTCACTAACTTAACTGTTTCCTGGCTTTAGGTGTGGTGACCTGCAGGTTACTGTGGTGGAGTAGACACATTATTTTCAAATTGTAGTAATTGTAGTTTAACCCAATTATTTTCTCCCTGCATGCTAATTTAATCTAAACACATTATACATGTAGTTGTACAATTCAAGGCATCTTCATCGAAATATATATTTCATCTGTCTGGAACCAATCATCTGCATATTTCATGATATTACAATGTATACTGAAGGATCAATTTAAGTTAGCCTGTAGAGTCCTTCAGGTGACTTCTAGCAACTCAACATAGATGTAAAAAAAAAAAAACGTTTCGGGACATTCTTTTAAAAGTACGTTTTTAAATGTTAACTGAGGGAGACAATACAATCAACATGTTGGCAAGACTTTTGTTCGTCTTTTGTCTCCAAACTGCTAGACTCTAAATATATAGATCAATTAGAACTGAAAACAGGATTTCACCTCTTATTTGCCAAATGCAACAAACATTTCCATTGACATGACCCTCAAAGCAGCAGAGAAACACTCACCCTGCACACAAAGCACTGCGGGTGCCAGAGAGAGTTGAGAGCTGAGATGTAGTTTTCCAGAATGGGCTGGCTGCAGCCTTGACAGCGTGAAGCAAACAGAGTCAAGAAGCACTGCTGGCAATACTGCTGGCCCTCACGGTCATGGAAACCTGTACAAGACACAGTCACTGTTTTACACGGTTCAGGAGTCGCTTTAAGAAATGTTAAATGAGCTGATGGAGGGAAAAGTACACAGTTTAAAATGTTTTCAAGCCACTGTGCTCTGTGGAACACGAAAAGTTCTATCTTTTTTAAATTGTTGTTAAAGGTTGAATCGATCTACATTCCTAAAGACTGACGTTTATTTTATATTTTTAAGCTGGTTCTGATTAAATTTGCAGCTTTTATACCACAGATTCGATTTCTTTGTCTTGGTCTTTGCAGGATAAAACTGCATTTACATTAGAGCATTCGCTCTCCTTTGAAAGCCTCAGAGTTCTTACATAGTTTCGAAGTGAGGGCAAACAGATTTCTATCTTTTACAAATCTATGCAACTTGCAAATTCTAAATAAACATGAACAGGATTTCACGTTTAAGATTGCTTAATTATTACATGAATTATTAACTGAATTGTTATGTGGGCTCATTTGTGTTTGTTAGGTGATTTTCTGAAGCATGACCCTGACCAAGTTCACGTCTTTGTGTCTAACCCAGACAGGATACAGTTTGCACCGCCCATTACCTTCCTCTCCGAACGCCTGGCTGCACTTCACACAGCAGAAACACTCCGGGTGCCAGTTCTTATCCAAGGCAGTGACCATTTTCTGAAAAAAAAAGAAAAAGAAAAAGGGAGATCAGGTTAAGTGGGTTCAGTTGTGTTTCAGTAATTCGGGTAAACTTGAGCTCTTCATGTGAAAAACAGCCCACGCATCCAAGTCTCTCACATTAAGAATGGGCTTGTTGCACTGCGCACAATGAGGGGAGAACAGGGTGAAGTAGTCTGACTCGCAGTACGGCCGTCCGTCCTTTTCAAAGAAGTTGCGACTGCCTAATTCCGTCTCACACTCCGAGCACACAAAATGCTCTGGGTGCCACACCTTCCCAAGAGCCGTGACCACCTGCATGAGGATAAAGTCAACGGTTTATTAAAGAACAGCATCCTTCAAAAATAGTCTCCATCAGTAATAAAGTTAAAGGATCCCTAACATTTTTTTACATTATAGTTGCAAGAAGATAAATATAACTTTTTTTGCATGTCTATATAGACTTATTCTGATGCCTTACCTGTCCGACAACGGGCTTTTGACAAGCAGAACAGTTTCCCTTGGATGATGTTTGAACTCCCTGTCGGCTCAGGTCTGACTGAAGCAGCCCCAGCATGCTGTCTAATGAGCCCCCAGAAGAGGGCTGTGGTGGGGTGGTGGGCTGCTGTGGTGATGTCACCGCTGGACTGGCAGGAGCAGCTGGCTGTGAGCAGAAAACATAAAAATGTTGGCCTGGTGCCTTATGTCAAGTTTGTAAGCGCTCTCCCATGAGTTTACGAGCACAAATCAGTGCATCTTAACAAAATGAGTTTAGTTTTGGTGGGACAGATTTCTATTGGTCCTGATTCAGGTCAGGCCAATCACAGCCATTGATCTAATTTATGGCTGTTTAAAGTGCTTTAAAGTTTGTTTTTTGTTTTTTTTAATAAATAACCAAGATGGCTGCTATTGATGTGGAATCTTCTGAATCCTCTATCATGTCAGTGTTAGACCAATAGGAGGGTAGTTCACGCTAAATACAAATGCTTTGTGCTGACTTGAGATAACCTTTGTTATGAATTGGTGCTATACAAATATAGATAGATTGAGTGATTAATAATAGTGATCCCAGTATCAATCAAAATAATCCTGAAGAATTTTGCCATTGTCAAGCAGCCCTAGTGTGTAGTGTACAAATATCTAGTAATTCACTGACCATACGATGTTGTTCCACCTAAATTGAATTACAGATCTAGATACCTAGCCTATAGCAGCCAAACTGTATGAAAAAACGTCCTTCTTATTTTGGGTTGCAGCATCTAGAGGTTGTGGTAACACTGATAACACCATTTGAAATCTAAAATTTACTGAAAGGTTCTAGACGTATTTGCATTTGACATAAAACTTAAAAAAGTGTCAGAATATTATTTTTTAACCTCCTGGTGCTAGAGGGGGTCCCATTGTAGACCAGATATGTCAAATAAAATAAAAACATTAAACCCCATTTCGTAGTAGTCTGGATCAATGTGGTGGCCTGACCTACTACAGCTCCAGCATGGTCAAAAAACAAAATATATCAACATGTTGTTCATTAGAAATTCTCCTTCTGAACCTCTGCTCCCAGAAACTCCCTCATGCTTGTTTATAACCCACAGCTGGACTGCACACTTAAACCAAACACAATGACAGAACCACTTCCTTTGCCTAAATAATCGACACTGGCTGTTAAAAGAGGACTGACTGGGTTTATATTCGGTCCCAAACATAGGTCTGTAACTGCTTTAACTTATAACTTTCTGAAGCTACTTTTGAAGCTGGAAATAAATCTCCACCTGTTGGCTGTCTCTGGTATTCTCTGATTTATACAAAGAGGTTCGTGCTGTGGTCAGGCCACACAGTGACAGTGAGATCACCATGAGCTCACTGTGGCAGAAACAGCAGACACCAATGGTAGAGAAAGACACTATTGCTGCCACATGTTGAGAAGAAATTAGCATTTACATAACAGGATTTGGAAGGTTCAGTTTAATGCTGTTGTGTGGACTCTTACCGTACTCTGGACTCTGAAGTCTGACAGCGAAGCCATCAGTTTGTCCAGTTCCAGGGTGGCTGATGTTGCAGAGGGCTTTGCAGAACTGCAGAGCAAAAAAAAAAACCAAAAACAGATATTTAGTATAGCTGCAATGAGCTCCAAAAATCTTATTATACTAGTTTTTTGACCATATTTGGTCTTTCTCAAGGTAAGTGCTTGCTTACTAAGAAAGACAAACGATTAGAAAGAATGTCTGTAATAGAATGTCTGTAATAAAATTTGAGCTTACTTGAAACCCTGCCACAGAACAAAACCAAATTGGACTTCCAGTAAATCCTGGATAGTCAGTAATAAAATTGTTTGGGGATAGTTGTAAGTGTGCAGATATGTTTCAACAAGCTATCTCTTTAAATATAAATATATAAAATATATATATATATTTTATACTTTACTCTACTGTGTATATATATATATATATCAAAACCAATTGCACGGTGAGCAAATTAAGCCACCCCTCAACCCAAATTACTCGCCGTACATATGTTAGTAGACACGAATATGGACCTGGAACAAGTGTTAAAAATGCCAATTTTGCAGATCAATAGCCCCAGCATATCAATCTTGCAGCACAATCAATAAACAGATTGTGTACCTGGAAGAGGAGGTGGTGGCCTTATCCTTAATCTTGTCCCTGTCATCCTTCTTAGAAGAAGGGAACTGGGCCAGGATCTCATCTAATGATAAAAATAAAAGTCAAATTGAATAAAAGAGTCAACTTTGCATGCAAAAGAGATACACACATACACACACAAACAGTAACCTGTGATGTTGAACTGGGTGGCGTTCAGCTCCTGTAACAGATGGTCCAGTTCACTCAATCCTCCTCCCAATAGTGAAGAGGAAGAGAAGGCTGGGGGAGGATCTGTTGTCCGAGGAGAGCGCGGTTTACACACCGTGCTGTGAGACAGACAAGGAAACATCTTTGTCGTTTTCGTCATGGTGGTCACTTTGTCATGAATCACCAGTGACTCTTGAACTTTGTCATTTTGCAGCAAGATATTCCTCTTTTTCCATTTCAGCAGTTTAAGATACCAATTTTCTCATTTTTGACAGAAAGACAAAAAAAACAAATGTACAAGTAAATGTGTAACTTATAGTAGTCATTAATGCAGTTCACAACAAGCTATTTGTTGCTATGTCACTACAGAAATACAAAAATATACAATAATAAGAGACTTTCTTTGCAAAGTGTCATTATTCAAAGAAATGTAGAGCCTGGTTGTATCATTCAAGTATCACTCTATGCAGATGATACTTTACTTTATATTACAATCAGGTAGATGTACCTGTATAGTTTGTCTGGATTGGAGTTCTGAGAGGACTTCATTGCAGCAGAAACAGTCTGTAAGACAAAAAAGAAATGACCAAGCTGTTCTGTGACAAATGATATAGCAGCATGGTTTCATGGCGACTGCTTGTAAGATCAGGTCAGAATTTTCAACAAGAACATTAGCCTGAACTCATCCACAGGAGGTGAAGTGTCTACCTGCTGTGGTGTGTAGGCAGGTGGCGGTGGTCGGGTATGGGCGGTGTCCTGGATGGTAGGATCAGAATTTTGAGGGGCTTCCGAGGTCAGCAGGACAGGACACCGAGCTAGGGGAGAGCCGGTGTTCTCGAGATCAGCAAGAAGGGCATCTAGAAAGAGATAGAGAAGAAACTGAATAAGACTGAGAGACATAATACAACTTATAACAGCATGGATGTGATGGTGGATGGGAGGTAAGGTTAACATTCCTATTTAGCTTTAGGTTCTTATCAATCAAAAAGAAAATTAAATAGATTTTACTACCCTATATATAGATTACTTGGTGGATGTCCCTGATGGTACGAGTTTGAAGCTTCAAAGGCAATAGAAAGAATCACAAGTTAAAAAATGGATGAGGGACCATGCAGTTGTAGAAAGACAGAAGGTGTGAAGTTAAGTAAAGGGGAATAAGAAAAGTATGTTTTTGCAGATTGACGAACAGTGAAAACATTTGCAGAAACAGTTACGTACCAAACACAACAATACGAGGACTGAGAGGGTAATTAGGTGGCTCAGGCACTCCTAAAGAAAGACAGAGAGCCAATATGTGACCAATACAGGAGTAGCAAAATCAAGCTGCACATCAGACACAACATAGAGGACAAAGAACGTTCTCAGGCATAATGATCAAGCAGAGTACAGAGCAGTCAGAATTAGTACAAGCTAGAGATGATCCATCATTACAGGGAAGTTATTTAAGCACACAAAGATATCATATCCAAGACATGCCAGTGTGGAAAGAGGAAGCAGAGGAGAAATGTGGCCCCTGATATCTGCTGAAGGGGAAGCTGTCCAGAAAATTGCTCAAGGGTTACGCTTGCAACTGTATGACGTTATTTAGTGCTGACAAGTCCATGTACGTGCGTAACTGGGGTTTGTAAAAAGTGGGCTGAACATGAGTCATTACAAACTCAATACGTTGTAGAGGAGAGGTTATGGTTTTGGCCCCTTCATCAATAAGTGGTTTAACCTGGATATAATTTAACACTATTGAAGGGCCAATTCTATGAGTTTTTGGACTATAAAAAAAGGAAAAGGATATTCAAAGTCCATGCAACAGAGAGTATTAGTTTTAACAACTTGTAATTACTATATCTTTATATTATTTGAACACAGCGTCAAAAGAGTAAACACAGTAATGAAGCTAGGCTATCAATTCATCAAATACTGACACACTTCCAACAACGTGCAGCCTGTGCAATAAGCTTCCATAGTTTATCGAGGAACTTGAGAGCTACTGAGCCTCTGGTTAGAAACCATTGATCTATTCTCGATCATTTTAGGAACACAGCCTGGCATGAAACCAGGTAAGGAGGAGGGAATTACCTCACACAAGCCAAATTAGAACACAAATCAGCATCAACCCCAGGACAATGTAGACAGGGTCTACAGTGATGAGGTCAGGAGCACATGGTTTAAGTTAGACCTTTTTAATAAGGTTCTGTCTCTTGTTAAAAAGCTTTTAACTACAGCCGTATGCCTGCAGGAATCCTCACTGTAGGTAGACCAGTTGAGCTAGTATTACTTTGGTGACTTTGGCTTTGTGAGTTTTGCTCAACTGTGTGGGGAAATTCTCTCTGCAAAGTCCATTTAGTAGCTGCTCTAGGTTTTTGATAACAAGATCTTTTTTTTTTGGCAGATGTTTAAAAAACAAAATGTGCTCTTTTGGGCAATTATGTCCATAAATTTGAGGTTCACAGTTCATTCATGAACACTGTGAGGCTTTTATCGCTGCTCTTAACTTTCAATCTCATCAAATGATCTGCATTGTCAGAAATTGAAATTCTTTCTTTTTCCAAGCACTTGAGGGAGTTCTTGTTCACGAGGGTATAAAAACTGAGCATCTAAGTTTATTCTTGACCTCAGAAACAGTAGTTGTGAAACCCAAACGATCAACTTTGTCACTAAACTTCAATTCTGATGGCCTTAGTAAAATTATATTTAATCACCATTTAAACTATAAGACATGTTTCATGCTTTTGAACATCTGGAGTGATCAGTTACTTGACACAGTAAAAGTCAACACAACCAGTCTACCCTGCCTTGGTTCATCTCTGATATTCCCTCTGCCCCAGATGATTCACACTTCTGGTACGACCATGTGGTGAAAATCTTGTGCATATAGGCTACTACTCGCCATCCTCCTCCCTGCTGTGTGTGTCTGTCTCACACACACACACACACACACAAACACACACACTAAACTGCTCATATAAGGAGCTGAATTTCTCTCTATGGGAATTATGACCATATTTAGAGCTGCCTGTCGACTTGTTTGTCTTGGCGAAAGGCTTTTCTAACAAGTGGTCTCTCTCACCGAAAATCCTCTCCTGCTCCAATACATAAACTTACAACAACAGCATAAACTGAGCGTCCGGAACATGACCACTCATCCAGTCCCTGTCCCACACTGTCCCTCTGTTTGAAGTCCAATCCAGATGTTCTTGACTACATCTACCCTTTTTTTCTAGTATAGCCTGAATAACATACATCCCTTTTTTTTCCCCCCCATAGTGGACTTCCAGTAAAAAAAAAAAGTTCCTCAAGATAACAAATGGGCAGCAGAGGCAAAAAGGCCTGTCTATTTTCATTGAACTCTGTGGCTTTTTGAAATAGCAGTGTGGCCCTGGGCTATTTCAGGGCCTCTCTGACATAGTTACAGCCAAACACAAAGAGGCAGCTTCTCATAATGTTGTTCTGAGAAAGACTAGAAATCTCGCTTCTGCGTCTTCATCAAAAGACCAAAGCAAACAATCTGATCACAGCATGCTTTGATGCTTTTTTTAAAAGAGGGAGACACTTAATTGAAAATCATGCGGCTTTCCTTTAGACCCCTTACTTGTTCGTCATATGTAAAGCTGTCCTCCTTAGATCTAATTTACAAATAATGAATTGAATTTGCCTCACATTACAATGAGGTACCAGTTCTTGTGTTAAGTTGTAGTTGTGGCTATTTTGCTCAGAAAAGTTAACACAATTCTGTAAATAATGAGTCTCAATGGATGTGAGGACATAGAGTTACTCTGACTGGGAGGTATCACATGATGTCATATGAGAAAAGGCTTTGTGCATGATGGAAGTTGTATTGAAAGATTAACCATTGCTTTTCTGCGCTTCAATTTGTTATTCCAATGGGAGATAATAAAATTCTATTTCTAGTCTATTACATCCCCAACGTGCCCTTGTGGAAAAGGGAAGCTAATTCTCCTCCCCTGTTACTGCCAGACTGAACTGAGACATTATTTCCTCTGTTTGGGCAAACCACCCCTTCCCAAAGATCTCCAACAGATAGGCTGTCCTAACATGCAGTTACAAGGCTGGAAACGGAGAACAGCTTTATTACTTACCCAAGTCTTCCATGATATGATTTCAGCCGAGTGTTTTCCTCTTTGTGTGGTACAATAGGGACGTGGACAGCATTAAAAGTAAGTGATGAACGTGTATTTAAGCAAGAATGGATAAGACAAGCCTCGGCGCTATTGTCTGCGTCGGTCCTGAATAACTTCTTGGACACCGTTATCCGCCAAGAGAGGAGGAGGAGGAGGAGGAGGAGGAGGAGGATGAAGACGAGGAGGAGGGCGTCCCGTTTCTTTTTCCTACACGGCTCTCTTCCCGTGTAATGCCTACCAGGACCTCAGACTGAGGGAAGGCGTAGTTAAATAAATGTGGTTACAAACCCCGCATTCCCCGGACACACGACGTCATCCTGGACATTCCGAGTCCATATTTGGGAGAGAAGGTTTCGGATTCGGTGGCGCGCGAGAAGCTGCGACGATGAGCTCGGCAATCGATGACAGAAAACATAACACAGGCTATAATCACTACTGTGTCACATGGGTTATTATCTGAAAGGGATGTCCAACGATTAATCTTGGATCTAAACGTAAATGGGCGAGGACTCTTTAAAGGAAAGAGCAAGACAACTAAACATTAGGATGTCAACAGGGGTGGCACTGTAAAGATAACTATCTAGGCCTGTAGCCTCAATCCATTGAATTGATTTAATGTTTTGTTTTTTTACTGATTAAATAAAAAATATTAATTTAACCCAGCAAGATGGGTTACCTGTTAAACGCAGCCGAATGGGTCAAATATTCAACTCAAATCGTGATTAAGCGTAACTCGCTGAGTTATTTCTACCACATAAATTAGTTGAATATTCTACCCATTCTATGTTGGTTCATTTTAACTGGAATCTTTACTTATTTTTACCTCATAGTTTCATGTCTCCTTCAATTAGACCTAAAAATACACATTTCAATAGATATGGATCTAGTGAACAATACAATCTTATACATATGCCTACAAAATACACCAAATACTTTCTTCTCAAAATTCTACATACATGTACATGCATTAAACACACTGTGCCAAACTATTTTCTAAGAGAGTTCTGCACAACATAGCAGGATATTACCATATTAATATTACCAGAAGTACAATCTTAAAAGATTTAAGGAGGCAATGATTGTTATTTTCTTTTCCTACTAGCCATAGAATAAAATAAACCCCCCAGACACTTTTTGCCAAATTATTTAAAGAGCATTTACACTGGTCTGGAAACTCTTTCCTTTAAGAAAACTGTTGTACTATCCCAGTAAACTACACAGAGAAAAATATGGATGGAAACGAAACAGTTTTTCCTTTCCCAGAGAACTCAACGGTAACACATCTTTTATGTGTAAATCACTAGTTGAAAAACAAATAATCCAGCCTGCCAATTTTGAGCATGATGTGCATTCATACGTGTGTTTAAGGTTCTCAACTGGTTTGACGTTAGTGGTGTAAATTCTCCAAAAACATTTATAGATGTGGCAAAAAAAAAAAAGGGAACTGTATGTGAACTAAAATATTTTGGATACCTAATGTTTGGAGATAAAGAAAGCATTTATTCTTAAGCAGTTATTTTTGCAAGATTTCCCAACAAAAAAAAAACAAACTTGTTTTGAATAAAGAAACAGTCAGTTGTGTAAAAAAGAAAACAGGAAAAACTTTTTAATTAAGCAAGCTCACAGTTACAGGCTATGTTTGTGTGATAAGGGGAAGGTGCCACATTTATGTTGGTGACATGTGGTACATTTTCTTTTAAAGGAAGTTGTAACATTGGAAAACTCTTCTCCTGTGTACGCTGTATGTCACAGACAAAATGTTCTTTGACCAAATAAAAAGTCCCTCTGTTGTCAAAGAGGTCACTGGCTTTGGTCTCAGTGCATGAAACATACAACAAAGAACTGACGAGTTAGACATACAGAAAAAACACTAAATGACAACACAAAAGTACACGTAATAATCATAAAGAACTTCTTTCCTGGTATGAAATCAAATCAGAAATGTACAACAAAACTGGGGAAATCAGACCAAGGAAACTTAACAGTTGAAGGTTTAGCTGTTTGTGTGAAATAAAGCCTTTTGTTTTTTTAACTTGTTCATGCATTTTGCCGATTCAGACACCGGACTCCTTACCTACTCGTGTTACTTCTAGAGCACTGCGACACACAACTACGCCTTCACCTTTTCAAAAAATATTTAAATGATAATAATTATTATAACTCACACACAAACACACACACACACACACACACACGCACACACACACACACACACACATACAATCATACTTTCCAAAACCAACTTCTTCACTCAAAACCTTCTTTGAGCAGGTTGGTGTTTAAGAGCAAAATCGAGGAGATAAAAATGCATGTGATGTGGAAATCAAACAAAAAGTTAAAAATAATTTGTGAAGCTAATGTCAGGAGAGGGGAGGGGTTGTGATGCTGGGATGATAGCATGAAGGTAACATGGATAGGTTTGGTTACCTATAACGCCCCCATCCATCAACTAATATTATATTACATATTCTCCACCCCACTACTTCTCCACTGCAGTGAATCCACACACACACCCACTTCCATTCTCCTCTCCACTGCTCGTTTCTTTTCGCCCCATCATCACTGCACGGCCTGCTCGTTGGCAGTGCTACCCGAGTCCTGAGGTTTCATCACATCGGGGAGTTCTGGGGGGCTGGAGAAGGCCTCGACGTGCAGCTGTTCGAACATCTCGTCTGGTGGACAGAGTGGAGTACAGAAAACATTTAGCTCTATTGTGACAGCGGAGTTGTGACTGGATACGTGTGGCTACAGCATTTCTTTCTGCCAAGACATTTTTACAGGTTGCAAGTATGATCTACTCCTCTTAATGTATTCTAAAAAAGGGGCAAAATAAACTTCATCTGGAGGACGAAGTCTTTTAAGTCACTTCTTCAAGTGAATATGAAATTAGAAAACATTTGCATCCCAATCCTGGAACCCATCAATACACTGTGAATGTTAAAAAGTAAAATGTGCTGCCATAAATCCTAAAATCAATAAGGGAAATGTAACAAATTAACCAAGGAGAATACAAACATGATCTGTAGAGTCAATAATACCAAACTAAACATACCATTTATGCGGAAAGCCAGACCAACTGTAGCTGGGGCCTGAGGTCTGGCAGTCTGGTTGGTGAATCCACTATCACCAAGCGTTTTGCTGTCCTCTAGCAACTGGTCATCCTTTGGATCAGAAGTTTAAATGTCAAATCACCCAATAATTCACTTTTAATATATGGAAAACAGCATGTGAGACATTTTAAAATGGAGAACTTTAGTTGTGCTGAGGAAAGACAAGTTCAGCATCAGGGGGCAAATCTTGACTCACTTTGTAGAGCCTCTGGTCTTCAGGAGTCCTCTTCAGGATCCCTTCAACAATGCGCTTCAGCTCATAGACCGTAGTGGACTCTTTGGCGTCTGTGAAGATTGTAGTCTTGTGACGCCGGATCATTAAGAACACGTCCTAAAAGAAGAAGATGAAGAAGAAATACAATCAATTACGCAAGTTTTAGTGTGTAAAAAAGCAACCGAGGAGCTTGTATGGTGACTGAACGTGGAGGCGAAACCTTTAACAGCATTATAAGGTCAGCTGTTCTGCGAGTTTTCTTTCATAATACACAGAAATTGACGTTTCAGGCGATCTGAAAGCTACCCACAAATATTGAGCAGTGGAAACCAGACGTCGATTCTAGCTAACCCAGAATTAGACTTCATGAAACAGCCTTCATCTAAAAAGACACATAAATAAGCCCATTAGGTAAACGAGTAAGTAAAATAGTGACAGCTTCAGTTAATCTGACACGCTTGCTGACGTTACACCATTTCCAAGGTTAGCCTGGCTAAGATAAGTTACCTTACAGCCTGATGGGAAAGCTAACATAGCAAACCTACGTTAGCATCAAAGCTAGCTAGCTGGGGGGTAGGAAACACAAACCAAAATGTGTATTCAACACAGAGTTTGTTTGTTATTTACGCGTTTACACTTTTAAACAAGCGCTAAACGTCAGCCCACGTTTCGCCATAAAGCCAGTGAAACGACGCAAAACAAATAATAATGTTAAAGTTACCATTTCAAGTGGTCAGCCTAGCTAGCCAAGTTGCGCCAGCCCTGTGTTGTGTGCAGCAGAACCCCAGACTGCACCGCTTACGGATGTTGCGCAATAAAGATGCGCGTCGGGTATTCACAGAAGAGCGGTGCGCGTCACTACGTGGAATGTTCAGAATTTGGCGCGAGGTGACTTCTTGCTTGATTGTACCGGGGGAAACAACCTACCAACCGAGCTCCGCTTGTTTGGCGGACTGTCGTCAAAACTGGACTATGGTCGGTGTGTGATTTCGGTACTAAATTGTTCTTACTGAACGCTAAACTGTCAATTACACGCGTTAGTGTTGTGGAAGTGGAGCTAGCTGGCTAGGTGACGTTGTTAAGTCGCTGACCGGGTTCGTAACGTTAGACACAGTAATGTTTTGTTTTGCTGTCACTTCTTCTTCGCGAGAGGAAATCATTCACATTGCTTTTGTCTGTTGCTTTTTTGCATGATGTAAAATTAAGCTGTAGCTTATTCAGAAAAGTAACTCATTTTACAGAGTATTCTTGGTAAACTTTACTAAAATACGTTAAAGTGATCATAGCTGTTCTACCGTGTTTACGGTACCAGCTGCTGTGTATCAAAGAATCAGGTGGATTTTATTAGTACTTCTTTAACTTGTGTCAATACTGTCCATTTACTACTCTGTTTTTGCACATTTACATTCAATCTTCCATATTTAATCTTCCTATTTAAGACTAGTAATGCTTAAGTTAAATCCTGGTTGTATATATTCACATTCTTAGTTTTGATATCTTTTAGTGCTTATTTACTTTGTAGTTAATATTATATTTAGTTTGTTTAGTTTTAGTATGTTTAGATTTGCTAACATTGTGGTTTTATTTTTTTTACTTATATTGTGTGTTTGGATAACCTGCTGCTGTAACGCCACAGTTTCCCAGTTTGGGATCAATAAAGTAATTATATTTTATTCTATTCTAACAGAAAACCTGTCAAGCATGTTAAGCTGGTTATTAGATGTGTACAGTCATGGCCAAGTGAGACCAAGCTGGAGGAAAAAAAGAGAAACTTAAAGGGGTGACATATTTTAGTGTCTGAACAGATTCTCTTTGGCAAATCAAATGTTGAAGCTCATGTGTCAGAAGTATACAGTTATACATCCATTTTAACTGTCAGCTAAGCCAGCCAGTGCTTATTTTTCTTTTGAATGTTGCAGGTACCTTTCTTCGGACTAAGGAACTGAAAAAGTCCCCAAATGATGTCAGTGGCAGTGGAAACCACAATGTCCAGGGTGCCTCTCCCTATTCCAACCCACTTCTCCCAAGCAGAGCAGTCCTTCTCCCTCAAAAAGCGCAGACTTCCTTGTTCCTCTTCGTCCACATCCAACTCGTCATACTCTTCCCCTACCTGGCTCTCACACTCTATGCCCCCACTGCCACCATCTAAAGGATGTCCCCCTCTCAGCAGGATGTTCCCCCAGCATCCATCCCCTTTCACGCCCTTGTCTTGTTCCCTTAGTAAGTCTCCCCCTGCCAATTCTGTATACGATCCAAGCAAACAGCAGTCCTACTTCAACCAGTGCTTCACTAATCTGGGGCTGCTGGGAAGAGGATCCTTCGGAGAGGTCTACAAGGTGAGGAAGGGGAAAATGTGTATGTGTATGAAAGCAGTTAAACACATATTTAAACTGAATTAACAAGTTTAAAATCCTTAGAAAAAAATGATGTTATATGTTCAAATCTTTTTTTTAAGGTTTAATTTGTATCTGTTTGTGTTAAAAGCATGGGATTGGGTCGAAAGGGAGCTAAATTTAGTAAGAAGTGTTTTTTATATATATATATATTTTGGCAGTTTGAACAGCTGTGCTGTTGTTTTTTTAATTGAGAAGCACAACTACAAAGAAAATCTCTCCCATATTTTTTTTCTGCGACTACAATTAACTGTAAAAGCTAAACCCTCAGCATTGTCTTGCATTTTCTAGGTGCAAAACAACAAGAACAGCCGCCAGTATGCAGTCAAGCGCTCGGCTCATCGCTTCAGAGGTAAAAGCGAGAGGAACCGGAGTGTGAGAGAAGCAAGGAACCATGAGCGCCTGTGTCCTCACCCTCACATCCTGGATTTTGTGGCAGCCTGGGAAGAGTGCGGCCGACTTTACATCCAGACAGAGCTTTGCAGCACCAGTTTGCTACTTCATGCTGAGAACCAACTTGGGCCAGGTCTGTTGGAAAGGCACATTACAATAATTGTATAAACTAGAATATGTTGCATTTAATAAACATTCATTTTTGCCACAGAAAAAGATGAATTCCTTTCCTTTTCTTTCCTTTAAAACTATTGAATTCAGATGAGCCTGCAGCGTGGGCCTACCTGTGTGACCTCCTCTCAGCCCTGCAGCACCTACACTCTCATGGTTTTGTGCATCTGGACCTCAAGCCTGCCAATGTCCTCATGACTGACTCTGGCCGTCTCAAGCTGGGGGACTTCGGGCTGCTGCTTGAGTTAAAGCAAAATAGTACAGAGCCCGCAGGGGGGAAATGGAAAGAGGATGCACAGGAGGGAGATCCTCGATACATGGCACCTGAGCTGCTGCATGGGGAGTATGGACCTGCGGCAGATGTATTTAGGTACAAATGCTAAGAAAAACTGGATTATCAAATATGTAAAACAGTGCATCATTTGTTGAATTGTTTGCTTTTAGTTTGGGTGTTTCTATTCTGGAGCTCGCCTGCAATATTGAGGTTCCAAATGGTGGAGAAGGCTGGCAGCAGCTCAGACAAGGCTGCCTCCCCTCAGAGTTCACCAGTGGTAAGATTCACTTTCTTTCTAGATTCTTAAAAATCAATTTTCAGTTTTCATATCTTCTGTTTAACTGTTTTCGCCTGTATGTGTTAAGGCCTGTCAGCTGAGCTTCAGACAGTACTGCGGAAGATGCTGGCACCAAATCCATCTGAGAGGCCGACGGTCCCGGAGCTCCTCGCCATCCGCTCTGTTTGGAAACGCAGGTGGAAAAGACGCATTTATCTTCTGCTGGCCGAGACTTTGCTGACTCTGGCCTCCCTCTGCCAGGTAATATGTGCAATACACCTTCAAAAATGTATCTTGAGAATATAAAATGTATTGCAACTATTCCAGGAATGACTAAACCTGTCAATTTGTATATTTATATCGCAAGATTTCAGAAGTATTTTAAATGTTTCTTGTCTCTTTTTCGTAGTCTGTTGTGCGCAATGGCTGCAGACTGCTGTCCTTCCTTCCCACTCCTTCCTTTCTCCCTCATTGGACAAAGCCAGTTCCCTGCACTCCTCCCAAAGACAGCTGGGACAGGGATCTCACCCTGCCCCTTAGTGCCATGCATGCTGACTCAGGGAGCCCAGAAGATGATGCAGTGTTTCTTTTGGACCCTACAGACGCAGAGCTTTCCCCTACCTTCTCACACAGGTAGATAATCACTCTACTGATAAACGTGTTGCCTCTGCTCTTTACTCTGAATTCTAAGAATCATTTATCTCTCTGTTAGCTCTTTAAAAAGTCTCACTCATATGAACATCCTAACTGAAGGAAGAGTTAGTTGAAGACTTAATTTGTAATATAAGTCATATACCCTGCTTAAACTCTCATTTTACTCTTTCCACAGGGTCAAATCCAGATTATCTGTGGAAAGCACATCCACTCCTCTCCCAGCTTCACCAATGCACAATCACAGTCCTGCCAACACACCTACTCACTCAAATATGAGCGACTGGTTCTCCTGTAACTTGGCACACACGCCCTCCAGCATTCACTCAAAGGGTTCCTGCCGCACTCTTACACCCAGCGTTAGCCCGATAAACAATAATTCGCACAGCCTGAACGAAATCTCCATGCACAGCCGACACTCTGTATCCACCAAGTCCTCGCAGAGATGTGGCCGCAGCTGGGTCCAGACCGAGGAGGCATTACCCCGACCCAACATCGAACCAAAGAACCTGCTAAGCCTGTTTGAGGAAACAACGCTGGAAGGAGAGCCATGAGTTTACATTAAATAAAGGGAGATATTAGCCTTAAAATGTTGAGTCAATCTTAACCTAATGTATGAATGTAACAGTTTGACTTCTTATTTTGTATAAATTACTGCTGCCAAATTGTTAAAGTCTTATAATAGCCTCTTTTAATATGTCATGTATAAAAAAAACATTCAGGGGCAATGGGTTGAATATATTATCAGACTTTTAAGCACTTTTTTTGTTTGTGTAAATGCAATCTGTTGCTGAAATGATAAGGGATGTTTTGTTGTTAAATAAGTTATCATTATATTGGTGTACTCCTGTACCTTGAGTTGCATAAGAAAATAAATCGAGGAAGGGAAAAATCCAAATTTTGTTGTGTTTTTAGTAAAGGTAATTTATAATTCCAATAATTATGAGTTCATCTTAGTGCAGTGATGGCCCATCGCCGCATTATTTCACTGAAAATAATTAACACATTTATTATTTCACTCTAGATACAAATCAGAAATCTGTCTCGTGATCTGCAGTGAATGGTTTGTTATTTTGAAAGCGCTGTTTTTGTCTTCGCCAGTAGATGGCAGCAACGCACCTCGCCCTGGATGTTAGCCACTTGAAAATACCCAGGAAGTGTGAGTGTCCATGTTTGCTCGTGTTTCCTGCGAAAATAAACAAAATCGATCGGGATATTTATTTGATAAACCAGTACAGGACTCATCTTCCAGAAAAGATACGGTAAACGATGATAAATGGGCTCCTTGCCTACCATGTCCTGACACTGGATTTTACAACCTCGTCGATCATTTCTGCATCAATTTGAATATGAATACAATGAGTTTCTTCCATTTAGGATTTCTTCTACATTAAGTTGGTTTCATCAGAGACTGAGATCGTTTGACGTCCATCACATCAGGTTTGATGTAAGAGTTAAGAGATATCCTAAAAAACACTGAGGAGCCTTTCTCTTTTCATTCCTGAGGGTCACAGCGAGAATTTCATTCGAGGGTTATTTTTGCATTCAACGCAATTGAATTAATTAAATCAAATGGTAACATTAATGTTGAGTATTGTTAATGGTCCCTTTGCAGAAAACTAAACAAATGCATTTGCGTTACCTCACAATACTTTTGCAAACTTGGCATCACTTTTTTTACTGCACCGGTATAGGCAGTGTAGACTGGTATAGTTGAAAATTCACAGATTCACAGGTTTTTTTTATTGTATTTTTTATTTTTTTTATTTTTTACAGTTAAATGAATCCCCAGAATTATTTAAAGGTATGTTTCGAAAACAAAGAGTTGCTGTAAAACCAACCGGAGATCTTTTATGTGTGAGGTGAGCGATCATAGGTTTAATGTATTTGTATTACCAAATAATCCCCCAAAAAACATGTTGAAGTACATTTTATTAACTTAAGTGTTGTATTAATATCAGAGATCGTATAATAATGTTGTGTCTGTCTTACTATGGTAGGAAAGAGTTGTTTTTAAATGTTCTGCTGACCACCTGTCCTCAGCTTCTGTTTAACTTCATGCCAGGTTGACAACAAAAATAAAATATTTTGCAAGGGAACACAAAAGTATTGTGAGGTAACACAATAAGAAAAATGTTGCTGTGACCCCTGGAGCAGTATTTGATGTTCAAAAAGTGTATTTATTTCACTCACACCAATGCCTTTGTTTGCTATTAGGGTAAAATGATATGTTAATTTGCATGCTCTAGTTTCTGTAGAATAGAGTCTTAAAAATTGTTTTGATAGTTGTTATAGACTTGTGAAGCAAAACTCAACAAACCTTTGTAGAAAGCATTCCGCTCCTGCAAGGATTGATCAATTAAACACAATTGCCATCCCCTTTTCTCCAGATTGCCAGTTTAAATTGTCGATAAAGATGTCCAAACTTGAGCGTCTGAACTTCCGAGTGGAGAAGCTGCTGTCTAAAGCTGTGCAGGAGGTTCTGAAGGTGGTAAATGAGACTGTGTCAGAGTACCAGGAGAAAACTGCCAGAACACAGAGAGAGAACCAGAGTCTGAAGAGGAGACTGCAGGAGCTGCAGGAGCTGCAGGAGAGCACACGACTGGAAAGCAATGGTAAATCATCTAATTACTTGTTGCACAAATGATTGAGACTGTTTCTTTAAATATTGCCTCTATTTTTGTAGGGATTGCGGCACAAACGTCCCTTGCAGCCCCGCAGTTTGATGCTGAGGTTAATCTCATGGAACAGGGACAAAACGAAGAGCAGGAAGAGGTGATTAAACTCATCTCCTTTGACAAAGACAGTGCAGCAATGTGTCCCTCATATTCATTCAAAGACTTTGACTGTGAAGCAACCACAAAAACATTACCCAACTCCTGTCTCTCCCCTTGTGCTATAACCAGCTCACATTTTAAAGGTGATAACTTGTCTGAACCAAAAACTCTAAAAACTGAGATCAAAGATGGACTTTCAGCATCAATTTCAAACCACATGGTCTGTACCACCGCGGTTATAAACTCTGAAAAAGATCATACAATAAAAGAAGAGGCTACATCGGAAGAATGCACCGTGCACAGCAAAAGTGATTCATATGCTGAGGATGCAAGAACAGCGACATCCCTTTACGCGCTACACCTAGAACCTTCTCAAGCCAATTCAGGACTCTCTAATGACACAAGGCTTGTCTTTAGTCTGAACCAAAATGGAATAGACGAGCCACTGACTCAAGGATACAAAGACATGGACAGTGAAACAGCAGGAAAACAATACACCGCCCAGAAGAACACAAAAGCTGAAGGTCCAGGCTTAAGAATTTTCCAAAGAAATGTGAGAAAACACTACAGCTGTGTGCTGTGTGGCCGCACCTTCAGGCATGCTGGCGACTTTAAGAAACACAGTCGGGTGCACACTGGGGAGAAGCCGTACTGCTGTTCAGTGTGCGGGAAGAGATTCAGTCAGTCAGGCTACCTGAAAGTTCACCTGCGCTACCACACAGGGGAGAAACCATTCAAGTGCAGCCACTGTGGTAAAAGCTTCAGTCACTCGAGTAACATGAAGAAACACCAGCAGACTCATCTGTGAGCCTTCCATGTATACAGTTGTTGTTTTTTTATTGATTCATAGCTATGTTATAGACACAGCGCTGCCTGTTTTCATGCAGATAGAAATAACCCAGACAGTTTCAAGTCAAATAAGTCGTACCTTTAGCTTTTAAGTATCAAGCACAGTCTAGTATTTCAAACATTCCTGCTGTACTGCCATTGTCTGATCTTGACTTTCTTTGTGCATACTTTTTTTGTGTCCTTTTTTTTTTTTTTTTTTTTTTTGGTTAAGGTTCCACATTCATTTTCAAACCAAATGAATCTTTTTGGTGCTTCTTTATTGTCAAGTTTTCTTTATCAACAAGTTTCCTTTACAATGATTCGACATAATCTAAATCCTAAAATCGACACCAGACGTTGCTGACTTCATAACACTTTAGAGCATCGAGTAAATTGAAGAGTTCAGTATGATCAGTGTGTGTAAAAGTATTGAAATGATTGTCTTATTGTGATCAGTCTAAAGGTGTGTTTTCAGTCATAAATAATCAGGCATGCCACATGAAAGTACGTAGTAAATCCAGCCTTTAGAGATATCAGCATAAGTAGAGAAGAAAACTGTCAATAGCTGATCTCTGACACTTAACGAGGCTGTGAATGTATGTATAAAAATAGCTACCAAAAATATAGGTCCATGGAAAAAGTGTAAGCGTTTAAAGATGCCCAAGTTTGCCATGAGGCCAGATGAGTCTGTTATGCTTGAAGCAAATGAATCCAGTTGCAGCGTAAGAATGATAGATATAGTTAAAGCCCTAAAAAAAACTGGTGTTATTTTCAAAGCAGCTCCTTGTGGTCAATATTGACACAAAGAACTACATTATAAAATGAAAGAAGCCTTATCACACCATTTGTGGACAGGACACAGTCAATGGTCTATTGTTAGAAGACATTTACAGAACATGATGTCATCCAATATGTCAACAGCACAAATTCCAGACCAAAATTGGGATTCAGTACTTTATTATATGTAACACATAATGCAATAGGAGTATCTGTGCATCTGTCTTATCTGTTTTAGAGTCATATGTACTGAACTGGATTACTCAGCATTAAATGTTTTACTGTTACATGTTTCACCTTTACCTTGTCTTATTTTTGATCAGTAAACTGTACCTCTGGTACGGTAAGTCCAGCGACTGGTTTCAGAGAACATTTTGAAAGTATTATGAAATTCCAAAATTTCCAGCATGTACTTCTCTTTCCCCCCCCAACCGGATGAAACTTGTTAAACCTTGTGCAAGTGCAAAGGACTGCCTACTTTACCTCATATGTCATGTTCTACTCAATAGTATTTAAACCATTTTATACAGGATGACTACAGGAAACATACGACAGATCTGACAAGTAGGTTGAATTTTTCAATTCCAATTGTGTTTTAATATCTTCTTTCATCTTTGATCCAGATGTGATCATATCATGTGAATCCTACTTAGTGTGCTTAATTATAACTTTTTACATTTCAGAGTTTCCGGAGGTGAAGGTGCTACAATGAATGTTCGGTGTGTGATTGTTGGAGACAATGATGTAGGAAAGACCCGTCTAATCCTCACCTATGTCAGAAAGATCTTTCCTACAGATTACCTGAGTTCCTTTGACATATTAGCTACCCAGGTTAACGTAGACAACCAGACCGTCAGCCTGAACCTTTTAGACAGTGCTGGCAGTGAGGACTATGACCATATACGCCCTCTCAGCTACAACAAAGTCGGTGTTGTCATCATCTGCTTCTCCATTGCGAACCCAACTTCCTATGAGAATGTCAGGCGCAAATGGCACCCAGAGGTTAAACACCATTGCCCCAATGTGCCAATTCTCCTTGTGGGAACAAAGAGTGACCTGCGTGATGATCAGGAGGTCCTGGAGAAACTGAGGGAGAAGAATCAGACCACAGTGACCCAGCAGCAGGGATCAAAGCTGGCAAAGCAAATAAAGTCTGTTAAATATCTTGAGTGTGCCTCAATCAACCAGCAAGGGCTGGATGAGGTGTTTGAAGAGGCTGTGCGTTCCTTTCTTAGTCATTCATCTATAACCAAGAATCCCTGTGTCCTCCTGTAGGTTATAGCTTGATGAGAGAATTTTATTTTGATGTTATGTTTTGTATGTGCATTTTTTATGTCTCTGTTAACTGAGCTCATGGTGTTATTTGTTTTTAAAGACATTATGTTTGTACAATCCTAAAGGAAGCTTTACGTGAATGCTACAGAAGTGTTGTACTCTATATAAATATGTAACAAAGTACACCCTGTTGATTGTTTTTATTGTAATAATTAAGCCTAATTTACAAGCCCTTTGTGTTTTATCATATTTTGTTTTTGCTGCTTCAAAAGGAAAAAAGTATGGAATGTATTTTATTTTCCATATAGATATAGATAGATAGACAGACAGACAGACAGACAGACAGACAGACAGATAGATAGACAGACAGACAGACAGACAGACAGACAGACAGACAGACAGACAGATACTTTCTTGATCCCGAGGGAAATTCAAACTGACTACAAACATTTGCTTTAGAATTAGTGTAACAGAAGATGAATAAGAGTCTCTTCCAAAAGACAGTGGTAACCAAACGGCATTAAAACAAAAACCAAACCAAGATTTTTTTTTATTTTGAAAAGTCCACACCCCACCGGAAGTGATCCGGGTACATCTTCCGGGTGTCGCCATTGGGTTTTGTTGCTCTTCTGGTTTAGCTCTATACATTTGTGTCCTATTTAGTTGCTCTCTGTTGTTACCATTTAAGTTCACAGAAAGGTGCTAAAGGTGCGTCGGTGTTGACTTCACGGGCTCAGCTGGCAGGTAACGTTACGCCGTGAAACTAAATCAAAAGTTTTCAATATGTTTGCTTTAAAGTCAACGTAATATAAACCGAGAACGACTATGTTGTCTGTAACTCAGCAAAACGTGTATTTCTGCTTCATGTAAATAACATTGAAATGAAAGGACCCTGGAGGATTAACCTGATTGAAAACGACCTAAAGCACCTGTAATATTAAACCACATTATTATGTAACACATATCAAAGCTCTTGCTGGGGAATAATTTAACTTCAACAAAAGTAGATGAATTGATATAGCTCAGTACATTTCTGAACTACTGACACCTATTGTGTTTTTGTCATTGAGAAAAAAAAAAATCCTATTATTGGTCATTTAGTAGTATTGTTAAACATAATACTTCATTTCCAGGGGCTTAATTCAGAAGCAATCTCACCCTTTTTTTTGTCATTTTATTTCAGGATGTCTAAACTTGAACGTTTGAACGCTCGAGTGGCCAAACTGTTGAATGAAGCTGTGCAGGAGGTTCTGGAGGTGGTGAAGGAGACCGTGTCGGAGTACCAGGACAAAACTTCCCGAACACAGAGAGAGAATGAGAGTTTGAAGAGAAAACTGCAGGAGCTTCAGGAACACTTATCAAGAGATAGCATTGGTGGGTATTCATGAGGATTTATCATGACAGCGTATGTTATCATCTCATCTTTTTGAGTTACCTCTGAAAAAGTGTAACACTCCTTCTTTTTTTCCTGGTATTCATCTCACAGCAGCTTCTCCTGCAATAAGTTCATTACCTCAAGAAAAGGAAAGCGCGCACCATCAAGAGCAGGAGTCCAGCCTGACTTTGAGGTGTAAGGCAGAAGTATCCCTCACAGACCAAAACAATGAAATGGGCCACACGTTCGACAACGAGGGAGAGCAGGACGGAAACCAACAGGAAAGCTACAATAACGTTAAACCACAGTCTGAGTGCAACACAGCACAAGCAACAGAACATTGCAAAGCACAAAGCGAGGAGGTTGCACAGATTGTTAAGGAGGAAGTGACTGTCCACGTGTCACAGAGTGCAAACAGGGATGTCAATTCTGCCTCATCAAATTTTGCGTCTATCCCACTTTCTCAAGCCTCACTTGGGCTGAACCTGGCTGTCATCAAAACAGAACCAACAGACTTAGCAGCATCAGAGCAGCCATCGGATCAGGAGCAGCACAGTGGATGTGTAGATTTAAGCAGCAACTCTTCACATTTCAACTCTGCTGAGAAACACAGGTCCCAAGTTAGCACTGAATCTCACGGACGAGTCTTTTTCCACTCAAATCACGCCGTACCGAGGAGGCATGGATTCACAAAAACCCACAAGGCTGCTTTTGATGCAAGAAAAATGAGAATGGAGCACTTTAGCAGGGAGGAAACACACCTGTGTGTTGTTTGTGGAAAGTCTTTCAGCAGGGTTGGGAACTTAAGGATCCACTTGCGGTGCCATACAGGGGAGAAGCCGTATGGCTGCATACAGTGTGGGAGACGTTTTAGTCAGGCAGGGGACCTGAAAAAACACAAGAGGGTCCACACAGGGGAGAAACCTTACTACTGCAGCCAGTGTGGAAAGAGCTTCAGTCGGGGGGAGAACCTGAAAAGACACCAGAAGATCCACATCGGAGAGATTTTACAGTTACAGCAAGTGTGGAGGGAACAGCAGCAATGATGGTTAAACTAGACTCACTGCCAATCAGAACGCCTACTTTCTGGAGAATATGTGAAGGAATATTTTTGCTCTCTGAATTTTGTTTAGAAATATTTGCAGTGTATTTAATTTATAAAAGCTCCTGTAAAGCATTTGGAATTGTTTAAAGAAGTTTCTGAAAGTTGTGGTATGTAGCCCGTTGTTGGCCACTTACAGTAGTCCCTCTCTTAATAATTTATACAGGGCCACAGCAGGCAAGCACTTAACCAAAGAGGCTGACTCGCTACATATACTGATACACAAATATAAAAGCATGATGTCATATTCTGAACTGATGTCAGCCTAATGTTCTATTTGGCCGATGAGATTTGTTTTTCTATCAAAACTCAAACCAACCAGTGCTGTGATCAGCTGACCTGAACATCAACAGGTCTGTGTAAACCTTTTAAAAGAGGCATGGGTAAACTGCTAAAAGAAATATATTAATATATAGCTCTTTTCAGATATTGTTTTTTTTTTTTACATGCATCGTAGCATCAACAAAAATGAGAAGAAAAATTTGATATTTGCTCTTTAAAGGCATATTGGTGCATCTGTACTACTAAAGAGAGGGTCGAAGAATCGTAACATGACAGTGTTGCATAGTGTAACACCTCTTTGGGTCATGTGTTAAACCATATCTCTTAAGATAAGTATGTAAACCTAATGACAAATATTGATTTATTTTTAAAATCAGAATAACAGCATGATTGTCTTTGATATCCCCTGATTGTCTGGAATAATTGGTGCTTGTTGGATGCTGGATATCTTTATTGCAGATGAATATAGAATAAAATGGAACCAGGTGTTTGTAGAGCAAAAGCAATAAACTCAGTTAGTTCCACTACAAAGTGCCAAGTGTATATTGTTTTGTATTGTGTTGTATATTGATATTTGGTTCTTCAGAGGACCGGTGAACATACTGCGAACTCAAAATGCTTGTTGATATACATTTGCGTCATGGTGTAATAATTAAAATTACAAAGTAAAAGCAGACACCTCTTACATCCCCTTGGGGCTCAAGGAATTTATGGAATAAAGTATTTTTGTTTCGCCTCATGAGTTAGTTGGGTTAAGTAATATAAGACAAAAATATGAATTTATCATATGCACAGACTTGACTTTACAAACCAGACGTTAGGGATTTTCACAGTATAACCACCCAAAGCCAAACCCTGCACAACAGACAAAACAGTTCACACAGTAACATTCAACGTGTGATGAGTATTATAGTTCAAATACAAATACTATATAGCAAGAAAATAAAGTGTATGTTAAGGTTGAGTAACTGATCTTATTGTGTTCGACCTTCTGTAGCCAATTAACAAATGTAGACCTACATAAGGGATTAACCTCTGTAGAGTTGAGTTTATACTCCAACTAATAATGAAGTAAAGCACTCAACGTTAATGTGCTCCCACATGACAAATTTCAAACAAAGTGCTGCTTTAACACAACCTCTTTCTATTTCCTCTGGAAGTAATTGATGGACATTTTTTTTTTAAAGAAAGGTGCAAATCAGCAAGAATTATATGTCCTTACTTGCCCTTTTGAAGGAGAAACAGAATCAGGTTATTACGTTAAGATACTATAAGGATTATTTTTTCGTGTACAAACTATCACAGTAAGAGAAAAGGTACTGCAGGAGTCAAAGAGAAACTGTTTAAAATGCATTATTAATGAGTAAACGGAAATGAAATGTCAATTCAATTCATATGTATCGTAAAAAAAATAGATTAAAGATTATTTAGGGTACTGATTAATAAGTTCGAAATACACATGCAGAGGGGTGCGGGCTGCTGACGTGGAGCTGCCCTCACCTTGGCAACCAGGAAGTGATTGACACACACACACACACATCAACATAGGAAGAAACTGAAACACGTCAAAGCAGGTGAGTAAACAAGAACCATGTGGAAATGAGAAATTATCTGCTTTTAGGTTTTCATTTTCACAAATAGAAAAAGAACTGTGTTAAAAATGAGGTTTTAAATGCGCAAACAGATATTAACATTAACCCGGAAGGTGCACCTCAAAACTCAAAACAGCCTGTGCGTTATTAATGGCGACGTCACTGGCAGTTTTCCAAAAGATAATACAGACGATACAAATACTATGATGTTGTTAAGACTTAATTGTGTGTGGAGCAAAACTAAAAAGTGTTAGTTTGACACACAGACACGGGCTGAACTTGTTGAGATATAGAGTCAGTTTAATAGTTCCCTCTAAACAAACAGCATAACATTCAATAAAAGGGGAAGTGAGTTCAGGGTTTTAGTTTCCTTTAATGTTGCAGGTTCAGGTCGGAGAAGCCCGAGATGTTGAAATGAAGTTTCATGAAAAGATTGTCTCCTATTTTGAATCTTGCAACTCACCTGTGGACAAAGAAGGGTACCTGTCTAAAAAGGTAAGATAATTCAATGATTAAGAATACATTTGAAGTTGAGAAATATTAACATTTAATGTGAGGTTTCTGTACTTTCAAAAATCTACAAATTGATGTTTTCAAAAGTCACCCAAAACAGCATTATTTCATAAATGTCTTCCTAATAGGCTACTACCATAATTCATTTGTTCACCGCCTTTTAAAAAGTTATAAAGTGCTTTTCCAAAAAAAAAAAAAAAATTAGATTGGAAAAATCCCATGCTGCTATTTAATTCAATAACGGTTTTATAGAATGTATTGCTTGATTTATTTATTTTTACTGATGAACTCAAAAGAAATAATTTTGAATTTTAGAGCACACAGAAAGAAAATAAAAAAAGCTACTTCACTTTTTGGTTCCCACATCAGAAATGTCATAAACAACTCTGTAACATGACCTCCCTGTGTGCTTTCTCCATGCCAGTTGTGTAAGAACTTGAGTAAATTAGTCATTTCTAACTGAGTCAGTAAACCCCAGATGGCACAACTGTCCCACAGGGTGAGATAAAGACTTCCTATCAGAAGCGCTGGTTCGTGCTGAAGGGGAACCTCCTCTTCTACAAGGACCGGCCGGACGATCGGGAAGTAACAGGGGTGATTGTTCTAGAGGGCTGCACCGTCCAGCTGTGTGAGTCTGAGGAGCAGTTTGCTTTCTCGCTGGTGTGGGGTGAGCAAGGACTGCGGACCTACAAGTTTGCAGCCGAGGACCAGGCGAGCCAGGAGAGTTGGATCAAAGCGTTGCTGTCGGCCAACCACAGCTACCTGTCAGTCCTTCTGATGGACCTGGAGAAGAAGTACAGAGGTGAGAGATAGAAACCATAAGTGTCTATTTTCTCATATCTGAGGGTGAGAGAGAGCTGTCTTTGTTCTGAGAGCAGCTGTGTGAGGCATCACTGTTTACAGCCTCCACATCTGACACCCTTTGTACACCATTACACAAAGTATGCACACTGTGTACTATCTTGACCTTTTTCTGTTTGTTGTGTTGTGTTTATATCAGGGCTGTCAGCATTTAATCACAATTAATTAAAGTCTGAAATGAATGCATGCATTTTTTAATCGCTATTAATCACATGCTATTGTGTCCTTTTAGGTGAACACCATTCAATGTGAGATGTGTTGAGCAAAACCAAAAAGCATTAGTTTGACACACAGTCATGAGCTGAACTGGTTGAGAAATAGAGTCAGTAATAGTTCCCTATAAACAAACAACACTCAATGAAAGTGGAGCCTCCACAGTGTCTCCCTGTAGTCACAGTGATGGAAAACAACAACACTGTTGCATCTTTGAATGTCTCATTTCACTTAAAAAAAACTTTCAGACAGCTCAGCTGACGAATCAAAAGTAATATTCACCTTGTGTCCTCAAACATTTCATTTATTTACCGTTCTGTTTAGATTTTAACATTTAGTTTTTGATCCGTAAAGAGTCCATTTCACCCTGGTTAAGTTAATGTCATAACCTTTAATCAACCAGATGTTTCTTACTTAAATTCAAACAGAAAGTGATGAACTCTCAGCTTAAGACAGTGCAAAACTTCAAAATAAAAGCCTTACTATTTCTGTTTTTTTAAATGTGAAATAATTGAATTTCAAACATGAACATCAAAAGTGCGAATAATCATGATTAACTTTGAAATTTTGCGAGAAGTCCCATTTAAAAATATATATAAATTTACTGCCGTCGTTCATATGCAACCATTAGCATTGTATTATATACTTATTGGATGCATGTGCTTTAACAATGTTTACCGTGGTGTGCAGTTAGAAACATGCAATGACCTCATATAATGTCTTTAGGTTGAGCAAAAGTTGCAGACTTTGGAAAAGAAAGCAGGCTTATATTCTACTTTCTTTAGGGCAGGAACTGAACATGGAGGCCCTATCAGACAAAATCTATCTTCATCAAAATATTTGTTTTTTTTTATCTTTTTAGAAACTATGTCCTTCAGATCAACCACAACTCTTATTCAGAAGGAGACGTGTGTTGTGGTGAATGAAGAGTGTTGTTGTTTGTTTCTGAAGTGTTTACATAGAGACTAAACGAGCAGCACAACTAGAACAATTGTAATCCAGTGATTGTGCAACATTTAAAGTGTTTATTCTGAAAAATATCTTAACTCTTATCTTAACTCAATAAAAATGAGTTAATATACACAGGATTTAAAATGATAACGGAGTTTAGTTAGAGATTCCCTTGCGGGCCTGATCAGACCTTTGTATTAGTGTAGAGCCCTTTGTAATTGTGCAGACACTGATTATGGATTTAAGAACACAGATACAAGCTTTTCTCCTGCTCTAAATCTGTTTAGTATAAATAGGCTTACTCTGATTATTTGATCCCCAACCTCCATCTGTGTCCAAATCCCTGTTTACACCTGGTGATAACATGCATCTTGGGTGATCTGATCACAAGTTTGCAGGTCTAAGTACAGATGTGATTGCCCCTTTAAGCATTGAGAAAGCATCGGATCTGATCCTTCAGACAAAAGTTTGGTGGTCTGAATATGACCACAGTCTATTTACAGTTTTTAATTTCCCATAAGATTATATGAATAATGATTATTTCAAATTAATGTTAACGGACTTTGTTGACAGATCATATATTGTAGCTCATCCAGGGACATTTTTGTCTTGATCGCTAGAGAGTTTGAGCCAGCTTACAAATACTGTGGCACATTTACCAGCAGCTCTCATTAGATGGTAAAAATGTAATTACAACTGAACATGACTTACTTGCATTGGATTGCTGTTTTCAGTTTGTCTATGTATATTTTATTTGTCCCTATCAAATAAACATGTACAAAAAACCCAATATAATACATAGGCTACCCTATCACACAGGCGTCCACTGGTTTAGCTAAAGGGCAGCACTAAAATTCTTCCTCGAATTACGCACACAGATTGCCCGGATTCATGGCGCATAAAGGAGAGCCAGTGAGTTGGATTAGTATCCATAGAATAACATACTGACAGGGCCCATTTGCAGGTTATAAGATAGATTTTCTGTGGTCACTAAACTGGAAAAGTACTTAGAACTCCCCACAGAGCTGACCAGACTACAGAGTAGCGCACCATTAAGGGGTAAACTCACATCTGTTCGTGAATCATTTCATGAATATCTGACACTGAATTACCCGAAGATGACCGTTTGCATGAAAGACACACTGTAAGTTTGAGACAACATATTTATGTGTGAAGGCTCTCTAAGTAATGAACCTTAAAGAGTCCGAACTGTGCAGTCAGCTGATGCACGCACGCACGCACTGACGTACTTTTTGCAACAGAGCCTTATAAAGAAACCAAAATACAATGCTGCCCCCTTTTGTTAGTTAAGGAGTACTATAACCATGCTTTTGTTTTAAGATGCAATGGGTAGTGTCAGGAGGCATTACGGTGTAGACAATATCACAACTGTAGTTTCCCATATTGACAAATAGGAGCCGAGCCACAATAACAGACAAAATGAATGTATCGGAAAGTAAATACCAGAAACATGCTGTGGTATTTCCATTTGGGGACTCTTTAAAACAACAAATGAGTTCATCATTGCTAACAGAAAATATTTGACTTAATTTGTTTACTGAATGGAGCAGTGACTTCTGATTAATTACTAAGTAGGTTGAGAGATTTATGCAAGCTGTTAATGACATACTTAGAGCTGTCTCCTTGTGAAAGGTTTACCCAGGACACATGTTAATGCCAGGTGTAAGAAGGGCCTAAGTGTCTCTGTTGTTCTCTTTAAACATAAATTCACTTTTTTGGGGGTTATTTACATTTTTGTCTGTGTGCTTTTTTTCCTCAGATGCACTAGGTGAGTTCTCTGGGGAACCAGCCAAAGCTTTCACCATGCCCAATTACAACACAGCAGGATTGCCTTCTGCCCCTTTAAGCATACAAACCTCCACACTCCCGTCATATCCATCACCATTTGCCGGAGCAGGACCCAGCATTACCACCAGTCCGATGCTCCTACCTCTCAACATTTCATCCAAATCATACAGTAAAAAATCACCCAAACTGTGGCCCAAGAGGAGCGCCAACGTGGTGCCTATTAACACTTCTGCTCCGTCTTTCGGAGAGTTGTCAGGTCTCTGCTTCAGCTCTCAAGAGGAGTTCAGTAAATTGCATGAAGATTTTGGAAGAGAAGTGAAGGAACTGATTGCTGATTGGTTAAAGAGGGGGCAAGCTGGTGAAGCTGTTCAGCAAGAAAACTTAATAGATTTTGGATAATCTCTGAGAAATACAAACTGTGACTCTGCCCTTGGTTTCAATAACTGTGGTTGCTTTGCAAACCTATGATGTGAATAGTCATATGAACTATGCTAAGATAAATTCGTATATATTGTGTTGTTAATTTTTTTTAACTAATTATGTATGCTGTTGAGTCAATAAATGAAATATGATCTGTCCAATTTGTTTTGTTATTTCAGTCAAGAGATCTCTTCCTGGTTTCAAAACACACAATGACTAAAACTTCTTACTTCAATAGCTACTGTATTTGTTCCACCTCTTTCTGAATTAACCGGGCCATAAAACTTAAAACATTAAAGTATAGGGTAGCAAATGACACATTTTACGTTCCTGATTGCAGAAAAAATAATTTGACCAGTTTGTTAATGAAGAACAAAAATCAGATCTTCTCCATAAAGAGTTCAATCAGAATTAAGAATCCTCTTTGGTCCCAATATTGCGATTGTTTTTAAACGCTTATTTGATACTCTATGTATAGGTGAGGTTATGTATTTTGATCACCTTATTGACCGATTTGTTTTTATTCATGAGACACTTGGTCATTGGGTGTGGGGTTAAAATATAAAAGGCTGACAGTTGTAAGGGGGGAAGCATGCCAAGAAGGGTGAAGTAAGTCTGTCTGTCAAATTTGAGAAGTGGAAAAATGGCTGAGAAAGAGAATGGGGGGGGGGGTTAGCGCTATTTCAGTCACTACGGCAGCTGTCTTGTTTTTATGGTCTTTGACAGAGCCTGGGCTCTTTCTCCGTCTCTGTCGCTCTCGCTCACTTTTTTCACCTTAAAGCCCCAATTTGAAGTGGCTGCTCAACGTTCTTTACACGGGAATAAACCTTTGGTTGTTTCTTTGATAATAATCATCATTGAAGATGATTTACGTTCCTAGTGCCAGAAACTTGAATCACATGAAGAAAAACAACAGGATTATTTATAAAAAATAAAAAAAAGGTACATAGTTTTAACTTTTACAAAAATTAGATAATATTTTGCCCCTGGAAGTACAAGTCCAACAAATGAGCACAGCGACGTATTAGTTAGCCCACTGTATTCCAATACGTACTTTGGCTGTGCAGTGGTTTGATTGATGGCAGCCTTTGGAGCTCATATATGGAGTTTAGTGGGTGGGCCACTGTCCTCCTATTCTAAAGCAACTATACTGGGAACAACCCAAATTAGTGCAGCCATGGTGGGAAAGCTGCTTTTTTAGTTCCATCATCATTTGCTGTTTTTCATCATGGAGGCGACTTATCACACAAAAATATTCTAAAAGGTTCCTTCTTTTAAAGAGAGGGATTAAGTCAGCTGCTGTTGTCATGTTCTAAGAAACCTTAATCTTGTTAACTTCATTTAATGAAACCTTTTCACCACTTTTTATATGTTTAAATTACATTTTGGACTTCATTAGAAAATTTTTCACTACACAAGCACAACATAATGGACACAAATACATGACAAAACGACCAACAATCTGCCTTTAGAGGAGGGAATATACTGTACATGAACAATTATATAGGGCCTATTTTTGTTTCTGTGGGGGGAGAAATGCATTTTCGAGAAAGACTTGCAGTAATTCCTTCGTCCTCTGACAGTTTTGCAGGACTGTTTACAATTCTCATTAATGCAAGGTCACTATATCAAGTCCTGGTAGTAGTCGTGTGTCACTATTGGCCCCAAACCAATATCCATCATCAGACTGCTTTCAAGTTTCATGTCTGTTTATACACCCCGCTGGCCACTGCTGATCATGTAGTAGAAACTAACCTATCATTTAGACAGGCGATGACTTCAGGAAATGTTTACTGCGATTACAAGCTGGCAACTTGAGCGGCTAAGGCTTGTTGATTACTGTTAATCCAATACGTGTGTATCAAGTTAGTAGCAATAGCCTGTAGACATGCACTGGGGTTTGTTCTCTCATGGTAAACATAAAGAAGGAAAAAATAGACACATAAAGATCCTCAGCTTGCAGAAGAAGTAGGTATCGGGGGTAGTTCAGTTGTTGCAGCATTCCCGCCTGTTAGTTTGTCCATATTAGTCCACAGATGACACCAAAGTCAGGCGTGTGTGTTGGCATTGAATTCACCTCATTCCAAGTCTCCTGGGGCCTATTTTGGATCATTGGTAAGTTGATCCACCCTGCCACCTTCTCACTCCTCCCTCTTTCTCTTACTTTCCCTCAGCTCTGTTTTCCTGCCAAACCTGATGGAGTGGCTAAAGTTAGCCCTCCACGGGCTAGTATATAAGACCCCATGGGTGCGATGCATACATGTCAGTCACATCGGCTTTGGCGTAGGCTTCTCTTCTTGACCACCAACAACCCCAAAACTTGAAAGATGGTGAGTGTCACCATCTTCCTTTTAAGAACAGTCTCTAAGGAGCTTGGATCCTCTACCCTAAACTGATGAGTTAAAAGCATCAGTGAAATTTTCAATCTGGATTACCAACTGTCAATGTTGCAAAAGTGTCTTTAGCAAAGCCTTCAAAACTTTTGATAATGGCAACAATCTAGATTTTTTTCCATTGGCCTACTCTAAATTTTAAGACTTTTTTTTGTTAATTTTTGTAGTCTTCAAGGAAATAACTTGCTTTATTTTTTTGTGAGATTTAACATTGTCAGAAATCAAAATCTTTCTGATTTGAAATGTTGGGATTTGTTTAATTATTTGGCAAAAGCCACCAGTTAAGTTAATGTTATTAGTTGCTAGATCTTATCTCTGTCAAAATACAATTTAAAAAGGTACCAAAAACAAGCCCTGTGGGACTCCATCATGTCCTGTTGGTTTTGACCTTACAAAGGGCATCATTGACGGTTGAGAGCCTAAACAAGGATCACGAAGTCTTTTAGAGATGTGTGTTTGGTCTGTTGTTTTGTATGTTTAAAGTGTTTTACCTTTTTATTGTGACACAGGCACCCAAGAAGGCCAAGAGGAGGCAGCAGCAGGGAGAGGGTGGATCCTCCAATGTGTTCTCCATGTTCGAGCAGAGCCAGATCCAGGAGTACAAGGAGGTAACATTTTTTTCATTACTTCTCTTGCACTTCAAATTAGAAGCCATGTAATAGTATAAACTAAGGACTTCAAGGTAACTTCAGTAAATGTTCCTGTTCTGTATCGATTATTTGACCTTGGAGTAACGTGAGGTAGCTTCTGAAGGATATACACCTGATTTTTTAGGCCACATGACAGCTAAAATGTCCTCATCAGCACGTCAGAACAGTAAATCCAAGTTCTTACGATGACAGCAGCTACCTCTCCCCTGGGTGAGCTCAGTAATCCCTCACACAGACCCTCAAACAGACGCTGTGTGACCCAACTGGAATGCTGCCAGACAGCTGGTGGATGGTTAAATCAATCAAAACAGGGGAGAGGAACTCAAGGTAGAAAGAGATAGATAGAGTGTACTTTTAGAGTTAAAAAAAGGAACAAAATGTGGTTTTGTCATACTAATTAAGGATGTAGCACTTAGCTGCAAAAGGTATCAAGGTGTTGAAAAGGGGATTCTGGTGACAATGACAGACATTAACAGCGGAGAGAATACTGGGAACAGGGTCAGAAAATGTAGTCACAAGGCAAAAAAAAAAGAGATAGGTGGTGTTAGATGTAATCGATATGGTCTCCTTAAATGTCGCAAGGGGCTTGTCTTAAATTCCGAGACCATTTTAACACCCTAGAAAGACAAGTGGCCGACCAGCTGCCAAGTCCCGAAAGGTTTTCAATGCCATCTTTGGTTTCACGTGTTGCTACCCACAGCTATGTGGAGAGGGAGAGGTGGAGGACAGCTTTGCATTTACACGTTTATGTTGGCAGGCAAAGAATTATCATAGTGGGTCTTATGACCAAGACTTGTGAGAAATATGAGAATCTCAGATATCCCTGATTTAATTTGTTGTGTTTTTTGAGTGCTTAAAATTACCTTTATTTATTTTTTATCCATTCACTAACCCCCCCCCCCCCCCCACACACACACACACACACACACACACACACACACACACACCCCACCCCTCTCTCTCTTTCTTTCTTTTCCGTCCATACCAGGCTTTCACAATCATCGACCAGAACAGAGATGGCATCATCAGCAAGGACGACTTGAGGGACGTGCTGGCCACCATGGGCCAACTGAATGTGAAGAATGAGGAGCTGGAGGCCATGGTGAAGGAGGCCAGCGGCCCCATTAACTTTACCGTCTTCCTGACCATGTTCGGCGAGAAGCTGAAGGGTGAGTTGAAACTGTCTTGCTGAAGAAATTCTTGCACCTGGTATCTTTCAACATTTTACAGCATAACTAAATTCATTCATACTTATTTGGACTTTTTATTTTTTATTATTTTAAACAGAGGCATGACATCTTTCAAATGCAAACGTTAACTTGAAGGCAAATGGTTGAACCTGATTTGAGCCTGAGGCTCCACAGGAAAACACTCAAATATTTTTATTTTTTAATAATTCTTAATACCAAGTTATATCCCCAATCCCCATTAAACGGTATAGACTATTGTGTGGTGCAAGGCATATTAGTTTAATAAACTTTGCTTGGATATTAAATTGTTTTTAGAATATAACTGTGGCTAATTGACTAAAAATACTCTTAGGTGCTGATCCTGAGGACGTTATTGTGAGCGCTTTCAAGGTCCTGGACCCAGAGGGCACTGGCGCCATCAAGAAGGAATTGTAAGGGTTTATACCTTTAACTTGACTTCAATCAAATAAGTATCTCTTTGTGAAACGCTCTTGATACAAGCTAGATGTTCAATTTCCTCCATTCTTCCTCTCCAGCCTCGAGGAGCTCCTGACTACCCAGTGCGACAGGTTCACCGCTGAGGAGGTGAGCTGCTTAAACTTTGTGGCACACCTGTTCACAGTCTGTCTGAGTTATAAGTCATTTGATTCTATTTTCTTCCTTTGCAGATGACCAACCTGTGGGCTGCTTTCCCCCCTGATGTGGCTGGCAATGTGGACTACAAGAACATCTGCTACGTCATCACACACGGAGAAGAAAAGGAAGAGTAAATCCCCCTCTCTCAAGCTCTCTACCTCTGTTCAAACCAGTACTCGCCCCCACCATCACGATCTACTTACTCCCTCTTCTCCAACGCCGAAACATCCTTGCACACATTCGCCCTCCTGGCCCTCTCTTTGGCTACAAAAAGACTTGTCTCCTTTATAGAGATCCTCAGTGAGGGGACTGTGGGAGGTGTCTGTGTGTGAGCAGTACCACCACAGGAAACATGGGATTATTTTCAATAAAAATAATCTTGTGCTAGTGAAACATTCTATCCATCTCTGTTCCTGCCTCTTCTTCCCTCTTCTTTTCCCCCATCAATCATTCTGTCCTGTGTTGAGGCCAACAGTGCGTGCATCATACCTACATACAACGTGTCAGTACAGTATGTCAAATTCTTGGGTGCTATGGTGCAAGCACAGGCGCTTGCTTGAAACAAGTAAGCAGTCTGACCCGCGTGGTTTGTTAGTCCCAACCTGAGGGAATGTTTAACGGATTTGTTCCTTAGTTTGTATTAGGAAGGAGTGCATAGCAAAAGAGTTGGAGTACTATACTATAATAGTTTGCCTCCTTCTCTTTTCAATCTGTCTCCCTCTCTTTACACAGGTGCAATACGGAAAGGTTGCAGTGAAAAATAGGAACACATGATTTTAGTTTACCCTTAAATCTTGTTAATAGAGAAAGAGATGGTGAGAGATGGTGAATGGGAGGCAAAGATGAAATAAACAAAAGTGAAACATCTTTGTTATATGACTCTTCTTCCTCCTTCTCGCCACTGTTTCTCTCTGGTGTTTGTGACTGTGCCTGTAACTAATAAAGAAGTACAAATAAAATCCACTTTCTTTTGTATGATGCTGTATGTTCTGGTTTAAGTGCGGGTGTGGATGATGGAACTGCTGGTGGAGAGACCCACTGACAGCACACTGACTGGAACTTGCATAAAGGGAAGTCTTTTCATTATCTTAAAATACTGTAAAAATATACGATTAACAAAAGTTAATATTCTTCATTTGCAAAATGAAATCTCCAAATACACCAAAAACCCAAACATGGTTAAGAGGAGAACTTAGGGATGTATGGAATTAGCTGATGTAACATTTAGCTGACAGCCAGCAGCCCCACCTGTCAATCAAAGCAACTACGCCCCTAATTTTGCATAACTTTGAGTAAGCCTTTACATAATTTTTAATGGGTGAGCTTTAAAAAATTCCTGAAAATTCCTTTCAGACCAAAACGTTTTTTTCTTTACCTGACTGTAAAAATATGTACTGCAATGTTGAGCACCTTATTAATGGGCCCAATGGCGATTTACCAGTATTATAGCTTTGGAGCCAACCTCAAGTGCCAACTAAAGGAACTGCAAGATGTTAAACCTAACCCCTGGATAAATGTGCTCAACTCATTTTAAAGGAAAGACATTGTAGTATAAATATCCCTTGTAAAGAGAAAGACAACACTCAGACTTTGGACTAATGCATTATAAATCCTGGACCATCACTAAACAGCTATTTGAATACATATTTGACAAATCCTTAAGAAAGTAGTTCAAATGTTTAATTTAATAATGGAGTCATTTGATTGCATGATTAAAGTTATGACCATGACACAAGGCTTTTTGTATGTGCTCAGGTTGTATTTGAATTAATTCAAAGTTGTTGTTCAAGGCAGTTTCTGAAGCTGTTGGGTTTAACTCTGCTGGCGCAACAGGTTTCCTTAAGCATGAAACTTCATTTAGTCATGTTAGCCTAACTTTATATAATCACATCAATAAATAAAGTTGAATTCATTAATGAACCAATAACATTATTTTTTAAATCGATACAAATCCACTGACATGAGAAGCTGTTTCTTTATTCTTGTTTTTATTAGTAAAGTTATGGTCTAGTTAATTCAGATTAAATTGCAGAATCTACAGCTATAGTATATAAAGTGGCTTTACAAGATTATAGTCTGTAAAATGTTCCATCACTGTGGTCAACATCCCATAAAGCTATACTCTTAAGCCTATTGTAAGTTAGCAGATGAGGCATGCTAAAATGCTAATTTAAACATGCTAACCTACAAGCACTGTAATAGTCATCATGATGGCTTAATAATGGTACATTTAGCATAGACTTTTAGCCTTGTTTGTTTAAAAATGAGATAAGATCAAGGTATACATGAAGCATGTTCACAACATGCAAGTCTGTTGACTGATCCACCGCTGTCACCAGCTGCAAAACTAGATAGTGTGTAATGTAAAAGGAAAACGATGCTAACATGCTAAACTTAGTATAAATTGTAAACGCTCTACCTTTTAAGTCTCTGTGCATGTTAGCATTGTCATGGTGGTCATGTCAGCCGATAGCTAACAATGATGACGTCTTTCTTTTTTTTCAGCAGCTAAACTTTGTATTTATTGTAAGATAGCAAATGAGAGCATGCTTACATGCTAAAGTAAGTTTGTGAACATTGTAAACATCAACAACTGAGTTTTTAACTCTGTCATTGTTAGAGTGTATTTTGCATCTTAAGTTCATTTTATATCAATCGAGCATAGAAAGACATATTTGACACAGGATCTGCTTCTGTCACTTGTTTAACAGAAGTGGGCTACAGCATAGCAATTTTGATTTTTGATTTTGAAATGCTTTATTAATCCCTGAGGGAAATTCTTGTTGACACTGTTATTTCAGAGACAGCCTTCTCACACACATAGGCCCGAATCACACACGTTAAAACAGGACCTGTGGACATGAATTAGTGTAGAAATGTCAGAGTGGGGCTGCTACACACTGCAACGCAAGGAGCGCACCAGGGCAGTTGGGGGTTCGGTGCCTTGCTCAAGGGCATCTCGGCGGTACTCAGGAGTTGCCCTCTCCAGCTACCAGTAAAAATTCCATACTTAGACCCACTCCGAGACTTGAGCCAGCGACCCTCCGGTTCCCAACCCAAGTCCCTATAGACTGAGCTACTGCTGCCCCATTTATATTCTTCCTTACTCTATAGTAAAACGTATTCAAATCTTGGGGTCACTAATGTTCTAACACATTATTCAAATCAAGAAAACTTCATCATATATAGCATGCCATATTGCATTGTACTGCAATTGTTGACTTGTTCAGTTGCTGCACAGTAGTGAGTTGTTTTTAATTTTTGCTCCAATACCTCCAGCAATCTAAATGTCTAGTTTATCTAACCTCACAAATTCCTCCACTACAGAATTTAATGTTATTCTGCTATGTGTTGACCATCCAGAGGGTGTAATGGTCTGGACATGTGTTGGTGTGCTTTCTTTTGTTTTTGGGTTTCCTGCAGCTGTCGCTATACTCTGGGACATGTTACAGAGAGGAAGAAAAGGAAAACAGTTCACCCCCTATGATGTGTTTGTGTTAAACACTACTATCATTGATGGGATTCTACTGCTCTTGACTTTGCCAGAGCTGTATAATTATCTGTATGGACATAACTTGGAATTTGAGAAATGTATGTACTTCTTCTTTCCATTCAATCTGTGTGGAAGGCCTCTGTTTACCACCTGTATCTGTCTGGACTGTTACCTGGCTGTCGTTCATCCAGTTGTGTATCGGGCACACAAGAGTCTGACTCCGAGGGTGCTGACAGCTGGCGGTGTTTGGACTGTTACACTTCTTTGTGGAGTTCTCTTTGTAATATATTATGGTTTAGTTGACAGACGTGTTGAAGTCTTGTTTTTTGTGATGACTCTACCTATTATTGGATTTTGTGACGTCACCATCTTCTGGACCCTGAGGAGATCGAATCCCACAGGAGGAGACGTCCATCCACAGAAGAAGAAGGCTCTCCAGATCATCATCAACAACCTTGTTATTTCATTTACTTCCTATCTCCCACCGATAATTGGTGTGTTTGTGTCTGAGTTTGTGAACATGGATGTAGTTACCTTTGTGTGTCAAGTTTTGATTTCCATGTCATGCAGTTTATTAGTGGGACACGCAGTTTCACCCGTCATGTATTTGAACAATCTGGGAAAACTGGAGTGGCTCAAATGTTTGTGTCAGAAATAGAACTCAAACAACCTGTGTTTGTCTGTTCAGGAGCATTTTTAGTTCAAGCAGGTGGCTGTTCATCGTGAGTCTGGTTTTCGTCAAGATTTCTGCATCTTAAAAAGGAAGTTTGTTCCTTTTAAGAGGCAGGAACTTTATTTAATCTTGTTAAAGTGCTGTGCTCATGATGGATTAACGTTGGGTCTTTGTAACATAACAATGAGTAAGGTCTTTTTACCTGCTCTTTTGTAATATTAAATAACAATGAGAAAAGTATTGTACCTGCTTTTTGTAAAGTGTCTCGAGATAACATTTGTTATGAACTGGCACCATACAAATAAAGATTGATTCATTGATTCATTGTTGTTGGTTAGTTCTGTAGAGATTAAATAAATGGGATTCTTAAATAAATGTAAAATTGTCATGGCAAAAATAAACTTGAAAAAAACTTACGGTTTCTCTGTTCAGTAGTTTTTTTTAGTATATTGCCGTTACATAAAGTATGTTAATAGAGTACTGTAGAGATTGCTTGATTTCTGAGGTTCACAAACACATGCAGAAATATATGTACTATTTCTAAATGGTTAAAGATGGAAATTGGATTTCGATGCCGAAATGTCTTTCTGGATGACAAACACACCATAAACCATACTAATGAACATTTTCCTTTCAGAAATGATTGATAAAACTGTGTCTTACTACATGGCTTGATTTCTTTACTTAATTTTTTGTGTAAGTGAGTTTAATTTTGAGGGGGAACTAATTCATAAGTAATGCTTCTAAAAGATGCTGTGAGGCTGAAACTGGTCTGCTACAATACATGACTAACTCGTTTTTCACACAACTCCATCCATACAACCCAATTTTGCTCAAAGAATACATTTTAATTTCAAAGTAAGCTGGTTGTAACTTATTTGTTTTTATTGCATCTAGAATAAAAGGCATAAATGAGAATATTTGAAACAGACACCTGTTGCTGCTTTAGACAATAGGATAAGTCTTGTCATGGTGTGTTTGTTCAGCATCATTCAGAACTCACCACCATATTTACCTTAACGACAACTTCATTTTGTATTTGCAAATCACTGACATCGGGTTGTGAAGCATTACATGCTAATAAAGACTTGAATATTCAAAGCAAGGAACATTTTCCACAGTCTATCCAGAAATCAATCATTATGTTATATTAATATTATCATCCGTTTCTGATATACATCTAATTTTAATTTAAAAAGAATAAACAGGGGTAATACTAGTAGTAGTTTTGCAAACACCATTGTTAGTCTAATAGTCATTAGTAAGATACAATTTGAAAATCAAAAGATCAGTGAATGATATCTGCAAAATAAAAAATGTGACTGCAAGAATGTTCTGCCTTTCAAACAAAAGCTATCAGTCAACACATAGGATTCACAATAAGATTATTTTTTCCCTTTCCAAACGTATTTTTGCCTGCTCTGTTTGAAATTTCATCTTCTCTTTCACAAATTGAGGTCTATATTTTAGTCTTTCCTATTCAATTATTTTTGCTATTCAAAAGAGAACCTGGTAGCCTGTAACAATGACAGCTGATAAATCACAGGCGCATTCAACAAATTATAGAATAGAATAATACGTTATTGATCCCCAGAGGGGAAATTCGGGCATTGCAGTAGAAAAAAGACAGTAGAAAAGGTCATACAAAATAAGAAATGTAAACAAAATAAAGATAAATATACATAAAAATAGGAGGTATATACAAGTACAATATAAATGATGAAGTTAACAGAACAATTAGACATTATTATGTGCAGTGAACGGCTAGATAGTGAGGAATTTCTGACCTTCTTCTTTCCATTCAATCTGTGGGCCTCTGTTTACCACCTGTATTTTTTTGTGATGACTCTACCTATTATTGGATTTTGTTACGTCACCATCTTCTGGACCCTGAGGAGATCGAACCCCACAGGAGGAGGAGACGTCCATCCACAGAAGAAGAAGGCTCTCCAGATCATCATCAACAACCTTGTTATTTCATTTACTTCCTATCTCCTACCAGTAATTGGTGTGTTGGTGTCTGAGTTTCTCAACTTAAATCCAGATACGATTATGTGTCTTATTATAATTCCAGTGTTGTGCAGCATGCTCGTGGGAAACACATTTTCACCCATCCTGTATTTGAACAATCTGGGAAAACTGGAGTGGCTCAAATGTTTGTGGCAGAAATAAACCTTAAACACCCTCTGTTTGTCTGTTCAGGAGCATTTTTAGTTTATTGTATAGCTACACAAAGTAGTTATCAAGATGTATAGAGATTGCTTAATGAGGGGGGTTAAAAACAGGCAGTAAATATACAAAATGTAACAAACCTGTGCTACCTGTTGGATTGTAAGTTGCTGTATGATGCTTTAAAAATATGCTTCTGAATGAAGAAATACACCAAAACCCATTTTATTAACAACCTCCATTCTGAGTTTATTGACAAAGCTGCTTTATAATTAGTGTAAACATGAACTCATAATTTTATTTTCCTGTGAACAAGTTTCTGATATAATTAGTGATGGTTGCTTATTTTTTTTGTTGTCTGTGTTGGTGGGTTCTCTTTTCAGAGAATCTATAAACATATTCTATCCACTTAATTCCTGCCTAAATATGCCTCAAGAATGCTCTTTTCTGTTCAAATAAAAACAGTGTTTGTGATCTGTTTTTAAATGTTCATCTTTGGGGACTTTAAACGTATTTTTGAAACTCCAACAGTTGTGAAAGAGGCTTAAAACTTTTGGTGCTTTTTTTTTAACATCAGTAATCTGCTGCTGCTCTACACAATGAACGACCTGTCACTGCATGTTTGTTCAGCATCTTTCAGAACACACCATCACATTTACCTAAGAGACCACTTCATATATCATTCGCAAAACACGGATGATGACAGTGAGTCATCTAAGACAGATGCAAAGTAAAGACTTGCATATTCAAAGCACTGAAAACTTTCCACAACAGTAATACACCTGTTAATGCTTCACATTCAAAAGACCAAGAACACAAAGGCATTTAAAATGCACTCACTGATAAATGAGGCATTATAATAATTGTGTATCATTGTGTGAACCAAACACATTTGTTATGTATAAGTTTATAAGGAAATCAATTCTCAAATCATCTTCATTTTTTAATCCGTCTGTGCTTTATCACCTTACAACCCCATTTCCACAAAAGTTGGGATGTTGTGTAATATGTAAAACAAAAGAAGAATGTGAATGATGAATGTTTTTAAATGAATGTTAGAAAATTATATAACCATAAAACTTTAACTCCATATTTAATTTGAAATAATAGAATAAAAGTACATTTTAAACATTTAAACATAACTAAGGATAGAGTTGGAAATCAGGGAGAGAGAGAGAGAGAGAGTGTGTTGAATGACATGCAGGAGGGGAGCCACAGGTCTGATTAGAACCCGTGCCACCCCGTTTGAGGACTGCACTGCCCTACAAAGCCAAAGTGCAGTCACTGCAAAAATTCCAAACTGAGAAAACCGGCTTTTTGTGCTTTTTGTTTGCCAAGCACAAGTATCAAATTATATTTAACAACCAATGGTATGATTGATTAGATGGAAGTGAAGTGAATTTCAAACATATTGTCATTTGAACTTCAGGTTTAGTTTTACGGCTAAAACTGCACTTTGCCTTTGTTTTACTGCTGAATAATTATAAGGCCAAACACTGATGGGCTGCAGTAACTAACAATTGTTAATGGGTTTTAATGTAATTGAGTAGACAAACAAGATGTATATTCTTTTCCACTCATTTGTTTTGTTTCCTATTTTATTTTCTCATTTTATAGGTCAGATTAAAATATATTTTTATCTTTTAAATACAATTTTACAGTTACAGGCCTGTTTGTTTGGGTATGTGAGCAACAATTCATATGAACTGAACAATTGATTAAAATCAATTAATTAATTAAATAACTCAGAATGCAACATGCCTTCTACGAGACACATGTGACACACATGTAATTATATAACTCTTATCACCCTGGGTATCAATTACCAAAATGTACTCCTTGCTGTAAAATATATAAACATAAATTTTGCATCTTTTAGAGACTCCAAAAGTACTCAATAAACATTGTTGTTAGTTTCACAATCACTACTTAGCTACAATAATGTTAAAAAATCAAAAGATCAGTGAATCACATGGTCTTGTGGGTTGTTAGATGCAAAATGTAAAAAAACTCAACACATCCATTATTCAAATGAAGATAACTTTAAGGAAAACATGTTTTAAAGGTGGTTCACTTGTTTTATTGCTGCACAGTAGGTGGGTGTTTTCCATTGACTTATTAGAGAGAGAAAGAAAGTTATTTATTTTTTGGCAACGATAACATCAGAAATCTAAATGTCTTGGTTAACTAATATCACTAACAGCTCTGATGCAACGCGTGATCTGTTTCTAATGTGTAAGAAACATTCAGAGGGTGTAATGGTCTGGACATGTGTTGGTGTGCTTTCTTTTGTTTTTGGGTTTCCTGCAGCTGTCGCTGTACTCTGGGACATGTTACAGAGGGGAAGAAAAGGTAAACAGTTCACCCCCTATGATGTGTTTGTGTTAAACACTACTATCATCGATGGGATTCTACTGCTCTTGACTTTGCCAGAGCTGTATAATTATCTGTATGGAGATAGCTTGGAATTTGAGAAATTTATGAACTTCTTCTTTCCATTCAATCTGTGTGGAAGGCCTCTGTTTACCACCTGTATCTGTCTGGACTGTTACCTGGCTGTCGTTCATCCAGTTGTGTATCGGGCACACAAGAGTCTGACTCCGAGGGTGCTGACAACTGGCGGTGTTTGGACTGTTACACTTCTTTGTGGAGTTCTCTTTGTAATATATTATGGTTTAGTTGACAGACGTGTTGAAGTCTTGTTTTTTGTGATGACTCTACCTATTATTGGATTTTGTGACGTCACCATCTTCTGGACCCTGAGGAGATCGAATCCCACAGGAGGAGACGTCCATCCACAGAAGAAGAAGGCTCTCCAGATCATCATCAACAACCTTGTTATTTCATTTACTTCCTATCTCCCACCGATAATTGGTGTGTTGGTGTCTGAGTTTGTGAACATGGATGTAGTTACCTTTGAGTGTCAAGTTATGTTTATTTTGTTGTGCAGCATGCACATGGGAAACACAGTTTCACTCATCCTGTATTTGAACAATCTGGGAAAACTGGAGTGGCTCAAATGTTCATGGCAGAAGTAAACTTCTGTTTGTTCAGTACTATTTCTGTTCATTTTTGTTGTTTGCTGAGTTTGCTGAATGTATGGGGTTCATAAATACATAATGTGTATTTATTTAGTAGTTGCACTATATAATAAAATCGGAGAAATTGGGTTTTAAATTCTCATGCTGTAGTGAATGTCTTTCCAAATGAATAAAAAACACCAAATATATGGTTTAATTAACAACCTCCCTCATGAAATTATTGATAACGTGCCATCATACTGCAGAACATTGTTTTTATGTTTATTAAGTTATTGCATATTTCACATGGCTCTGTAGTTAAAGAGTCTAAACCCTATGGTCTAAACGGGCTTGCCTGCAGTCCTGTCTTACCATTGAAAATATTTGGGGCATTACGAAATGTAAAATATGACCCAAAGGAGACCCAAACTGTTGAACTGCTGAAATCCTACATTAAGTAAGAATAGACCTTTTTTTAAAAAAAAAAAGAAAAAAAGTGTTGATATAGAGTGGTAAATATAACAAAGTGCCAACTTTTTTGAAAACGTGTTGCAGTATGGCAAGCCATTTAGGAAATTAATATATTGAATGAAATTTCGAATATATTGAATGCAACTGTGAATATATGTAATGAAGTCTGAATTTATGGAATTGAAGCTGATTTAAATTATCCAAATTCAATATATTAAAAGTTTCATTCCATATATTCAGACTTCATTCAATATATTAAAAGTTTCATTCCATATATTAAAAGTTTCATTCCATATATTCAGACTTCATTCAATATATTAAAAGTTTCATTCCATATATTAAAAGTTTCATTCCATATATTCAGACTTCATTCAATATATTAAAAGTTTCATTCAATATATTAAAAGTTTCATTCAATATATTAAAAGTTTCATTCCATATATTCAGACTTCATTCAATATATTAAAAGTTTCATTCAATATATTAAAAGTTTCATTCCATATATTCAGACTTCATTCAATATATTAAAAGTTTCATTACATATATTAAAAGTTTCATTCCATATATTCAGACTTCATTCAATACATTAAAAGTTTCATTACATATATTAAAAGTTTCATTCCATATATTAATTTCCTGAATGGCTTGCCATACACTGATATATAGATATATACAGAGAGAGAGAGGGAGAGATAGATTTGCGCTACTTTAATTTAAAAATCAGGAGCTCACTGAATCACGTGATCTCGTGACGTTATTCGCAAAGCAGGAAACAAAAGTAGCTGCAAAAACATTCCGCCTTCAAAACAAAAGCTATCAGCACTCGTGGCTATGTTCAACAATTCCACTAACAACATAAATTACTTTTACAAGCTACGTAAAAAAAATATATAAATCGTAAAACCTGGATGTTTCAACATTCAGCGCAAACTCTTCCGCAAACACTCGCGCACACGTGTTTTATTCTGGAAGGTAATGACCGGAAATGAGCGTGTGTGCGTGTGTGTGAGTATGAATTTCGACCGTGATCAGATCGAAAGGGAACCAGCGATCACACCGCTGCTTGCTCATTTCAGGCCCGGTTTGTTGCTCCCCGCTCGGAATGGCAGTCTGGTGATGTAGACGCGGCTGTGGAGGTCATCGATGCCGCTGTCGTCCGCCGTGCCTTCGTGAGCTCGAACCAGGCCGATCACCACCACCATGGCCTCAGATAGACCCGGCTGCTGCACATCTGTCAGACTCCCCGCTGTGGCCACTTTCGCCCTGCTCCTGATGTCGGCGACCACGGTACGGTCCTCTCAAGGCGACAAGGAGCCAGTCTACCGGGACTGCGTGAAGCACTGTGTCCGGACAAACTGCACCGGGGCTCGGCTACGTGGCTTTCAGTCCGCCCAGCCTCAATACATGGCGCTGACAGGTGAGTTGTTATCGTTGTTGGCAGGTGAGTTAAGCTAACTTAGCCTGCTAGCAGTTCGTAGCTTAGACTTAGACTTAGACTTAGACTTAGACTTTCTTTATTGTCATTCAAACTTGTACTTTACAGTGCAGATAAGAACGAAATTTCGTTGCATTTGGCTCGTTGTAGTGCAGGATAAAAACAGCAGCATTGTATTTACATATAAAAAATAAAGCTGCAACACTTGACAGTGTAACAGCATCGTGCTTGATGTGTGACTTTTATTCTCATCTTTGTCTGTGATACTGTTTCATACACTTGCACCGCCAGGGCAGGTTGATAACCGGTTTGTCTGGCTGAGCAAGGTGTCACAAAAAGCAGGTTTCAACTCCACACTCCCTCACCAACTATTGATACACCTGTGTGAGAGATTTAAAAGCACAACACATTACATTTCTGAAGGTACAACATTTATTTAGAGTAATCAAACCTGCAATAAACCATCGTTCCTTACCTATTTACTATAATTCAACTTTAATGATTAAAGCCAATCATTTTGACAGTAATTATTTGGTCTTGAAAGTGTTAAACAAGATGAAATAAGTGCAAACTGTACTTATATCGTACGTGTATTGTATACTTTGAATAATACTGCTTTGGTGTGTGTGTGTAATTCATACACGTTGCCAAAATGATCACCTGAAGAAGGACTTTGAGCAAGTGTGCGGGCCTATCTTCTTTACAATTCATACACATTCACATGGTGCTGGCACAGCAGGGAGAGCTGTTTGGGGTTAAGTGTCTTGCCCGAGGGCACTTTGACATGTGGCTGCAGGAGATCGAACCCTGACCTTCTGTTTTAGGGACGACCGACTCTACCCATGAGCTGCAGCCGCCCCCCTGCATCAACGTTTTTGCTTTGAAAATATTGTAAGGATTGTTTACTGCAGGCCGTTTTCTGTCATTTAACGACTTGTGTCAATCTAGTCAGTCAAAACTTTAGAAGTGTTTTATTGTTGTTGTTTTTTAAAACGTTGCCCTTTAACCTGTTTAAGCCCTCATTTCTCTCCTTGTTCTTGAGTTCCAGGTTGGACATGTCGGGATGACTGTCGTTACGAATGCATGTGGACCACCGTGGGCCTTTACCAGGCCGAAGGGTACAGGGTCCCACAGTTTCACGGCAAGGTAGGCGCTCGCTCCAGAGCCGAGTTTCTGTTTTACACCACGTGTCGGCGATGACTCGGTGTAAAAGTATTCCAATTTTGATTTGTGTAAACTTGTGAGAGTCAAATAATCATGTCAAATTCTGGTTGGTATCTTTTGTTGACAGTGGCCGTTTGCACGCTTCCTGTGCTTTGAGGAGCCAGCCTCTGCCCTGGCCTCTCTGCTTAATGGTTTGGCCTGCCTTCTCATGCTGCTGCGCTATCGGAGCACGGTGCCACGCCAGAGCCCCATGTACCAAACCATCAACGCCTTCTCATTGGTGAGTCAAATCCTTGCATCTGCACTTCCCAGAACAAACCCCAGTACTGTTATGCCCTTACTCTTGCGTTACGGGCAATATGCATCAGTGTTAAAGAACAACTTTTGTGTGTCTCTGCAGGTGTCTCTTAATGCCTGGCTCTGGTCCACAGTGTTTCACACCAGGGACACCTATCTCACGGAGGTAATGGAGCCTGGCTGTTTGGGAACAGTTTTGTCAGCTTTAAAGCAAAAAAACATTTTGAAGTAGAACGAACCAGAGAATGAAAACAAAACAACAACAAAAAAGATGACGGCAAACTACTGTGCTCGGTTTGAAAGTCGTTTGATTGAAAGCTGCCAGAATATCCTAATTAAGCTCCTTTAATGTTTGAATGAAGTTTCGACACAGAAAGAAAATGTGAAAGATGATTGCCACAAGACTTTATGTTGCCTAATCATATTAGTACTTGTCGAGATTTAAGCGCATACTAATTAGCTTATCGAGCTTTATGGCTAGCCTGTCAGCAAAATGTCTTGAAGTTGTACTTTCAGCTGACGGAAATTCAGTTATCTTCCACAAGTCAGTCCACATTTGTATATGGAGGGACGTTAAGAGCTGTTGGGAGGAAATTTTCATCGCCAGAGAGCTAAAACAATAAGTAGAGCTGGCTAAAAGCAACCTCTTCACATCTCAGGCAGTCACTTCGAATATCTGAAAAAAGCCTGTAATGCAGCATTACTAAATGCAGAGTTTGAAAATATCGTCCCTACTTGCCAGAAAACCTGCTGAGAACAGGAAGGTTTTCTTTCTCTCTTTTACTGACTAATGAGATTAGCCACTCAGTAGCATCCTAATTCCATTACAGACCAGCTCTTCAGCTGCATGTGTTATATTGTCTGTCACAAAAGAAATCCACTTCGGTTACTTTTAAACTTGTTCTTGTTTCCTTGTCTTCACTTTTAGAAAATGGACTATTTCTGTGCAACAGCAGTCATTCTTTACTCAATCTACTTATGCTGTGTGAGGTAAGCTGTAAAACATGTATCCACACTGATGTTTCTTTTGTTCGATAATATTCAGACAAATAAAGTAATTCTATTGGTCAGCATTTAATGACTTTTTAATATGTCCAAGTCCTGTAAAACAGTAGTCACTGTTTTTTTTTGCTTTTATATTATTGTTTGTATAAGTGTAATAGAACTGAGTTTTGCTTCACTCTGTCCCCCTCTCTTGGTCAGAACTCTGGGTCTGAGGCGGCCCGGTGTGTCCAGCATGATGGGGGCCCTGCTTATCCTGGCCTTTACCTCGCATGTGTCCTATTTGACCTTTGTCAGTTTTGACTACGGCTACAACATGGCTGCCAACTGCACAATTGGTAAAGGAAAAGATCCAATCAGCTCTTTTTTTGCTGCATTTTATTTGTGATACTACTATATTGTTAACAAGGATTGATTTGTTTGAACAGTATCTACACTTTCCAGTACTTTCTAATTGTTCTCTGTGGTTTTTTTTTTTAAATGCTTTTTTTTTTTTTTTAAATGCTTTTTGTGTTGTGTTTTTAAAGGCATGGTGAACCTCCTCTGGTGGCTGTGTTGGTGCTGGCACAACCGGCGGACCCTTCCATATTGGTGGAAATGCGGCCTTGTGGTGTTGCTGCTTCACGGTCTGGCCCTGCTGGAGCTACTGGACTTCCCCCCGATGCTCTGGATCCTGGACGCTCACGCTGTGTGGCACCTCAGCACCATACCTGTGCACTTCCTCTTCTATAGGTCAGTACTGAAACATTTCAGGCCATGTCTGAAAGAGAACAAAAGACAATAGCTGTGTCCCAATTCATGGGGTTAGAATCCTACTAAAGACCCAGCCTCCGCAGCTTGCGAGGATTTCCTGTTTGCGTCACCAGCTGCTCCCGCCCTCAACCTTTTGTTACTTAGCAGCGCTCCTGTGTCCTTGCAACCTCAACAGCTGCGCCAGAACTAACATACCTAATATCAAGCTAATCTATTATTATAAAGATAAATTCTAGTTTCAAGGCCCCTTTTTGTATTTTAACGTTTGCATCACTAGCTTAGCGACTGAGTTGGAACCAATTCCTTCCATTTTAAAAGCGAAATCATCAGCAGCTTTAGGTCTGTCATCCAGTTTGATGCCTTCGCGGCCCACCATGACCCAGCACTTTTCAGATTCACCCTCAGAAGGACGCAGTTCTAAATTGGGACACAGCTTGTGATTTAGCCAGATTAATGACCCTGACTTTTTGTCTCCCTCCAGTTTCCTGATTGATGACAGCCTCTACTTATTAAACACAGAGAAGATGGGTGTCAAAGTCGAGTAGGTGGAACTCATCGCCTCTTCACCAGGCCCACTCCCTCGCAGCTCTCCAATCAGGGCAGTCGGACAGTCGAACATGGACGTAGCTCAGCCTGCCAGATGACATGCATGACACCACTATGACTTCCGTCAAAGTAGACTTTGTTTACATGTTAGGTTTTAATTGTATTTATTTGGGGAGAGAAAAATCTCACTGTCACCAACTCCTCAACATAACCAACATAAGTGGCAGTTTGCAGCAGCTGACACTGGATGGCACTAATTCCCTCACCTTACCATCATAACCTTCTCTGTGTGCGTGCTGGACTCCGTCTGAGCTAAAAGTGGACAGTTGGACACAGAGAGGGATCCCTTGTGAAAGGAACTGGATTGTTCTAGAAAAAGGGGGAGGAGGGGGGGTATTTTTGGAGGCCATTCTAGCTGACTCTGGTTTTTTTTTCTTCCCTTCTCTCACATCACACCTTTTCAATTTGTGCCTGTGTTTTTTTCCACTGCTGCTTTTGTTTTGTCGTTATGATTTTCATCGGCTGCCTTAGCTGTTTTCATTCTGTTGTCGGTGACCAATTTGTGCTTTATTGTGTGTACAGTTTAACTTTGATTACTTTAATTTTGAATTTGGGTGGGACATACCTGATGCTCATGAGATGGAAGTGTTATTTTTTTAATCACCTGGATTGCCTTGAAGTGTGAGGAAAGGATTGAGGTAGGAAAAATAAGCTGTAACAGGGAGCAGTATTCAGAGGGGCTTCTTTTAAATCTTGGGTTTAGTGTGTGTGTGTGTGCGTGTATGTGTGAAGGACCACTTTGATGTAAATGTGGCGCACATTATTTATATTTTATTGCAGTAATATTTTCCAGACAACCAGCTCCCTCAATATTAAAACAAATGTCCCCTTAATGTCTGCCTTAAACACTCTTTATGTACCTTTTTTCTTTTGATCAAATTTCTTCCGCTCAGAGTTTGCACCAAAACAATCAAGTTCATACCATTTATCTCTATACCTTTCTGAGTTTCTCTCCCATGTGTGCACTTTACAGGTGTGTGCGTTCGCTCACACTCATACTTGTGTGAAACTCTGCCCACACCTTTTTATCTTTGAGGGATTTGGAACAAAGACTTGTATGAGTGTACACATTGCCTTGACTCCACATTGTTTTTGTCATCATGAACTGAATCACTGTGTGTGTGTGTGTGTGAGAGAGAGAGAGAGAGGGGGCTAGATTGTGCTGGACCCTTTTGTAAAGCTACTGATGTGTGAGTGTGTGTTATATATATATACCCATCAGAGGTTTAATGTGTGGATGTTTGTGACATGACGGGTAAATTTAGCTTTTTGGCAGTCTGGGATTGGGATGGGAGACAAAAGATAAAAGACAGAGACAGGTTAACAGGTTTGGGTGGAGAAAACGATTCCTGAAGATACATCAGAGGTACTCTCTGAACATTTTATTTTAGCAGATTCTACTTTTTTTTTTTTTTTTTTTTTGGCCAAAATAGTTCAATCTAATTAAAAAGCTAAAACGATAACTGCAAAATTAACTAACAAAGTAATTTACAGCCAATTTAAAGTTAAGTGTATTTTATTTTCACATAAAAATCTTGCTAAATCATGTCACCTGTTTTATTTATTTTATTTTATTTTTTTACAAATTGATGATTTCCTGAGAAATGCCTGTAAAACAAACCACAGTTTTTGCCATGTAAATTGTCGATTTTCTTCTTCCTTTGCTAATAACATCCATCACTCATCTGCTGCCCCCTGCCTGCTGCCCTGTGCAACATCACTCCTCCTACTCAGTGCACTTTCCTCACCTCACATCAAATATAAACCAAAAGAAAAAAAAACAATTGTCAAGAAAAGGAGCAAATAAAGGTTCTTTGTTGATAAGGAATTTTGGCTCAGTTTTTCTGTTTTTGTCTACTTAAGACAATGAAGTAACTTTATTATTATATATATATAACACATGCATATAATTGTAGATGAGAAAAACGTGTCTGTGGAGGAGCTCAGACAGGTAGGAGGGAGCCAGGTAATGGAGGGCTTTATGGGTGATAATGAGGAGTTTGAATACGCTGGGGAATGGGGAGCCAGCTGGGGTTATGAAGGACGGGGTGATGTGGTACAGATAAATGACCCAAAAATAACCTATTCTGTATAAGTAGGAAGAAAGAATGCATCTTGGCCACAGAAATATTTTCATATATAATCATTATTACCTTATCTTGCTTCTTTTGTGAAATTATTTGTTAATTTGACCACTTCATGCCTCAAAAATCGACCTGCAATGAAAGTAGTTGGGAGGTTTAGAGGGACAACAAGAAGCTCCAAGTGGACAAGTTTCTTTGTATTGTAATGAGTCTCAATATGCCACTAGTCTAATACTCTCTGACTATAAACATGCATTATTTATATATATATATATAATGCACGTTTATAGTTTTTCTTTTACTTGATCAAAAGGTATGCAGCGTTAATATACTGTCTTAAAGAATACAACATTTCCACCTGAACTGCAGTGAAATAAGGTGTGAAGTGTTGAAAAAATATGCTGGTGAAGCACAAGTACCTGATTTCCCTTTTAACACTACAGCGGTGCATTTCTTCGCAAAAAGCAATCAGTTTTCATTTTAAGTCAAGTGTTTTTTTTAATACACATCTATTAAATATTCTTGTATATTAATATTAAAAATACCTACACAAAACTCCCTACAAGTCACTAAAGTTATCAGGTAAAGTCACAATGACTGCAGTGTCTGATGTGACGCTCCAGGAGGTCCTTCAACATTTGAGTAAGCCCGACATGCACAGACTCCTGCAGGCCTGTGTTTGTTATTCCTTTTAATGTTAGCACACAGCCAAAACAGTAAGATGAATGATATTGTTTGTAAGAGAAGCCTTTCTCACATTATAAGGAACTATGTCATCAGCAGTGTGTGCAGCAGTTGTCTTTGAACGTTCTCACTTGCTCGCAGTATCTCTCACCCCCCCCCCCCCCTTGTCCATCCCATGTAGACCCCATCAAATATGAGCCTATAGGCTTTGTTTTGTCTAATGTGGACTTTCTTTAACTTGTTTTTTATTCATTTCTTTTATCAATAACAATAAAATATGGACATTTCTCGTTTGAGTTCAATACAGCTAAGCCAGTAAAATATAGATAAAAAAAAGGAGGGAGACTAAATACCTACTCCAAACTATATACATATACACAATACACATGCATACAGATATACACGCGCATCATAAAAAAAAGGAAAATAATAATAACCCTAACCCTAACCCTAAGGAAAATAAAAAAGTTTGTTCTTGATCATTCAAAAACAGAAAATGTGAAAATCCAGGTGCAAAGTCAACCCCAAGAAGAGATGGTGCATGGCACAAAACAGTGAAAAAGAAACATCACCCCCTACTGTAGCAGCAAAGTCATTACAAGTCTCACTTTGTAGAAAGTGTTTTTGGAGTCTTATGTGATTTGTTCCATTTGTTAGAGGTCCCAGATTTTTTGGATCCATATATTGTAAGTGGGAGGGTCTGGTTTCAACCATCTTATGGTAATGCACTTCATATCTGCTGTGAGTAATATATTTAACAGGTATTTCTTGGCTCTCCCATTCAGGCCATTAAGTGTTACTCCCAGTAGTGCTACTGTAGGGTCTTGTGGAATGTCCTGTTGGAAAACCTGTTTCAGCGCATTGAATGTCTTTCTCCAGAAAACGCTAAGCTTAGAACATGATGAGAATATGTGAGCGTACCTGGCAACATGTGTTCCACAATTCTTCCAGGGGGAGGGGTGGGCTGCGTTTGGCCTATTTTGGATGTTGCTTCTAAAGTATTGAGTAATGATTTTCCATTTGAATTCCCTCCATTTGTTTGAGTTTGTAAAAACAATCTTCTTTCCAAGTGTCCTGCAATTTAATCATGTGTGTTTTCATCTCCCATCTCTGCTTCAGTGAGATCTTTCTATTCATGGATATAAATATACATGTAATATGCCAATTACTTTCTTATTGTCCTTCTGCTTTTGAATTAGCATTAGACACTTTTCTATGGGGGTTGGTGTCATGAGGTTGTCCCACTCCTTTTGTGTTGTCAAAAAGGTTCTTAGCTGCAGATCTAAAGACGTCAGTCCTGGGGAGATCAAATTATTTTATCAGCTGTTCAAATGTCTTCAGATCATTTCATTAAAAAAACTGATGCCGACAACCCAACCCATGATTTGACCATCTTAGTTTAGGTTTAAAAGACTTTATAAATCCAATCCTTGTTTATGATAAGCTCATCTTCAGTCGTCCCAAAGCTACCTTTGTTTTATTCCAGATTTGGAGAGTAGTCTTAGTCCAGTTTGCTAGTGATTTTATAGGAGTATCTAAAATAGACAGGAACTGCAGGGGAATAGTTCTCTTAATGTTGTTGTATGTGCCATTCTGCTTCCACGCTATCAAGGGCCTCATTTGTGTGGCCAACAATAATATTTGAGTTTTGGAAGTTTTGCTTAGATAGCTGTACATTTACACTTCCTTTGCCCCCCCAAACTGTTGAGATTAGTTTATCCAAATGATCAAATGAAGTTTTCAGAATGTCCTCAGGTAGCATCTGGAATACATCAAGTAGTCTGCAAATACTTTCAATACGACCTAATAGAGAAGAGGGAGCACAGGCCATCATTCTAATTCACTATTGATGCATCATATTTTGAATGTGGATTTGAAGACAGTTATAGGCCAGGTTTTGTATGTTTAAAAAATGTGTTTCTTTAAAAAAAGTTTGCAGCTGGGAAAATCATACAACCAGAGTGTGCACATCCAAGCAGGAAGAGGACTACTACCCGATGTAAAAGTCACAGACGACGTGTGTTCTGTGTGAGTAGCTTTTTGTTGTTTCCTGATAGCTCGGTGCAGTAGGTCGGACTCTGACCCGGGCTGCTGTGGGTGTGGAGAGTGGAGAGATTGGCATGAATAGAGCTTATTCTTCTTCCTTCAACTCCTGATTTGTGACCATCAAGTGAGGGGCATGAGAAATGGGAAGATGCTCTCAGCTGGTATCATGCAAATCCCTCTTACAAATTCATCTGAACACATAAATCAATGAGTAACCAAAGTTTCATTTGAATATACATAATTATACTCCAGTTTACTAAACATTTTATACTGACACAAGAGGAGGCCTCTGAGTTGAAACATTTTGACTGGACTGATTGAGTATTTGAAGGATTGTTCTGCAAACTCTTTGAACTGGATGCCCAAATCTTTCATCTGTTAATAAATGATTAATACAGTCATAAATAACAGTGAGAGGGCAAAATAGTTGTTTTCGAAATAGCCAAAAATATGCAGATTTTACTTTCTTATATGCAACTTCATTGGACTAGGACTGTCTGGAGACAGTACGATCAATTAAAATAACAAAGGTCTTTTGGATGAATATATTGTATCTACTTTTTAACAGTTTTCCTTGTGTTAATTGTGTAAAGGATCTGAATATCTCCTCTTAAGTTTCTGTTTTAGTGCTTGTCTTGAAAAGTTAGTCAGAACTGTCAGTTTTGAGAAACCATGCTTCCCATTTAAAGACTCACTTACATGGCGCACTCTAATCAGGGGCAGAGGCAAAGGACTGATTTAAAAAAAAGTGTGTGTGTGGGGGGGGTCACACGTTGCATGCATTGGTGCATCGTACAAAGTTTTCTTACAGTATGAAAAGCCTGGAAATGCATTGCATTATGGGCTCTTTAGCCATGTATTGCACATTGCACATTAGGCCACCTTGACACTTTATTCTGTTTTATCTGAGATAATAAGGGAACTTTGGTGACTTTTTCATTTTCTAATTTTCTTCTTACTTATCACTTCTGAACTCCAGACATGAACTTGGAATTTTTTATTTGACTTATGAACAGTAATTTACCCCCCACAAAATGTTTTAATTTCCTTGAGAAAATGTCACTTTTTCTTATATCCCTCAAATACTGTATAAAAGTATACTCATGTGATTTTTGTATATAACAAATTCTTATTCCACACTGATGAACATGTCTTTATACAGTATATGAGTTGTATTTGTAATTAATCGGGATTCTCACATGCATGATGCTCTTAAAAAAAACTCTGATTTAAGACATGTTCTTTAAAATGTTGTTCATGTTCTTTATATAATTTACAAGAAACAACATCAGCAAATAAGTATTTCTGCAGACTAAGCCATGCACCAGGGAATATACAGTCACATCTATTTACAAGCTGTAACATTGAAGTTATGTACAGATCAATGCATTAATAATTATATCTAATGATATAATAACGTTTTTTTTTAAATGTCTTCTGCATAATGAGTCTATATATTTTTGTTTTTGGTACTTGAAGAGTTCTTTGGACGTTGTAGGGGTAGCCTACTTGTATGTAAGTTATCAATAACGGACTTTGACCTGTTTGGGGTCTTACTTATTTCATATAAGCTAAATATCTGATTATTTACCACTGCTTTCCTGGTAATAACAGATATGATGAAATGGATTTTGCACTAGGCTATACAACGTAGTGAGGGCGGGCTGAGCAAACCTGCCACTCCCCGCTCAGGCCTTCACGGACGCGCGCCTCTGCTCATGCGCGCTGCTGTCACGCTCCACAACCGACAGGCACAGAATTCCAGGGAGGAAGTCACTGAGATTGGGAACGAACAACTTTTCCAGAGGTGCCAAAACACAAAACCAAATCCAAACCAGACACGAAAGAAAGTCTGAATACGGCTATTCGGCATTGGGAGCAGTCAATATATCAAAGTTTGGAGTATGGACTAGAGGCGGCGAGTCGCAGCAGATGGAGGCGGTGAGAAGTTTGGTGTTTGTCGGGGCCGTGCTACTCGGAGTGACGGGCGCGTTGGGCAGAGAAGGTGGGTAACTTTCGCTGCTTTCCTTCTTCTTCACCATTCTGAAAATAGATATAGGTTACTACCTACGTAATAAATATTATTGGGATGTGTCGGAGATATTGAAGTGCATTTTGAAACTTTTACTTGACTCAAAAGAGGTTGATATTTTCCAGCTTGGACCACATTCCTCCGTAAGTCCGCAGCCCTCGTCACTAAAGTCACTGCTGAGGCTCTTGGGATTTATGAAGCGATGATAAGGAGAGAAAGAAATGCCACCTGTCACACTCTCAAAGTAGCTTTTACTTTTTGGACTTAACACTCAATGTAGCAACTTGTAGCACGGTTGTGTTGCACAAACACTGTAGTAGAAACAGGTACGGGAAATTTGAGAACCTGCTTTGCAGCTTATAGGGGACAGATAAGCACTGATACACTGAGTGTGAGTGCAGGCGGGCGATAGGCTGGTTTGCTCTGCGCGTAAACAAAAACAAACCAATAACAACAACAGGCAGTGCATTGTGTGCCAGGGATCATGACGATGTCAATTATTCACTTCTGGCTCCAAAGAGGACATTGTCTGATAGAGGACCACTTGTCACACTCAGAGTTTGAGAGCATGCCAGTAAAACAAGAGCTAAATGAAAGTGCAAACAAGTGCATAATTTGCAGTAGGCTTACAGTCGTTTCAAATCGGGGGTTTTATTTTGAAAGTTTTGATGTTGCTTGAGAAAAGGAGGGTTCAATAAAGCATTGACGTTTAGACTCATATTGCATTTTCATTCTTAAGTTAATCACTTCTCCTTTCTGCTCTACACATGAGAACCTAAACAATCTCTGCAGAAACACGTTTATGCTTTTTAATCATAAATGCCAAACATTCATTGATTTGAGTTTTTCTTAAAAGGTTGTTTTGTGCTTCCTCTGTTGAATGTTGTTCACAATTAATTATTTTCTACAAGACCAAACAGTTATTTATAAGAATAATAACTATTATTTTTCAGCTGTGGTTTGTTGTCATAGTCACATGCGTGGCCCTTTATATTGCTGGAGATGTTAAGTGGAGTCAAATGTCAATAAGTGCGGCCAGATGTTTTTAAAAGCACTTAATATGTCGCACACCGTTTTTTCCCTTTTAAATAATCAATAACCTGCTGAGGAAATAGGTCAGTGCAGAGCTTTCACATAATAACCATGATTTTGAAAAAGACTTCTACGTATTATAATGAATCAATTGCTACTAAAGTAGTTATGGATTAAAAAAAAAAAGTCTATGTCTGTGGCTACCCCAACATCCATCCTACTACACACACTGACAAAGCCCATAGTCCCAGGTGAAGGGATTTCAAAATACGACTGCATTGTTGGTGAGAACAGGTTGGTGCACTTTGCTCCACAGTGTCAATCTGCATCAGTGCAGTACGAGCATTGTGATTGGTTTGTGCGCAACACATCATGCACAAGCAGAAATTTCTCTACTAATTCAGTAACTAAGTGTTGTTTTTGTCTTAACACACTCTCATCCTGCAGCCAACACGCATCTGACTTCAAAGGTCAGCTGCTGTTTTTTTTTTTCTTTTAGTGGTCAGAAATAATTATTTCAACATCCTCCCCCCGTGTGAGAACATAGTTTATTTCTGTGTGTGTGTTTGTTTGTGTGTGTATGTGTGACGGAGGGTCCAGTATCCACAGGGTTCATGTTCTTGTCACACTCCAGTGCCCCCATTGAGTTAGACTCCCAGCAAAGTGATTAAGCTGTCCTGAATGGCCGTCAGTGGCAGCAAGGTTAACTCCGCAAGCAGTGACTCACACGACTGTGCGTCAGTGATCCAGCATCATCAGAAACTGTTGACACATTTCTGTCTGCCTTAAGTTTCTATCGTTTCAGAAACGCACCTTCACCTTCTTTTTGGTCAAAACAATTTATAAAACATGGACTTGATGTGGTATTTGTTGTTGCACATTTACTGCCAAACATCAAGGGACTTCACTAAAGCCTTAAACCCTGGATGTGGTATTTGTGAGTACGCCAGCCATGCACCAATCAGATTCCATAATTTAAAAGTCTATTTGTTCCAAAAAAGATGAATTATATTTTCCTTTTTGCCACTCCAAAACAGTAGCCCACACAGTAAGTTTCAATGTCCTGCCACCATAGACACTTCAGATCTTTTATCTTCCACTATAAACTACATAGAGCACATAACAAACTATTATGTTTGTGTTATTCATCACATGTCAACAGCTAACAACAAAAGAGCAGGGCTAGGGGAGAATCTAACTTTGGTCAGATCTGAGCCACACAAAACAGTTTAGCTGCATAAATCTTTGTCTCTGAGTCTGAAACTAATTTGTGGAAAAGAAAAAGAGAATATTTTTGGTACAGACTTGGAATTTATTCTTGGAATTATTTATGCTCCCTTAAGATTCCACCCTGACTTTCAAATTAGGTTCTTCTGTGTGTTTTGCTCACATTTAACAAAGTGTTCTAACATAACAATTATTTAATAATAGAAACTATAACGAACTGTCAGGTATAGTAAGAATCCACTTGCAATGATCATTTTAGCGATAATAAGCTGTTTGTTTCTTCAGGATTATAACAGTTATAAAAGTAAAAAAAAAAAAAAAAAGGCAAAAACAAACGAACAAAAGAACAGTGTTGTTATGTGCTGCATTTTTCTCATTAGGTATTTGTCAACACATTTACTCATGAACTTAAGGGCGCAAATGTCCTTCATGCAAGAGGAGCAAAAAGCAGCTTCCATCTTACAACGTTTAAAGTTCTCACTAGCCGCTGAAAAGAAATGAGTAAAAAATGAGCTCTGGTCAATGCACCCATCTGAAACCCAGCACCCATATTAAAATCAACAAGTTTCAGGTAAATTACCATGAGACCAAACAACCAAACAACAAAAGTGCAGTGAAGCAGTAAGTGGAACACTAGGATCAGCTGGTACTCAGGTCTAGGTTTTATTAATTCATTTATGGATTTTTTTTAAATAATCGAAAATTGCACAAAATGTTTTGTAAGTAACCAAAGAACGATTTCAAAATCAGTTTCCCCCGTAGAAATTAAGAAAAAGATTTGAGTTTTTATTTGTTCTCTTATAATACAAATAAATGTTATGAGAGGCTTCTTTACTCATTGAAAGGTGATCATGACATGTAAAACAGTTGCAGCAGCTTTCAAACTTTAGAGAAGAACTCTGCTGGACCTACTTTGATGCCTCTGTGTCGTTTGTATTTGTGTTTGTAGTCTCTGCATGACAGGCCGAATGAGTGAGGAGTTCACGTCTGACACTCCAGTACAGTACGATCCTGTTCTGCTTGTCTGTTGAGCAATACCTGTTTTTTTCTTCCTCGACTGTCGAGAAAGGGGGTTGTTCAAGAAAGGTTAGGAGAAGTTTTCAGCTCATGCGAGAGGCGTTGCTAAGATTAGTGCTGCGTTAAAATGAGGAGCAACATGTTGAATCTGTGGGATAATACACTGACAGAGAAAGTCCTGATGGGTCAGATGTTGTGTTAATGTTTAGCTTTGAAGGGCTCTGATCCATCAGAGGAAAGCCTGCAAAGGATCCTGTCAGCTGGTCTATCTGCAGGCTTTCCGCCGTGGATCAGTCGGACTCCTGCAGTAGCGTCACCGTCATCATGTTTGGGTCACTTGGCGTACACACACTGGTAAACACAAATGCACACTCCCTGTGTTGCCTGGCACGCAGCCACGTACAGGTGTGGCTTCAAGCTGGCTTTCAGTTTGCAGACACTCATACAAGCGGCACATGGATACAAAACACACTCAGTTTACAGTCACATCCACTGGAACAGGAAGTCAGAAAAGACCTAATCAGTCACTAATAACTCTCTGAAGATACAATCTGCTTTGTCAAAATAGCCAACAGCAGCATTCAAAACTCTGGAAAAAGTTCTCTCAATTCATGGAAGTCGTCTGGGCTTCTCAGAAAACGCTCAAACTAGACAATTAGTCCTAGAGAGAAAAGGTATCACTAAATAGGTAATAAGGTTGGTATTAATCATTAACTAACATAACGAGAAGTGAAAAATCAGCTTTCTATTTGATTGCTCACGTTGCACTAAAAAGAAAGTAGTGCTATGATGGGTGTTACTGATGCTGTGATAGACACGCAGAAGCTGTTAACATCGCTCTGATTACAAATCAATTGTTACCTTTTTGTAACCTAGATTTGATGCAAATGGTGGTGTGCATTTTAATCGGACAGTTTTCCTATTATTGTATTTCAGAAAGTTGCTTTAAATCCCCTATTTGCATTATCACAACATATTACTAGATAAATTCGCAACAGTATCGTATGATAAGGATCTTTAATCCGTGACTGCATATGTCTTGTGTGTTTGACAGGGTCAGGTTGTTGGTTTCAGATTCAAAATGATCAAATCAAAGTGCCTGTCGGCTGCTCTAGAACCTCATGAACTCAGCAAATTGTTTTAACATCTGTCCAAACCAAATAACAGGACATTTCCGCCTACTTCACACCATGATTTGCCAGTGCAAAGGAGAGAGAGTCGTCGCTGTACAGCCTGTTCTTAGCCCCTTTTTTGTCCTTTACTAAGCTACTGTTTACTGTTCTTTTAAAATTCTTAATCGACACTGTAATGGCAATCAATTCCTCAAGGTGGCTGATCTTAACAACTGTCAAAAAGTCAAACCTGCCTCCTAATTTAGAGCAAAAAAGTGGAAATAGATCACAATAAATTCTGGTTCGTGTGTGGTTAGGATGTCAGTGTCGCAAAGAGATTGTCTTGTAACCTGGAGGGTCACTGGTGGCTGACATGTCTGAACTACACACCTTGTTTCTCTCTTTTGAAATACATACATGTGTGTCATCTTTTAGATATGCGAAGACACACACTCCTGTGAAATGAGCATTTCCAGAGTCCAAAATAAAAGCTTGGCTGTGACTCACAGATTCGCTAGAAGAGCTAATCAACAATTTTTGAAAACAGGTTACAAGAAAAGATGAAGGGATTGGACTTATAGGAAGGAGGCAGAGCCAGTGACAGCCGGCTGATAGAGCAAAGTAGTGATAAAAGAGCGAGTATTTTAGTCTTGGGGGGGGGGGGGGGGGGTTGGGCAGCTCCCCACAAGGCCGAACACACACACAGAAGCACACTCAGACGTTGCTGAGAGACTTTTGGAGAGCAAACAATGTGAGAATGAAAGGAGAGGAAGCTGAGAGCTGGCTTTACACACACTTTTAAGAAATGGAAAAGCTGCTCTGTTCCGGCACATTTACCTAACTCCTGGAGCTTGAGCTATGTGTGTTTTGTGTTTTTGTATGTCCAGATTGCAGGCTTTTTTAGAGAGCCCCTTTTTGTCTGATATTCAGTTATATTAAAAGCATGACTCCCCTTTTGGCTTGACATAAATATTTTCCACGATGATATCACTTAATGATTGGTCATTTGATTTTATCTGTTTGACACAGGCTGCATTGACTGGTTGTTTTTGGCAGCCGCTCTTTGAATCAAAGACCCATCTGCTTGTCAGATTGTAACGCAGACTTAATTTACATCATCCTGGTAAGACTGCCGGAGCTTTTTTATGTGTCAAGTTCTCAGCCATCACCAGGAAAGTTTACATATGCAGGAAGCACACATGTGATAAGAGCACCTCATGAGCACAGATCTCCTGAACTTCTTTGCCCTCCTGCTGCCAGACAGCGCTTACTGTACTGTACTGTACTGTACATACTGGAGATGTATCTGAGGCGTCTTCTCCCAACCGAGGGACAGATATAGCACAGGGAGAGGAGGGGGGGGGGGGTCGTCTTAAATCAGGAAAAGTGGGTTGACTATTGAAGGGCTGTTGGACAGGAGCCAGAGGAAGTCATTTATAACCCCAGCAGAGGAGGGACGGCCCATAGTGTGTGACTGCCTGCTAAAGTATGGGAGCTATGTGCGTATGAGTAGCACAGCCCCCATGAATTGTCGAGCTGTATGACCCTGAATGTAACGCTGTGCATGACCCACTGTGGGGGAATCTGTGCTCTCTGCTGCCAGTGGAAAATATACCATACACACACTCAGACACACACAGAGGCAGCGCAGATGGTGCGTGTTTCAGAAGACCACATTCAAGGCCGCTTGTAAACAGTTACACAGTCAAAATATGAGGATTCCAAGTAGATCTTCAATATAGAATGATCTGCCTTTAGCTTTGAGTCAACAGTCCCAGTTGGTTGTGAGTAACCAATGTAATTCTTTAGGGAGTTATTTTGTCTAGAAACTGCTTAGTTGTTTATGATTGTGCAAAGCTAATTTTGGTATTTAATGACCGACAAAATAAAAAAAACAATAAATGATTTGTGGTGGAAATACTGGAGCATTACAGCTGACAACCAGGAGAAAAGACTCATAGAGAAAGTTTTTCAGTCACAAGGTTGTTGTTCTTCTTTCAGTAGAATGTATTCTTTGTAGGCCAATTGTTTTCATTGCATTACTTTCAGATACTATACAGCTTAACTGATTGGATTACTTCAGTACAGACTCAATAACCACCGCATGTCTCAGTTGTCAAAGTATGGGAGAAAAACTTCTTCATTATGTACTCAAATTCAAATTGTTACACATATCCTGAAAGCTGATTTCACCTTTTAAGTTTGAGAACATTATTTTGCAAAGTCTTAAAAAAGGATTCTTTATTCAATGTTTTGAAGTTGTAAGGGTTTTTTTTTTGGGTTGCCAGTAAGGTCTTTTACCTGCTTTCTGTCAAGTGTCTTAAGATAACATTTGTTATGAATTGGCATAATACAAATACAGATTGATTGAGATTCATTGATTTGAAGTCTAAAGCAACATTTCAACTCTTCCAGAGGTAGACATTGACTTCTATCTTCCTGCATTGTTTTTAAAGGCTGATGAAGTTTGCTTTTTGAAATGATTTTGACTGACACTTTACATAAGTTGCTCTAATAATAAGGCATGGCTATTGAGCAATACATCATTTGACATGCGTCAGGTCATTTGTTATCTCTGTTGCAGTATGCCTGGGTACAGAAATGAAGCTGGCCCTACCCTCCAGCCTAGAAAATCACTACGAGACCCTGAGGCTTCTCTACACCGGCTGCAAGGTCGTCCATGGCAACCTGGAGATTACACACCTTCATGGAAACCCTGACCTCTCATTTCTACTGGTATTTACGATGTGGTAGCTGTAATGGATGTGTACAAGTAGCCAAGGATGAATAAATAAATGTGTAATATAGCTGTTATTACACAGGATTCAATAATGTTTTTAAAGATGAGGCTGAGGTCTTTACTTTTAAAAATAAGAAGAAATATCAAATAGAGGCAAAACATTCTTTTGGTTAGCTTTGGATTTTTTTTCATTCAAACTTCTGTTGCCTGCACAGACTCTTATTTTGACTCTCTCGATCTCTTCTTGTTTAGGGGATCGTGGAGGTTCAGGGCTATGTACTTGTTGCTCATGTATCAGTGAGTGTGGTTCCTTTGGACAACCTCCGGATCATAAGAGGCAGCCAGACCTACAACTCCAGCTTCGCCCTGGCTGTGTTGGATAACACTCTGGATGGAAGGGGTCTCCACACCCTCAGGCTTCGTTCACTTACAGGTCAGAAACTCTAATTCTATAGACAATTGGTTGATTGCCCAAACCAACTATGACCTGTCTTGGCTGGTGTTTGAGCTGTGTTGTTTTTGCTCGTTCATTCTGTTTATTTTCTGAATCCTCTCCCTTGCAGAGATCCTGTTGGGTGGGGTGTATATTTGGGGGAACCCTCAGCTTTGCTTCCCAGATGCCCAGAACATCATTTGGAGGGACACTTTGGGCGAGCAGAACATCCATGCAAGGCAACAACGGCTGCAGCCTCGAGCCCCCGAATGTGAGTAGCAGATTGACTAGAAGAAAAATACTACAGGAAAGTTTTCACTTTTTCAAGGGTAAAGGGTAAAGTACAAAATAGCAAAAGATGTACAGGAAATTGCAAAAGCAGTCAGTTTGTGGGAAATAGAAAATAGTCCAGTTTAACAGTTCATTTTACACATTTATGAATTCAGATAGATAGATAATTGATAGATAGATATATAGATCTAACCGAGAAACCTTATCAACTCTACTCATTCTATAAAGGGAAGTCTTTAGCTCACTCAAGCACTACCCGAGGGATAGCAATGTTAGTCCAGACCATAGACTGTAAAAAAAAGAAGACTGAAACAACTTTAACTACAATAGAGGCACTTAATCAGTTTCTGTTGGCAGTGAAAGCCAAAAAAAAGCTCAATACAAGCTCAATTAATTTACCATATTTGATCTAGAGTTAAATAGCCTGACAATAGAGGGTCAAGTCTTGATCTAATTTGATACTGTAGAATAAAATCAAATTAAAAAAAGGACATTTCCATCAACTCCAGCTAGTGCTAATGAGCTTATAGTTGCAAAAAAACATGCTACACTAAAATAATGAAGCTGTTTATCTCAAGTGCTCATCTTCATTATGTCAGAATAGTACATTTTTGCTTTAAAGCATATTGATGGTGTGCTAAGCTCAAATCGATGTGCAGTATTATTTGGTGTTGACTGTTTGTTTTTTTTTAATCATAAAGGTCCTAGTTGTGCCCCTGCGTGTGGGAAAAGCTGCTGGGGAGAAACTGCACAGGATTGCCAGAGCTGTGAGTTAATACCATGTGCAGTACAGTGGCACTTAAAGATTAAAGCTCAGAGCAGGAGATTTATTTTTTTCATCTCTTTTTACAGTGACCCGTATTAAATGTGCGTCGGGCTGTCAAAGGTGTAAAGGTCCCCTACCAAATGACTGCTGTCACATGCAGTGTGCTGCTGGTTGCACAGGACCCAAAGACTCAGACTGCCTGGTAAACAACATAAATACACAAACACTTATCAGTGTTAACTCGTTGTGTTGTCAGACAGCCTTTTTCTAATTCCAAAATAACATGTCCTTTCTCTCCAGGCTTGCCGTCACTTCAACGACAGTGGTGTTTGTAAGGAAAACTGCCCTCCACCCACAATCTACGACCCCGTCACCTTTCAGTCCAAACCCAACCCAAACAAGAAGTTCAACTTTGGAGCCACCTGTGTGAAGACGTGTCCCTGTGAGAACCTTTTTTTTTTTTTTTAAACTTATCTGTACAAAAAGCTGCAACACAGTGTTCAGGTAGTGGCCAGTCTGCAGCTGCAGCAGTGATTCATGATAAAGTGTTTGGCTGCAGGGCATCCTCGATGACAGCATAATGCTGACAGTGGGGAAAAGATCATTTTATTCTCTCACTGCCAAGATTTCCACACACATTCCATGGATTCAAACCTGGCGACGTTACAATCACATTCCTGGAACAGCGCTACTAGCTTCTTATTTCATCTTCCCATTTCTGATTCATTCGCTTTTTCGCTGTAAAGACACCTATTAACCTTTTTCTTTATCCCTGTCTGTAGATAACTATCTGGCTATGGATATGGCCTGCACTTTTTTTTGTCCTAAAGCCAACCAGGAAGTTATCATCACAAACCCTGACGGAGACGAGATGCAGAAATGTGAAAAGTGTGAAGGAGACTGTCCTAAAAGTGAGAATCTTTGAATATTTGTGGATACATTTGCATTTATGCTGCTGCTGGTTGTTTCATTGTGTAGGGAGAATATGTTTTTGGCACATAATAAATCCCTAATACAAATTGAGCATCAGCTAAATGTCCCAGCATGCTTGAGTATTGTTGCTGTCTCTATCCACCTCTTTATGGCCACAGTGAACCTAACAAAAAGATACTTCCAGCAGGATTACATCATGTCATAAAGCACACATCATCTCAAACTGGTTCTATGAACACAATAATAAGTGCAGTGTTGTTTAATTGCCTCTAGAGTCACCAAATCTCAATCCAAAAGAGCCGCTTTTCAGATGCAGGAGCAGGAAATTTGCAGCAGGAATTCCCGTTTTTACAAATTTTGCAGCAACTGCGTGATGATGTCATGTCAATATGAACAAGATGTCTAAGAAGTTATTCCGCCACCTTTTTGAATCCCTGCCCGAAATAGTTGAAGCTATTCTTATGTCCTAGTCACTATTAGGATGGTGTGACTACAAGGTGTCGCTTTAGAAAGTCTAAAGGAGAAAAAAAACAACTTGACCTTCTGTGACTCAAATATTACTAAACAAATGTGAAGGGTTCAGTCAAGTTATGCATTCAGCACGTTGCTTACGTGGCGTAATTGTTACATGTGCTGATGTTCTGATGCATCACATGTTGACGATACAAAGTGAACCAACCTGTCCCTGACGGCCGTGTTGTTTCTGTTGTTGTTGTTGTTGTAACTCCTGCAGTTTGTCTCATGGATCCTTCTCCTCCTCACATTGTTAGACATCTTACCTAAAGCATGTCCCTCATAGATTAAAATAATATATAAGTGTTTAACAATTAAAAACACTTCAATTGTTGTTTTACCTTATAGATGATTTGTTAATGCAGAATGCCGTTTGTTTGTTTCTTGTTGATCATTATTTTCCTTTTTTTTGTAATGTCAGTTTAGTGTCTGTTTTTAAGACCACTCGATTGAAATCTGATGTCATGCTTTGTTTTTTCAGTGTGTTATGGTCTAGGTATGGACAGCCTCGGTGTCATAGACAACCATGGCATAACCATGGTGACGTCATCTAACGTGGAGCAGTTCAACAAGTGCAAGAAGATATTTGGTAGCCTGGCCTTCCTCCCTCAAAGCTTTGCAAGGTAAGAGACTAAATGAAAACAATCGAGTATATACTGTAGAACACTGACACAGTTTAAAACTCTTTTTTTTTATTTTTACTTTTACTTCTACAGTTTCTTTGTGTCTCCATGAGAAACTGAGAGAGCTGCCTTTGTTCACTTTTTCTCTTCGTTGGTCGAAAGCAAATCATATTAAATAACTTGGGCAATAATACAATGATAAATTGCAGACATGCTGTAATATACAGTAATAAATGATTCAGTGTTTATCAAACTGGCTCCCTAGTCACTCTGTGTTAATGGATCAGCCTATGTGACACCAAGTGAAACTGAGATGTCATATTCCTGATAAATCCTCTTGCTTGTGCCAGCAGTCCTTTTAAGAGAGTGTGAAATGTAAACACACCTGAGATAACCAGCACCTGTGGAATTTTTTTTTCTGTCAACAGAGATCTTATAAGATAACTGCCTAGGAATAATCAAGCGCTAAGGTGCCTCATGTTTTTTTGTAAAATTGTCTTAAAAAACTCTGTCGTCGTTGTTAAGGGACCCTGTGACCAACACATCAGGCCTGACCCTCGAGCAGCTGAGCATGTTCGAGAAACTGGAGGAGATAACAGGTATTTAACCCTTCTTGAGTCTTTACAACGATAAGGAAATTGGACGATGCATTTATTTTTAGACTGAAAGTGATTCAGAACTATAGCAAATGAAATTTGTTCTGCAGTATCTGTGTCATTTTCCCTAAAACACTACATGCATATATGACCGGTGTACGGAGCACACTATGACCTATTAGAGTGCTAAGTCTCTTTGTCTGATTTTGACTTGCAGGTTATCTATATGTTGAAGCTTGGCCAGAAGAGTGGAGTGACCTGAGTGTGTTTGAGAATCTGAAGGTGATCAGAGGCAGGACGCTCTACAAGTAAGACTCTCTGATTTGTATTCTGTCTTTCCGTCTTGTCTCCATATTATATTATTATTGGTTTACTTTTTAATTCAACACTTTGTCATTCCAACTGTACAAGTTTGTCATCACTGCAACTTCCACTAGGCTGCCCTTCCACACTTATTATGTAACTTTGTGTCTTGGTTTGTGCTCTTCTTTTGACGATCACACTCTTGATCGGTTAAAGCAGTTTGTTCATTTCCAGGGTCATAAAGGAAAATTATTAGCCAGCGCAGCGGTTCATGTCTATGAGTTGCTTTCCAGTGTAACATGCTCTAACTAGGTCATACTGATAAATGTTGGATCTACTTGCCTGATACTGTTTAACAACAAGCTCCCAAATGATGAGATGCACTGTTTCTCTGTTGCTTTGTTTTTCTTGCATTATTGCTCATTTACATTAAAATAAAATTTCAAACCTCCTTTGGGACTTGCTTGTAAATGTTCCCACCTTTCTTCATTGAACTTGTATTGATTCCTTTATTCTGATTTTTTTTGTTGTTTTTTGAACTTCTGTTTAGGGGTGTGTTTTCACTTGGCCTCCAAAATCTTCACATCAAATCTCTGGGGTTGCGTTCACTGCGGAACGTCAGTGGAGGTTTGGTCCTGTTGCACAACAATTCCCAGCTGTGTTACACCAATTCACTGCCCTGGGATAGTCTACTCCATCCCACCCAGGGACCCCACCGCATCGTCAACAACAACCAGAAACCTGAACTCTGTGGTTGGTTTACACACATATTTTATTGAGAACACCGCAATGCCAAGGTCCATTAAATAATTTTATAGCTTGCCCTTTGATCAGACACTTAATTTGGCAGCTATCTGTATCCAAGTTTATCACCTCTGCAAGATACTAGATTTTTTTTATTATTGCAATATCTTAATCAATCTGCAAAATTGACCTTTATGTCAAACAACATTCATGCAGCTTTGAGCAGCATGATAAATATTTACCATTAATAAGAAAGTCAGTGCACAGTCCATCTTAAGGGTTTTTAAGATGTCTTATTGAAACTTTATGTTACTTTGCAACTTGGGCTCTGACAAAGATAATAAACACACTTGCAGCACAATGAGTGTTTTTAACAAAACCTACAGTGTGTGTCATGCCACTCACTCTCTGTCCATGTGTCTGTATCCAGAGGCAGAGGGTCGTGTTTGTCACCCGCTGTGTACGGGGGGCTGCTGGGGCCCCGGGCCCAGCCAGTGTGTGTTCTGCAGGACTTCCCAACGTGGTTCTGAGTGCATTGAGCAGTGTGACATCTTCCAAGGGTAAAACATTTTGCCTTTGTGTTTGTGTATGTGTATGCATGTGTTTGTGCATGTGTGCGTTTGTGCGTTTGTGCGTGTGTGTGTGTGTGTGTGTGTGTGTGTGTGTGTGTGTGTGTGTGTGTGTTTGTGTGTGTTGGTCAGTGTTGATGTGTGCATTGCTGTGCTTATACCAATGGATAGCAAGGTGATGATGTTCTAAATGATCTAGGATATTAGTCCTCCTGTTAAATATAATGAAAAATCACAAATTGGCCTAAAGGGATTTATGCAGGTTGGATGGATTTAAAGTCAGTGCCTATTTATTTATTTATTTATTTAAAATAAAGACAATGCACATGAATGGACATAAATATATAAACTTGACAGATTGTAGCCATGGGCTTAATTATGCTCTTGGCTTTATTAAGCTCTTGTGAGAACACTGTGGTCTCAACATGCATCTAATTAATGACATATCTCTAATATGACACAGAAGTAAAGTTAAATCATTGAAATCCATTGAAGGTTTTTATTTTTATTAGTTGCCCTGTAGTGTGATGATATACAAAATACAGTTCAAGGGGAGTCAGTTAGCCTTTCTCTGTTACAGCAAAGATAGCAAAACCTGTCTGCAGGTATTTCTAAAGTTAACTAATTAATATCGTATCTTATCTTATTAAAATAAAAATTGTTGAGGGCTATGTGTTGGGCTATTTCTTGGCTAATGCTAACTTTAACTTCATAATAAACTGACAGATGTGAGAGTGTTAGTAATCTTATCTTGCTCTCCACAAGAATGTATCCAAAAAAAAAAGAAGCAGTTTGAAACTATTATGTGTACATTGTTTGTTCAGCCCTTTGTGGTTCAGAGCACATCCTGAGCAGGCAGTTATCTGCAACACCCTTTCTAAAAATGTATGTCCTTTACGACAGTGTCAGGTGCCTTAGATAAAAGCATCCAACAAATTCTCTGACTGTGATATGGGATGTTATGTTTCATCCCTGCATGTGCATGTGTTTTTTTCAGGTCTGTGCGTGAATACACAGATGGATCTTTGTGCGTCCCCTGTCACTCAGAGTGTCGACCTCTAAACGGCTCTGCCTCCTGTCACGGCCCGGTAAGATGTCCCAGCAGATCTCTGACTGTCACGCTGATGAAGAAACATCATCTGCTGCAGCCCTGTTTATTTCTTTGTTTTTTACTGCTTTCTTTAAATTTAAGAATCCGTTGTGACTCCAAATATGATTTATTTCAGATAGTGTGTCTCAAAGCAATAATAATTCGGAAACTTTTTCACCACTCACTGCCTGTCTCTGATATTAAGACCATCAAATAAATTGCAAAAAAAAAGGGCAAGAATATGAATCATAATACATATATCCCGTCATACCTGTATGGATGTAGGTAAAATGTTCTTTATAAATTGACTTATTTTTCTTGTGTGTTTTCAGGGTGCAGATGATTGTGAAGAGTGCAGAAACTTCCAGGATGGCGACTTTTGTGTGGATCATTGTCCCAGCGGCATAAAAGAAGATCAGCAAACAGTATGGAAGTACAGCAATGCTACTGGACACTGTCTGTCCTGCAACACCAACTGCACTCTGTCGTGAGTCAACACCAATGTCACACAAAAGCACACACTTTCTGGATTTTTTTATTTATTAATTTTGGGACTACAAGAGTTGTTTCACACCCAGCACTTCTATGTTTCAGCTGCACTGTGATGGATGAGAGGGGCTGCCCCGTTGACACCAGGACAGGGTGAGCTGCTTCACCTTTTGAACACAAAACTGATGCCTCTCTGCGAGTGACTAATATACATTTTAAGTACTGTATGCAATTAAGCTTAAATCCAATCCAGACTCTCTTGGAGTTTCATTTGTTTTACTGTGTTTTCTGTTTAGACCGGGTACAACCATTGCTGCTGCAGTGGGCGGTGTGGTGCTTTTCTTTATCCTGCTGGCTTTGCTGGTCTTCTACCTGAGGAGACAGAAAAAGCTGAAAAGGAAGGAGACGATGAGGAGGATCCTGCAAGAACATGAGGTGAGCAATGGACATGACAAGCATTTGACTTTTATTGGGTTTTTTTGTCGAAAATTGTAAACTTAAATTCTAAATCATTCGTCAGACATGTGCTTCACTTTTTACAATTTTTACAATGTCAGTTTCAAGCTTACTCTTCACAGTGTTTAATACATTAATCTACATTCTGTTTCCATTATGTGTACAGCTGGTAGAACCTTTAACACCCAGCGGTGCCTCACCCAATCAGGCTCAGATGCGCATCCTTAAGGAGACTGAGCTGAAAAAGCTCAGGGTGCTGGGTGCTGGGGCCTTTGGTACCGTTTACAAGGTATAAGCCATTTCATTAACATTCTGATTTAGCATTTTGTACTATCTACTGGACATGTGATAGTTCCCTTTACGTCTTTGGACAAGGTTTTGATGATCTGTTGTGTGTTTCAGGGAGTGTGGGCTCCGGATGGGGAAAATGTTAAGATACCGGTTGCGATCAAGGTGTTGCGAGAGAATACATCGCCAAAAGCCAATAAAGAGATCCTTGATGTGAGCAAGATACACACGTGTGTAAATTTACAACACATGCAAATCCAGTTTGAAACATCCAAACAGCTTTCCTCTGTCATCCTCAGGAGGCTTATGTGATGGCAGGAGTGTTCAGCCCCTATGTGTGTCGTCTGCTGGGGATTTGTCTGACCTCCACGGTGCAGCTGGTCACTCAGCTGATGCCGTACGGCTGCCTCCTTGACTACGTCAGAGAGAACAAAGACCGTATCGGCTCCCAGTTTCTCCTCAACTGGTGTGTCCAGATTGCGAAGGTGTGTTAACGAGAAACAGGGTATCATCTTTGTGTTGGGTTTCCTCTACAAAGTCAGTGTGGTATCATCCTGTATATTTATGGACACATGAAGTTGTGTGTGATGGATATGTGTGGTTGTGGTAGGGGATGAGTTATCTGGAGGAAGTCCGGCTGGTCCACAGAGATTTGGCTGCTCGTAACGTTCTGGTGAAAAACCCAAACCACGTGAAGATCACCGACTTCGGTCTGGCCCGATTGCTCGACATAGACGAGACTGAATATCACGCTGATGGAGGAAAGGTACGTTTGAGCAGTGAGTGGCTGGATGAGCATCAGCACAGGGGATGTTCAAATGTATTTATTTATTTTGTGTGTTTGTTCTATGTTCCTCCAAGGTGCCGATTAAATGGATGGCCCTTGAGTCCATTCTGCACAGGAAGTTCACACATCAGAGCGACGTGTGGAGCTACGGTGGGTGTCACTCGAGGCTAGAAATGACATTGAAGACACAATGTTCAATGAAAAGTTTAGAGGCGTTTTTGAAAGTCAAAGTGTTTCTATTAACAAGACTGCAAAGTTGATCTTATGATCTAATTCTAATACAAGAAGGTCTTCGTAAATGTTTCATTTTATAAACTCATGAAAAAAAATTGAGATGCTACAGTATCTTTTGAAATTCTAAACGAAATTTGGTGCTCCATTTATCAGCACACATCATCAGTTGAATGCTACATTTTGAGGCTACAGACTGCTGTTTTGAAGCAGCCGTGGCTCAGTGGTCGAGTGGTCTTTCAAATGGAAGGTCCCTAGCTACTACCACACGTATCAACATGTCCTGCTCAACGAGTTTGAATGGTTTAGTTAATACTGATGGACTCTTTACATAGCAGCCTCTGCCATCAGTGTGTGAATGAGTGAAAGTCACCTGCAGTGTAAAAGCACTTTGAGTAGTCAGACAACTAGAAAAGCGCTATCCAAGCTCAAGTCCATTAACCATTTTCGTCAGACAAAATGTATTTCATTTATTTTTCTGATCAATATGAAAACAATAAATGTAAATGTCATCAGTAAATAATCAATTTTGAAGTTTGTTCATTTGAGCTTGAAAAATTGTGCAGCTATAATTGTAAATATAAAACTGATTCCTTCTCAGGGGTGACGGTCTGGGAGCTGATGACGTTTGGTGCTAAACCCTACGATATGATCCCAGCGAGAGAAATCCCGGACGTTTTGGAAGGAGGAGAAAGGCTTCCCCAACCTCTCATCTGCACCATCGATGTCTACATGATCATGGTCAAATGTTAGTTGTTCCTTCACTGCATTGTTAGCCTGACAGATGTCCATGTTTTAATATGTTTTGAAGATGATTGATTGGCTGCTTTTTTATGTTCGGACGGCAGGTTGGATGATTGACCCAGACAGCAGGCCGAGGTTCAAAGATCTGGTCAATGATTTCAGTGCCATGGCAAGAGATCCACCTCGCTTTGTAGTTATTCAGGTATGCGTACATGTTACTTGTGTTGCAAATGTTTGACATGTTGTTAATGTAGCCTCTTCTTTGATGTTTGCTTTAAGACGGTTAAAAAGAAATTATTACAGACATCCAGATAAACAAATACTTATGACTACTTTTTTTTTTTTTTTTTTTTTTTTTTTTTTAAATCTGTGTTTTTCAGAACGATGAGCAGATGAGCTTGTCCAGCCCAGTGGACAGCCAGTTCTTCCGGATGCTTCTGGAAGAGGAAGGAAACAATATGAGGGAGCTGCTGGATGCAGAGGAGTATCTGGTGCCTCAGCCAAACCTGTTCCCCAGGACTCAAACAGACGGGCCTCAAGCCAACGGGCCATCAAGACACCAATCATACAGGGTCAGTGGGGGAGGACTATGTTTTTGACATCAACTATATTTTCGAACTATCCTGGCTACTCAGAGCTTACCACAGGTCCAAGCAGTGCATGTACATGTTTTGTAATTATCGTTTTTACCTTGTATCAGAAAGAACATATTGACTTTGTTCAGACAACTAAGAAAATGTGATTCTGTGAGAATTGATATACTGCAAGACAATCATGTATACTCCTTTTCATGGCTGTTCGACATTAACCCCGTCTTCATCTTTTAACCTGCTGTCAACTTCTTCATTGGCCAATCCACTTTTATGGTAGCCAGATTCATATCATAAGTGCCAACATTTCATTGCCCTCTGTTCAAAGTTTGGATATAAAGACTAAGGACTTTTTTTGGTTAACTGTATTTTTTTTGTATTTTTCTGTAGTAATTAATAATAGCAAGATTTTTTTCAGTTCTATTACTGGCTTTAGTGATGATTAAGTCGTTAAATCAGACATATATAATCTGGTTTACTTGTTTCATAAACATAACTATACATGTAACATGACCATTGGCTTAGGTTTCCTGGTTGGCAGTCAGATGGACTTTCTAAACTTCCAGTGTCTGAATCAACCCTCTTGTTCATGTTTTCTCTCCAGCAGAGCAGAGATCAGGGCTTAGATATCGATCCTTTCACCCCCAACGGTCCTCGAAGCATTTACTCGTCTCTAAGCACTCTGGGCCGTAGCCAGTACCCAACCTTGCCTTCAGGAGCCAGCACATCAAACGGCATGTGGACTTCTCAGTACCCGGCACTGGCTCGAAGTCCCTCAGCCGGGGGCCAGTCTGACTCGGTCTTCCTTGACGAATCTCCAGACGACCCCTCCATACCCCCGGCCAGCCCTGGGCGCTACAGCAAAGACCCCACCTACTCCAGCGGAAGTCAGGGGGACCTGGAGACGGATGGGCCAGTGCAAAATGGCTTTCATCTTCCAAATCATCTTCACCTCTCACTGCCCAGGCGGAGTCATGGGTATAATCATAATCATGCTTTGCCAGGTGAGCACAGTAGGATTTCTGAAAGAATTTATTGTAAAGGACGATAGGATAGATAATAAATCTCTCATCTTTCTTCCTCCATTTGTCCAGAATATGTAAACCAGGAGATTCAGGATCCAAGGCCAGTGATTCTCGAGCGTCCCACCACGCTGCCTCGAAAAGGTTCCAGAGCAGACCGGCGCCTCCCAAATGGTCTGAGCTCTGGTCACAGCGTTGAAAACCCAGGATACCTGGTCCCCGCAAGTACTGGGGCCTCTACTTCTCCAGCTTTTGACAACCCATACTACCTGGACCTCGTGGCCAAAGCTAGAGCTGTAGCTGGGGCTGCAGGGCTTGACGGCACAGAGGCACCGGGAAGGGACAGAAGACTTCAAAGGCATGTGAATGGGTTTGTGACCCCCACGGCAGAGAATCCAGAGTATCTGGGATTAGCGGACACCTGGAGTGGATACACCTGAGGGGGACGAACAGCACGATGAACTCAAGATGAGTCACAGATTGTGCTCTACAGAGGGGAACGCAGGAGCGAGAGAAAGGGAAGACGAGTAGTTTGTCGTGTCAGAAGTGAGCTGGGTATGTGATTGATTCTAAGAATGGTATGTGCATATGGAAGTGCATCTTTCATTGCTGAAAGAATACAAACCGGTTGAGCTCTGGAAAACAAATCACCAAATCACCCAGCCGTGACGCACCACGAGTCAACAGTGTAGCATTAATCTGGTGTCTGTGGCATCATTTGTATTCCTGTCTTCCTCTCAGCCTCTCTCTAAATGACTGTAAGTTCATTCAGCCTGTGTTTATGACTCAGAACTTGACAAACTAGATGAGTTCACATCTGTCAAAACTGACCACAGTACAAAAAATCCAATTAGCACAGAATCCAACATTGAACTGGGCTAACAAAAGCTGATTTCTTTTACTGAAATGTCTGCGTTTGTTTCTATTACTTGTGAAGCCTTTTTGGATTCCCTTCGGCTCCCTTGTGTATGTCTTGATGCGCTAATAACCCCAGCTAAAAGAAGAAAAACACTTTTTATATTCTGTTGTATAGAATATATTTATATGGCAGAGTCACACATTGTAGGTGATGCTTAGTATTCTGGTCACTTTGTCTGACCTGATGGGGGTCTTCAACACACTCAAAAGCCATTTTGTTTTTCCCAGAGAAGGCCCTGCAGCCCATCTGGCCAGTGAATTTGCTCCCTGAAAGAAAGGCATCCTGTATGGAGAAGACAGAGGCATTGTGTCGCACTGATGTATGTGGTGGTTAGTGTCTGCTGCTGCAGCTACTTTGTGGTAAGGCACATGAGATACAAGGTACGAGCAGAGTTTTGAAGCTGGTACGAGCAGAGTTTTTTAAGCTGCAAACCTCATTTTTGTTTTGTTGTTTAAATGCAAAGTGAACTGGTGGAGTAACAGCCAACTTTTCAGGCAACGCATGTTGACATAATAAGACATAAAGAAGAGTTAGTGTGTTTAAAATCATGTACAATGCACTAGAACAGAATACTGCGTATGCTGTCTGAGTTGTAAGCCTTCTTGTTTTTGTGGCCTTTTTACTGTGCTAGAAAGCACTACAAGCTATTAGTGAATATATCGCACAAAAAGTGAAGAATTAGCATGTGGACATACATGCGTTTCCTACCCTTAATTGAACAAAGAGCAGATCGCTGTTTTGTTTTTGTAAAAGTGAGCAATGCACCAGACACTGAAGCTGAAAGTGAATCTGAGGAGTTAGAGAACATTGCTCTGCTCAGTTTGGATAATCAATGCATGGCTCAAATTCCACTCAGCGAGAACACACTGGAACACAGTTAATAATCAACAGCCTTTTTTTTAAGAGGACATTTTTTCATGTTAGCTGGAATTGGGCGGAGATGGTGGGCAGGGGGGGGGGGTGTAGAGTGATTCTCAAAGGAGCCATTGTCAGGCCCTTGTGTTCTTGTTGTAAAGTCAGTGCTCTCACAACTGGCACATCCCAAACATCTGACGTCACAGCTTTGAAAAGTAAGACGAGTGTGTGGCAGAAATCTTTAGAGGGGCTAAAAACAATAGACTGGGTTTTAAGAAATGTTCTCGTACAGGTTTTGAAGAATTTTGTTCCAGAAAGTTATTTATGGCAAAAAAAATATACCAGATTTAATTTGATCATGTTTTAATAAAAACATATCTGGCCTAAGTTACCATCTGATAACCTAGAATAAAATGATTATAATTATTGAATAAAAAAGACCATACTTTTTACATTTATAATTACTAAACATAAAAAAAAGTGGATAATGTCATTAATTTAAATAAAACCCTCAATAGGTTGCTGACCTCGATCCAAAGACGTCAAATCTCCAAAATCTTCTGTGGACAAAAGCAGGAATTAGATAATGATAATGTATTTTTACATTCTATGATATTTTGAAAAGATACAAAAAAAACCCTTAAAGGATCTTTTAACTCATGTTGTAATTAAAATGCACCTCCTGAAATAAAACTCTTGTACCACTAAATTCTTAACATTTCCAAAAGTATATTTCCAAAACCTGTGAGTTGGAGGATTAAAGGCTTCTATTCTGGTGTTTTAAACATTCAAAAAGTACTTACAAAAGATATTCACTGGATCAAAGTCACATTTTAGCACATCTCACACGTTCCCATTTCCTTAAAAATGTGATCGTTTTCAAGTATATTAAAAAACCACTACCTAATACACAATCACATTTAATGTCCTTGTTTTTACACTGAATACACTGCAGAATCTCTTCGATGAGTACTGGGCCGATCTCTGTCAACATTTATTCTTTCTCTGTTGTTTTTGTTCCTTTGATATAAAACCCTTAATTCGGTAGAGAGCCTCAGGACTGGCCTTGACTGGAGTCAGGTGTCCCTGTTGAAGTGAACTTGTTGTTTTGCCCTTTTTAAGTTATATGATTGAGCAGAAGAGTAAACTTGAATGTAAAAAGGGGCCTGTGCCTATTTTTGATTAATTCTGTTAAACATGTACAAAAATTTTTGTTAATAAGTCTCGAACATGTTTTTCATCCAGGAGTTAGCCCAAGAGGAAGGAACTGTTAACCAACAGGTGTGTGTCAGGGGTTACACATTAACTATCTATCATTTGTCTTTAGAAGCTAAAGTATTTTTTGTACTTTTCATGTGAATATTTTGATACCATTCACAGTTTGTGTGATTTTGACAGAACATGAATAATAACTTTTGGAGGGAGTTTTTTTTAATGCATCCTTTACTCTGTGGTCAGTAAGTCCCATAATGTAAATGTGTATTTTATATATATATATATATAAATAAAAACAATCCTTTTGGTAGCTAATTTGATTGAACACATTGTGACCAGTTGCTCAACTATGAGATGGAGGGGAGGTACATAAAGAACATATTTTATGAAGAAATGGTCATTTTATATTGAATTGTTGTATTATGTTATGTGTGCCATTAAAAATATATAAAAACACATAAGTCTAGATCATTTTCTCATTTTTCCAGAGACTGGATACCCTTATTTTGAAATGTGCAGTTCTGTTACTGTTCTCTTTGTAACACTGGACCTTTCATTTGACCTGATTTAAATCCTGAGGTATTCACAGGTTAGTGACCTGAAGTCATAAAACAATATCAACAGTTAAAACACACAATTTCAACAAAAAGAAAACTTAACTTAAATAATATCACTAAATATCAAACCATATTTCCAAATCCATGTCCTCATGACCACTCAAACCAGCAGAGTTTAGCGTGACTGTAGTAATGTAAGAAAAATATTTCATACCTATTTCACGTCAGGTATAAACTGAGTTTGAAAAGCAAAGATATGACAGCCTGTTGCATAGGCTGAAACTATTCTAATTGTCTCCACTGTATTTTTTGTACGAGAAGATTCATCTGAACACTGTTAACAGACTATTTGTCACTTTACGCTAATTATTAAACAGTGTTTGTACAGGAAATATTCCATCCTGAGATATATGAGTCATAAAAGCTCTTTCCACTTTTTTTAAATGGACTGTAACAATTCGAAAACACTCAAAATGCAGAGGAGAGTCCAGGCCGAACATTAAACATTTGTAAGAGATAGCTCTGTAGTTAAATGTTACTGGGTCACACACAATGAAGTAGAATCCACAAAATCCAAAATTCCAAACAAATCTTAAGACTGGGCAAACAAACACAAGGAAAACAAGGCTGGAAAACTAAGGAGACAATGCCAAGCTGGCAGAGGGCTGGTGGAAACACAGGCAATTACAAATAAAGCAGGAAGTGAACACAAAACACATGAAAACGAAATGGTCGACTCACAACCATACACACTTTCTTATAACTTATTGTCATTGCTTTGATTCATACGCATGTAATTCCATTAAATAATGGCCGCATGAGTCCTGATTGAAATGTACGGATTAGGTATGAGTGAAGTTTTGATTTTTATTATCCACCCTTGCATTAAAAAGAATAACAGTACAAATATATTGAAATTATTTCAGTATTCAGTAGAATGCCATATAGTTTTTTTTTAAGCTTTTTAACTTGCATGTATCAAGGATATGACTTAATAATGTCAGAAATTAAACAGTGAGTTGACAATCACCTTTTAAAAATGAGATTATTTTCCCTCCAATAAAAACTGTAATTCAAACCCAGACATTTTTTGAGGTAATGTTGCACTTTAAAAATGTCCAGAAGGTGGCAGTATTGTCATGAAAAAACAACACCTGTACTTTTATATGTTACACCCATTCAGCCACTGCTGTCGGAGTGAAAAGGACAACTTTACATTACACCTAAAGTCAAAGAGTGATGATCGACCTTATTGAACTATCATTAAATCTTCAGCTGTATGAGCCCCCTGAGGTGGTTCTGTAAATATGGTGGTTTTCTTGTCACCTTAAACTGGTACATGACCTACTTAGACTTAGACTTAGACTTTCTTTATTGTCATTCAAACTTGTACTTTACAGTGCAGATAAGAACGAAATTTCGTTGCATTTGGCTCGTTGTAGTGCAGGATAAAAACAGCAGCATGTATTTACATATAAAAAATAAAAATAAGGTGCAGATATAAATAGATATAAAAAGAAAAACTATGAGTAAAAACCTAGGGGTGTACCATGAACTTGTGAAGGGATGTCATCTGGCCTGGGAAAGCTTGGAGTCCCTTTGGAGGGCATAAAAAAGCCTTGCCAGATGTTAGGTGTCTGGAAAACCTTGCTCAGCATAATGCCATTAAGACCTGGCCCTGGATAGGTAGAAAAGAATGAATGAATGGACTAATATCTAAAAATGTTCAATTGGATCCTTCCACTTCCCGTCATTGTTACGTTGAAGTTTAGCCCCTTGAACTTAATATCTGACTCCACTGTGATGAAGCAGAGTTCAGAGTTCCAAGCATATCCATTTACAATAAATACTTCAGAAATGCTTCATGCAATCTATTACAAATGCAATGTCTGGAGCGGGCTTGATTATTTGTTAATAAAAACATGGAAAATGATCCTCAGTGTCACTTGCATATTCAAATCAGAGATAAACAAATAGACCGCTTCATCACAGAGTCTTCTCCAAAATCAAAGTCACATGCTGAAGGTAAGAATGAATAATGGAAAAGGAAAACAATCTGTGAAATTAGAAATTGGCAGATCACTAATGGTTTGGCTGTGCTTCTTCTTCATTTGTTTTGTTTCAGGTATTTGCCATTACTAAACAATCTTCAAGGAATAGAAGCATCACTGCTGGTAAGAAATGTTTCCCCATGTGCATCCTCGATCTCAGAATCTAACATTGAACTACAGTGAGTCCTCAGATGATACGTTTGGACACTGTGGTAACCTGGTGGAAGGTATCATCGTTTGGGCTTCTCTCAGTGCACTGTTCTCATTGATTGGATGTCCTGCATGTGGAGCTGTTCTCTGGGAAATTTTGAAAAAACACAGAACAGGAACCTCACTGACCCCTAACAATGTCTTCATGCTCAATCTCACCATTATGGACTTGGTCTTCTTGTTTTTTGTCCCATTCGGGCTGTGCAACTTCTTACTGTGGCACATAAGGTCCATCCAAATGTTAAGCAATTTTCTGTATGCCTTGAACTTGGCTGGACGACCTCTGCTGACAGCCTGTATCTGTCTGGACTGTTACATGGCTGTGGTCCATCCTATCACCTACAGCAAAAAGAAGAGCTTGACTCCCCGGGTGCTCATGGTCGCTGTTGTTTGGACCATCACAGCTGCTCAAGGGATCACGTCCACAGTTGTCGATGAGTTGAACCACAGTGCCTGGGCCATGTTTGTGTATGTCATAGCACTGCCTGTAATTGTCATCTCAGATGTCTCCATCCTCTGGACTCTGAAGAAATCCCGTCAAGCAGGAAAGGCCCTCCACCTGAGGAAGAAGAAGGCTTTCCAGATCATCACAAACAGCATGGTCATGACCATCGTCTCGTACGTCCCCCCTGTGTTGGTATACATTCTTGGTGATCTGATACTAAGTGATGAACAAGAGTATGATTGTTTATTAGCAATACCTATCCTGGTTACCCCAACTGCTGGGAGTGCAATCATGCCACTGCTCTATCTGGGTAATCTAGGGACTTTGAAGAACCTCTGCTGCTCATTGTAACAGTTCATTGTATCAGGACTTGTAATGTAAGGTCCCTAAAAATTACATATAAATTGTTTTTACAAAGCTTTTTTTGCAGTCTTAATGTGGAAAACATCCATTTATCATTAATGGCATGCAATGTAAATGATGTGATTTTTCTGTGTTGTTTTTCCTTAGCAACCACTGGATCTACTAAAAAATAACAGTTACTTCTTGTACTAATATCTTCTATCTAATATCTAAGATAGAAGACATAATATCTAATATCTTCCCCTCATGTTTCTGTAATTGTAAACAGTGTGTTTGTATCATATTCAAATGATCATCATATCAGAGAAAAAATAGGTGCCTTGAGACTGTCAAATAGATGTAATTTTAAAAATATGTTGAGACATTTAAGTACGTTTTGTTTGTTACCATCGTATGTAAAAGATGTTTCTTTATGTCTGCACACCTGCATCGGAACAACTGACATGACAGATGATCTGTCTGCCTTCATCATTTACATTTGTAACACGATCACTTTACATGGGACAACATGGAAATCTAAAGTAGAAAATAATACTTCATGAAATTGTTGATGAACTCGTCAGTAGAAACATTATTTTTTCTCATTTTTATTGGACTTGTATTCACTTCTGTCTGATTAATTAATTAAATATTGTAAACAGCAGCACAGTGTTAAGGCTGAAGAAGTTGTGATGATGTATTGTATGTCACCCGTTTTGTTGACCTTTCTTTGTCAATCAAAAAAAAAAGTCCAGCTGAAAACTTTAAATTGAAAAGGTTGTCTAAAGACAACATGAACCACTTCAAACAGCTGATCAGTAATCATCTGTTCTTGGCAACAAAGTAACTTTGGTTTATCGTAGTCATTCAAAAGATACACTGAGTTCAAAAGCTTTATTGTAAGTACATAATTTAAATACATTCCTCTATTCATTTCAAATTAAATATGCAGATAAATTCAAGCATACAGGTTCTAAAGTAAAATATGTTGTGTTTTAAGACAAGAGATAGTTTGGTTTTAATTTTTATAAAGCAAATTTGCTACACACTTATAATCAATGAACAACAAAGCAGAACAAAAAAGTAAAATAAAACTGGCGGACTGTGATCTAGATATGCTGATGATAAGATCATGTGTCAGAGATAGGCTCATTTAAGAATTCATTTTGAATAATTTTAAAAAATTGACATTTTCAAATATATTTTCAGTTTCTTCAATCTTGTAACTAGGAGAAAGTGGCAAAGAAGGAATAATTAAAACTGGCATCTTCAATAAGTTAAAAAAATTTAAAAAAAAGATGGCATGCTTCAAGATTTCCTGTACCATCCAAGCCTGAAACGATCCAGTTTCCCATGATTATTTAGGTGGAGTAAAGGCATAATGGTGGATCCTAGAGAAGAACAAGTGGTCATTGGAATACCAATAGTACATATGAAGACCTTGTCATTCCTGATCAGGGGCCTCCCAATGGTGATCAGAAATACTGGAGGAAGGTAAGTCAAGACGACCATCACTAGGCTGTTGATGAGGGTCTGAATGGCTCTTTGCTTCTGTGGGTGGATGTTTATTCTGCCAGAGTCTGACCTAACTAGAGTATAAAAGATAAAAGAATCGCAGATTCCAATTATTACAAGAGCTGTTATAAATGGCACAGCCGGAAGCATGGTGTAATATAACCAGTAAAAAATAATATATGAAATCCCATTGGCCACAGTGAGAGTCCAAACAATGCCTGCCATCACAACTCTGGGAGTCAGACTTTTTATCGTGTGGTAGGTGATTGGATGAACCACAGCCAGGTAACAATCCAGACAGATACAAGCCATCAGAAGGGGTCTACCACATGCGTTCAAGGTATACGTGAAATTCCAAAAATGTTCAAACACTCCACTGTGAAAGATGAAATGATTTGCCAATCCAGCTGGAATGAAGGCAAAGAAGACAACATCCATGACGGCGAGGTTCAGCATGAAGAAATCATTTGGGGTGTAGGGTGCTCCTCTCCTGTGAGTCTTAAACATCTCCCAGAGGATGGCAACAGTTGCAGGAAAACCAAAAACAAAGCACAAGATTGCACCAACAGCCCAAAGATATCTTCCCCATTCAATGCCTTCACATATCCCAAAATCAAAGTTTTGTGCAAGAACTCCTGATGTTGCAGAGTTGTTGGGCTTGTGCTCTGAGCGCAAGTATATTTCAGAAAACATTGTTGAGCAGAGCAGTGGACTTAGACCTGAGAGATACAAACATGCAACTTTAGTGCATGAAACAAACACAAATAACATGTTAAAAAACTATACTGTAAAGGAAATATATTCATCTTGGAAGAATCTTACAGTCCTGTCAAAATACTTTCTCCCATAAGGTGTCTTCATTTTTTCAGATTTTTATTTTCACAAGTTGGATGATAGAAATGTCCCCAAAAACATATTGTACCTTCTGTATAGCAGGTGTTGTAGGAATGTTTCTCAGAGGTGCCGTAGTTTCCTGTTGCATTGACAGGGTAAACACCTGTGATTGCTGCATATACCTCAGTCATATATATACCTTGGGGTCGGTTTGACTTTTGCAAATCAAATATTAAGGGAAAAGAGCGGAGGCGAAGAAAGTCTTCCATTGGCTGAGTTGACTGTAGCTCAGTTGGTAGAGTCGTTGCCTCTCAACCAAAAGGTCAAGGGTTCAATCAACATGTTCAATTTGTCAAGACACTTAACCCTGAATTGTCCCCTCTGCTTCGATGGCGGTATATGAATGAGATTAGTGACTTCTGATGGATGACACTACAAAGCATATACTACACACACGACCATCAGTGTGTGAATGGGTAGGTGTGACATGAAGTGTAAAAGTGCGTTGGGTAGTCGGAAAACTAGAAAAGCTCAAGTCCATTTACCATTTGCAAATCAGGGAGAGAGAGTAGGGAATGACATGCGTGAAAGGAGCCACAGGTCGGAAGGACCACAGCCTCCATACATGGGGTGCATGCACTAACCACTGCGCCCCAGTTTAATCTATTTTAACTTCTATACATTAGCCCTGACTTGTAACTGGTAGTTTAAGTATTTAACATTTTTTAAGAATTATCCAGAAAAGTTCTAGATAAGTTCCTCCAGCAATCCTCAGCTGGGTCAGCTGGTTTCCCTCTTACTGTAAGATAAACTGTGGTAAGTTTTAGATTTTAGATTTTAAAACACCCAACTATTCATTCCTAATTTAAAATCAATATTCATGAATGTATACAGAGTCTAAAACACATATCCAATGTCTTATTAGTACAGGTTTTAATAAGGGAATATGTTTTCATCAAAGCAGTGATGTAACACACATATAACATAAGAGAGAAAATTAATAACAGCATACAAGAACTAATATACTTAAATGAACAAAATCCACGACTAATAACAAAAATTGGAACAATGGAAAACATGAAAAGTTACGTAATCAAAAAATTTATATTTACAAGATAACGACCTGAGTCAGTATGAGAACTGAGGGTTATGTTGTTGTTTTTTTTATGTTTGTTTTATTGTTTGTTTTTTTGTTAATTAGTTTATTTGAATCAGGGACAGTGTACAAAATAACATCAGACTCAGAAGAGAAAAGATGCTTTGTAACAGATTTGACTAACTAGCTCATTTCCATCTGTAGTCCGTGTGCAGATGATGGAAATATAGATCAACAAGTCACGTAAGCATGCACACATGAGTGCACACACTAACACACACATTTTACAAGAGCGAAGAACAACAAAGAACAGTATATAGATATTACAACATTATGTACACGTTTCCCGAGTTGTCAAAAAGTTGTAAAGAAACCTAAAAAGCATCTTCAATAAGTAAAAAAAAAAAAAAAGATGGCATGCTTCAAGATTTCCTGCACCACATAAGCCTGAAACGATCTAGTTTCCCATGATTATTTAGGTGGAGTAAAGGCATGATGGTGGAGCCCAAACTGGAAGTGATGGACATTGGAATACCAATAGTACATATGAAGACCTTGTCATTCCTGATCAGGGTCCTCCCAATGGTGATCAGAAATACTGGAGGAAGGTAAGTCAAGACGGCCATCACTAGGCTGTTGATGAGGGTCTGAATGGCTCTTTGCTTCTGTGGGTGGATGTTTTTTCTGCCAGAGTCCGACCTAACTAGAGTATAAAAGATAAAAGAATCGCAGATTCCAATTATTACAAGAGCTGTTATAATTGGAACAATGGGAACAAAGGAGTAATAAAAGGAAAATGAATAAAAAAATAAAATCCCATTAGCTAATGTCAATATCCAAACAATGCCAGTCATCACAACTCTGGGAGTCAGACTTTTTAGCTTGTGGTAGGTTATTGGATGAACCACAGCCAGGTAACAATCTAGACAGGTACAAGCCATCAGAAGGGGTCTACCACATGTGTTCAAGGCATAAATACCATTCCAAATTGATTCAATCGCCGAGTTTTGCAAAATGAAATGATTTAATAATCCAGGTGGAAGCAAGGTCAAGAAGACAACATCCATGACGGAGATGTTCAGTGTTAAAAAATCATTCGGTTTGAAGGGAGTTCCTCTCCTGTGAGTCTTGAACATCTCCCAGAGGATAGCAACAGTCGCAGGAAAACCAAAAACAAAGCACAGACCTGTAAAAATTGCCCAAACAGATCTCCCCACCTCATTGTCGTTACAAATACTAAAATCAAATTCCTTGAAGAATGGCGTGAATGAATTGTTGGAGTGGCGCTTGAAGCGGAGATGTATTTCAAACAACATTGTTTGGCTTGGCAGAGAAGTAGATGAAGACCTGTTAGATATAAAAAAAATACTACTTCAGAGCACAAGAGACACATAAAAAGACAACATACAGTTTTATGGAAAGTATCACACTCTGTATAAACTGGAAATTATTTAAATAGATGTCACATACTGTACCTGTTCTTTAGATTTGGTAGGGATGTTTTATACCGATGTCCTGCTGTGTCTATCCTCAACTGAAGTGTCGAACACCTGTGGGAACAGCCGCATATGTTTGGACGTCGATATCTATTTCAAGATAGTGACAATGACAAATAATATGCTTATGGAAAAGAGCAGACCCACAAATCCCATGACACTATCAAAGGCTCATAAGGATAATCAGCCATGTATTTACACTACACTGTCCACAGCTGACCTTTTGACCTGACAGCAGGGTCTCTGGTTAACATAGATGGAACGTTGAGAGACATAAGTGTGACCGTTAGTTTATTTACACCTGATCCTATGTCGATTCATGTTGTAAAGATAAATGTTTCGTGTCACAAAGCCAAGGCAAGAGCCATATGTACATACAGAATACACATGAATATATATAAATATTTCTATCCAATCTCTGAATTTATATAAATGTTTCTATCCAAAGTTTGATTTATTAATTACAAAAGCCACTAAAGCCATGTTAACACAGCTGTAAAGAGAGTCCTTTATGTTATTCCTGGGGTTTTCTCTTTGTTGGTTCTGCAACACCCTAAAATGAAGAGTGAGGGGCGTGGTTGGTTGCAATCTGCAACCTCTCCACCTTATCCTAAACTTAGAAGTCTGCAAATGAAGTGATTAAACAACGCTCAGATATGTAATGTTAATGTTGATCCCTGCATTGACTTGTCTCATCTAAAATGATTTAAATGTCATCAGAGTTGAAAAACAAGATGATTTAAGAGCTCATTACTGAACCCTTTGTCAAGACTGGACAAATGAATGTGTTTTTAGTGTCATCATGTGGAAAGAAAGCAAAATGTGTGGCGACACCCTTCGCACTGCAGGCAAATTTGGTGTCAGAGAGTTTTCCTCACTGATTCATCATTTAAAAGTGTGACTGACCAGAAGTCAATGGGTTTCAGGCAGTGAAGTGGCTGACAGGGCTGATAGATTTATCTGCTCATCCAGCACATTAAATTGCAGATTTTAGTCTTTAAACGATCCAATTTCCTCTCACATTGACAGAAAGAAAAATTTGAGATCATGGCTTCGCAGAATTTCTGCTTCTTTGAGGTTAAATCTGGGTTGCTCCATCAGCATCAATGCTAATTTCAGAGTCTGTTAGCTTGGTAACTTACAAAACACGGCAAATACATTTGTTTTTGTTTTATTGTGAAGAATGGACTCTTAGATTAATTTTAAGAACTTTGTTGTAGTAACTTACAATAAGCACAAGAGGGAGCTGTTCTTAGGTTATACATGATTACGCAACAAAGCAGCGTGCTACTCGACTTATTGAAACTGGGTTGTGGTTTTTAATTATACCACAACTAAGAGTTGTCCGTGGCCCAGTTATATACTCTATCCACATGTAGGGGCTTTAAATAGTGATTGAGGAAGGCCTTCTGTAGCTATATAAATGACCACAATCTAAATGACCAACAAGGTACCCCGCGCACATCCAACCTATGCTCTCAGGTGCCGGTCAGTTACAGGAACATACAATAAAAAAAATAAATTACCCTTTGAGAACATTACGCTCCCAGAATGCAGGCCTGATCTTGGTACCTACAGTCTCTTAATGTATTATGGGAGGTAGAGCTTTCAGTTATCAGGCACCCCTCTCCTTTGGAATAATCTACTTATTTACTATTTGATAAAGCTTATAGTTATGGCAGGCCCAGGTATGGACCAGTTCCTAGTTATGCTGCTATAGGCAAAGACTGCTCCTTGATATCTCTCCCACTTTCTCCGTGCATTATCATATGACACTATTTGCAAATATTCATTACTATGTATGCACATTGCATTGGTTCTGTAGTTATATTGATGTTTTATTTCAAGATGCATACATAACCCTGATTGCTATAAACTCAGTCAGACCAATAACATGTCGTGTTAGTGGCTTTTTTCTTCCTGTTTTAATAAGATAAATCAATTCAAATCAAACCTAATACCATCCTCTCTGTCTAGCGGAGGATCACCAGACTCAAATCTGGGACATCCAGTGCATGCCTCGGGCCACTGAGGATCCTATACTGGTTTACCCGGGTGAAGGAAGGATCAATAATGTTCAATTGCCTCCACCCAGCCCAACTAGATTGCTATCTGCAACAACAACTGCCTGATTATCCTCTTACTCTGAGTAGCAGTCAAGAGGGGGACTCAAAAACATTTTTTGTTAAATTTACCAGCTAATATAAGTTTGTTGAAAATAATTTTATGTTAAAAAGGACAGAGCAAGATTTAGTTCATATTCATATCAACATTTTATTTTTTTCAGAGTTAAACAATTCCTCGTAGTTTACCAGCTGTTAAAATAACTTCACATTGACTTAAGTGAACAACATAATGATAAGAATGTATAGTCCAGATTCACAGTTAAAAATGATAGTTTGAATGTATAATACTGAGAAAATACTGCCTGACATCATCTCACATCTTTAACTGACTTACAGTGAATCACAAATGCTGCGAAACATGTTGTTATAAAGGGGTTGGAATGTGATGTGATTACAAGACGCCGTAGTAAAGTGTCATTTCTGATACTTACACATGTTTCAGTATGGAGCCATGAAGCGATATTATTTGCTGAAAATAAACAGAAAGCTACATGTTCATACATCCATTTTCCGGGGCCAGATAAGGTCCTAGTGTAATCTATGCAGGCAAAATCTACAGTTCAGACATGCCAGAGATATGTTTGCAGTGAGTTTTTAAGGTGTCCCCATTACATGCACCAAGTAGCAGTGACAAGATTATGACATCTATTTTTATTTAAAAGGGTGAATATTCATATCATGATTACAATTATTTAGAATCAATTTAATGGAGGCCAATGAAAATTTTTACTGTAAGGAAAGTATGCTTATTCGCTATCCTGCCAGGGTTAGGCATGATTGAAGAATGATACCACTCATGTTTGTATAAAAGTGTCAAGCTATAGCCAGCAGATGCTAATCTTAGCTAAGATTGAACACAGAAACAGCCATCCTTTTTAATTTGACGGGAACCCAAATGCACAATAGTCTTCAAACTACCAGTAAGTAGGGCTTTTTGTTTCAAATAAAGACACTCAAAAGTTGGCTAACAGAAATCTGCATCAACCTAAATTTACAATATTGTGTTCTAAGCTTCTGTAAATTGATTGTTATTCAGTTTAATTTGGGCAGGCTAAGATGATATATTTATAACATAGGCAATTCAGCAGTCCAAGCTTGGAATCACACTGCAGCTTTTCAACTGTTTTACCCAGCATGCAGTGGGCAGGCCCCATTAACAATGACCAGGAGTGATCATTGATGCTCCATGTGGTAAGTGTTGACAGTGGTTATCTTTTTTTTTCAGCTGCAGGAGTTTACTGCAGGAAGTTAATGATCTATTTTTTAAAGTTTTTTAGATCTAGCAAAAAGACGAGAGCCTTCATATAGCATGACTTTCTTAGCTTTGAGAACAAATTAGGGACAGCTATGATAGCGATGCATATGTATGCTAGGTGCTTACTACGACTAGGATAGTATTTTGTGATTATCGTCATTAAACAATTTTAGAAAAAAAAACAATAGTTTAGGTCTTGGCAACACTGTGCAATTACTGTGTGCAAAACCAGATGTCAATGAAAGTGGTTTGGAAAAGGGTCTAAGCAGCCAAATGTTTTATGATCCAGATTTTCTGACTGAAATGAAAGCTTATTTTCACTAAGGTTTTTGGGGATGCTTAATGAGACTTAACTTAGGTGTTATATGCATCTTACTTTGTTTAGCCCAATGTTGGCTAATGTGAGCTGTGCACTTTTTAAGTCATGCTAAGTTAATTCATGTTTTCAAGCTTTTGCTTTTATTTATTGTAAAGTGTTTTATGTGTTTTCATCAAAGTCGGGAAAAGAAGCAAAAAAATATAAATATTTTTGAAAGTTGAAACTATTTCTTAACTCTCAAATAACAATTTGGGTTATAGCCTCAAATTTTCAGTACAGGTCAGGCCCTGTACTTGACAACCAGGAAACACAATACACAGATTTAAATCAGGATCAGGATAAGTCGTGACACAAAATATGCAACTCTCAAAATTCACATTTTCTTCTTGTTCTATCCATGCAATTAAGGGATAGACATAAGGTACAAACACTAAGAGATCGAAGCAAAATGTGATCCTTGTTCAATCTTACTTTACACTAACTTAGTGTAATCTTGGGTTGTCACTGTGAAATGGATATCTTTGTTATTAACTGGATTTTGTGACACTATATTTGCTGTCTGTTCATTTGTTACTGATTAGTCATATGGCTCCTTCAAAAAGTCTTTAAGGAGCACTGCTTCAAAGCCACACTGACTGCCACGAAAACAATTTTTTGAGGGTGTTCAGGTGATAGTCAGCACAGGGTCGGAGAGGTGTTTCTGGATCTCAGCCAGTCCTGATGTAATGTCCAGGTTTCCTGGCAGTGATGGGTAGCGGAGTTTGCCACAGAGCCCAGGGTTTTCCATTAGGGGGGATTTTACTGATGGCTGGGGTAGCTGATGAGTCGACCCTGTATGAGTCTCACTTTCTGGGGTGATGGTCATGAACATTGTGTCGTCTGACGCCAAAGTCACATGGATTCCACTGGACAATGACTCCTGGGACTTCTTGTTGAATTTCAGGTGAGTCTGTGTAGAGCTCTACAGTAAAGAGATCACATGTAAAAAGCTAGAATGAACACACTATTTGCTAACACAGTGTCTGACAATTTCTCTGCAAGTTCCAATGTATTAGTTAGTGCAATTGTATACCTGTGTTGCTGCTAGACTGTCCATCTGTATGGGGGAAATGGGGTACATGCTGTGCATCACTGGTGTCCCAGTCCCATACAAACCAGGAGAGTCTGTCGACAGGGTACTGGATGATACAGTGCTGTAGGCAGGGGGTACAGGAGCTATCTGCCTTTGGAGAAGCTGGAGTATAACATTGATGTCTGCTGTCATACGAGTCTCCAGTCTGGTGAATGAGGAGGGAATCGAAATGGCAGAGGGTGATCATTTGTATCAGTAACACTTTTCAGGAACCTATTTTTCAGAACTAATCAACAGTCAAGCATGGTTCTCAAACATTGGTCTTGCATCTTTAATAGATCCCTAACCTCCAAACAGTGGTCTTAAATGTCAATGTATTTGCATCTGGTTGTTTACCTTGAGAGAATTGTCAAAGTGTTATTGGAGGTCTGGTACAGAATAATAATGGAAGGGTTGTCAGGAAGGCTAAAGAGTGCCCACATGAAAGTAGTAAACTCTTTCAGACTTCATCAGTATTATTTCCGGTTGTAAGTTTCAAATTTAAATCTTTGTGACCTATGAAATAACCAGAAAATCTATTTCCCTTAATACTGTATGCTTTCACTTGGATCAGAACAAAAAACAACTTAAGGCATTATTGAAGTCACCTGTTGAGCTGTGAATGTAAAATCTCAAGTCGTGACTCCAGCTCACTGGGCCGTTCTTCTGTGAAAGGTGGGGGATGGTATGAGTTGCGTACGGAGGAAGATCGCCAGGAACGACTGGAAAACTGTTGTGAGTGTCGGTCTGGCCAGTATTGATACATTCCCGGCACATTCAAAGATGAAACTGAGGAAAATATAGAGGCAAGCTAGTGGTGAATATCCAAAACCTTTACTGTTTTGCAGAAAAAAGACTATTAAAGGAATTTTAACCTCTTGGGTACTGTACAGTTTTGAGATAATAAAGTATTCAACTCTACAACAACATTTTACCTCGGAGCCTCAGTCCATTATGCAACGCTATCATGCAAACAAACCCAATAATGCTCTCCAGGACAGACTTAATTTAAGATTCTTTTTCATCTACCTTTTTGGCCTTGGTCCATCATTGCTTCCCTGCCCACTGTGCTGCCACTAGGGGGTAGAAGCTGCACTACAGAGGGGGAGTAGTCCTGTCTAGCATCTTCTGAAGGACAAAGCTCGACTCTGGCACTTTGAGCAAGGGGCTTAGCCAGTTCTTCACTTGACTGGGAATATTGGGATCCACAGCTACAATGGTCATCCCAGTGGCCTTGGGAGGTTGAGTGGTGATGATGACAATGGTAGGACTGAAGGGGGTAGGAGTCTTCATGATCAATTCCATCTGTTCACAGGAAATAATTCAATTACTCTTAGGTAATGACCCCATTCAGGGTGTCCAGAAACCAGAAACTTTCTCTTAACATTTCTTTAATAGAAGATAAATCCTCAGTCCATTATAGGGCAGACATAAACAGGAGACAACATTCAAAGTCTGCATAGTAACAATTAATGGAAATAATGTATATTATTAAGAAGTATTACTTCAAATTCTTGTTTGCTGATAGCTAGATTCCTACTGAAACTGCTTATTATGGGTTTCACCTCTTTCAGCTCTGAGACATTAAACCTTGAGCCAGTGGATGGCTGAACTGGGCACCTTGTCTCATTGGCACTATAACAATGGTCCAAACTGACTAGTTGTTAAACTTTACGATACTATCCTGTGCAATAATTCCATTTGTCCAGTTAAGGTTAATAAAAACAATGTCTGAATGTTATTTTCAGTTAGATTACTTGATTCCGAGCAGACCATTTCTTAGGGCATTACTAACATTAACGTGAATCTTTTATGTGAAATACTAGATGACGTGAAAAAAAATTGTGTGCAGGATATCTCACCTGGCTTGATTCGGTAGTCCATGGTGTGGATTCTCTGTCTTGACTTGTGACGATACCCACAGTCATCGCCGGAATCATCCGTTGTTATTATTGGTGGAACTTGTTCGGCCTGATGAACAAAACAACATTGTTTTTATTATGTTCAATTTTGTCTTGGCTTTACAAAATCAACAGTTGCTATTCAAGCTTGGAGCTCTCGGATGGCACAATTCAGCAATTAAGAGTACAAGATGAAAGAGAGATGCAGAATTACGCTTGCAAGGGATATTGTGATTCAGTGTCAGAACTTTAACCCCTGCAAAACCAAGGCACTCAACAAAAGAGTTGTTAGCTAATAGCACTAAAACAAAATAAGCAGAACATCCTTTAAAGTACAGCACTCTATTGGTCTTACAGCTAACCATTTATTCTCCTCATGCCACTGGTACCAGTGTCCATTTTTAAGCCAACATACATCTCTCAGGTCAAACGTAATCTCAAGGTTCCTCCAGAAGTTGTCTGCAAAGCTTGGGTAGATGTCCAGGACCTCCAGCAGGTCGTCCCTCCGTATACGATGCAAGTCACAGTAGGTGATGGTGTAGACATCTGAACTGGACTTCCCTGGCTCATCATACAAATGGATAGGTTCCCCAAATATGTCATTCTTTTCTGCAAGATCAATGATAATTTCTTTTACTTCTATATATTAGGGGATGGCGTTTTGGAATTATGGCTTTGGAGCATTTTTAGGACACAACAACCAAGTCGTCTATGGCTGGATGTCTTTACCTAATAAGGCAACCACAACATCATCTCTGATGACCTGAATGGAACCACGAGAGATAAAGAAGAGCGAGTCCAGGATATCCCCATAGTGAATAAGAGTATCTCCTGGAGGAGCATGGACTGTCTTGAACCTCATTCCCAAGGCACGCAGACAAGCCTGACTGCCTCCATGGAAAGCCTTGCTATTCTGTAGCAGAGATCTGTTCAAGTGAAGACAAATGTCTGCCTGCAAAGACTCTGGAAATCCCTTCAAGACCTAAATGTGAGACAAGACAATTGATATATAGTCAGTTAGATACAGCATGCAGAGATTCTGATCAACAATAGTTACAGGTTAAAGTAGAACTGAGACAGACAAAAACTCTTTTTACTTACAGCATTCATGTCAATGCCATTTGTGTAAGACCACGCATGCTGAAAGTATTCCTCCAGCCGTTGGCGAAGGCTACCGGGGATTTGGTGGAATCGGATGAACTCTTTGACTCTCAGCATCTGGGTGTGGTAGCGAGTTGTTCCAGAATACAGTCGCTGGATGATAGCTGCCACATTCCCAAATATGCTGGCATACATGAGTGCTGGGACAGAAGAAGCAGTGAGGAGATCAGAAAGAAGGCTTTGGAGTTTAATTGCAACATTTTTTTGAACATGAAACAGGTTTAGTTCATGTCCTGTATTGTAAAGAACTGTAGGAAATAATTAGGGTTTTTAAACTCACAGCCGATTACCATGACGCAGATTGAGAAGATCTTCTCTGAGTTGGTGTTCGGAGAGACATTACCAAAGCCAACACTTGTCAAACTGCTCAAAGTGAAGTAAAGAGCAGTAACATACTTGTCTTTGTCTGATGGACCCGAGTTGGAATCACTGTCATTGTATAACTTTCCTACTTGTTCAGCCAAGTTGTCAAGCCAGCCAGTCTCTGTGTATGGCCTCTCCACAAAGCCAATGGCATACCAAATGCAAGCAAGCCAATGGGCAATGAGTACAAAGGTGCACATAAGCAAGAAGAGAACAGCAGCCCCATATTCAGAATATCTATCCAACTTTCTTGCCACACGGACCAATCGCAGTAGTCGGGCTGTTTTCAGCAAGCTTGTGAGGGTCGCCATCTTTGGGATCAATGAAAAACAAGGAAGATGGTGTTAGGTAGGGAAATGTTGTGTCAGTTGATCAAACTAAAGGACTCTGAGGAATTGAATTTAATAAAGGTTAAATTTTGAATGATTTTGTAACTGCAAACATTGGAGGACAGTAAAACAATTTTAGTTTCTCACCTCATCAGAGCCAGATCTGAAAATGAGGAGGTCAAAAGGGATTGCTGCAAACAGATCAATGGGGAACCAGCCTTTGATATAGTGCTTGGCTATCCTGCTCGGCTGTGTAACCACCTCGTCATTTTGGTCAACATACGTTGTACGAAGGTTGATGACAATATCCACAATAAATAGCACGTCCACCATAAGATCCGCCACATTCAGAGGGTTACATGTGTAGCCACAACTCCTTTGACGCAAGTCCAAGAGAAAGGCAGCTGAGTAAGGGGTGAAAACCGCCGTGTAGAGGACCAGAAGGAGAATAATCCAGTCCCAAAATGCCTTGAACGGGCTGTAGTGAAGCAAGATCCACCATGTTTTCTCAGGCACCTGGAGTTTGTATTCAGGAAGTACATCAGACTCCAAAGAAAGTACCTAAGCATAAAGAGTTCATCAATATACAGTGATTCTCTCAATGAACATTGACTTACAGTAATCCTTTAACCTTGAAATCTGAGCTGCTGCCTTTTCTTTAAACATTATTACAAATGTGTCTATCTTTTCCGTTATATATATATATATATATATGATTACGCTTGAATTAACCAATCAGAATATTGCAATTCTCCTCTCTTGACTCAAAGCAGATCTATTTTTTTTTTCATTTTAAAATGCAAACTTTCTCTGAAACTGAAAGAAATATTTTGAAAACTATCATTGCAGCTTCAAACAATTAACAGACCTTTTTTTGAAGACATAGTGTTCTGATCAAGTATTTCCAGATAGTAAGCGAATCACAAATGCGAAGCCAAAACAACAGTATGCCACAATCATCTGCCCAAAGGCTTATTATGTGCAGGACACTGTTGGGATGAAGATCTGTACTGATGAATTGGGTGTCACAATTACACAACTGAGTTCATGCACAGTATACAATCTATAGCCCAATTTCAAAATATTTTCTGTCAACTCTTGAGTAACAAATTAATGAAAAACTGTGATTCCAATTGTGTGTACACCATCAATCACAGTATGGCCTAATCTGCCTGCTTTGATGAAAACAACTGAATGGGGAACCTCTTTTTAGTGTACGTCCTGTATACATTACAGGACTAATATGACTTTATATTCCATGTAAATGTCAATCACTTGACTTGCATCAGTTTCATATCTATCCAAAACATTCCAAAAAGGCAGCACTGCAGAATGATGAGCCTGAGGGCTCCAGCAGTAACACAAATACTGTAGGTCTAAATTGAACTTCGGTTGAATGTAACTTTCCTTTTCATGCCCAGAAGGGAAACATCCAGCCACCAAACCATCTAGTGATTTTTCCACTTGCTGGTTAATTAACAGCAGTCTGACTGTAAGCCTTAAGGTTTTTTTTAAATCAAGCAGTGCTTAATTATTGCTCATTGTTGTAAACTGAACCTCTCAGACAGTGAAGGTTTCAAAGCATTCTGTAGTTAAATACTAATCATTTTAAATTAAGTGAATAGCTTATACTGTTGATTTAGAGCTTGACAATGGGACTTCCTAGCTCTCAGACAGGAAGATACTGAGCCCTGACTGAGCATCTTGTCCCCCATACCTGTGTGACCTTCTCTGTGACGTTCTGAGAGCGGTCCTTCACCTTGGAGGGACTGAGCAGCTCCATCCTGGGAGTTGGTGGAGAGCGGCATTCAGGGCCCATACTGGCTGGTCCCCCACTCTTCCTAAGCTCTGAGTCAGACATGGACCTCTGCTGGCCTACATTGATCATAGAAACATGTTTGTATTAATGTTTAAGCCAAAAGGTACTACAAAATATTTACTTTACTTTTTTATCACATATTTTACGAAAACAAGGTTTGGCCTATTTCCATTATGACTACAACTTTAGATGTCAGTATCGCTGTTCGCCCCTTTACTTACTGCACTCATTATGTAGTTTTCTCTCATCCTGGACTGTCTCCTTTACAATCAACCTTGGTACTTACTGGCTTGGGAAATATCAGTGACGTTTAATATTGTGTACCCTCCCATATAAAATTCCACTCTGCTCTGATTTCCCAGAATGCCAATATAGCTGTGCCCCTCCCAATTTCCAGATCATCTCAACTCTTGACTCTAAGAGTTACTAAAGAGGGAAGGCAGCAGTTGAAATCTAGAAAAATCTCAACTGTCAAAATGGTTAACATTTTGGTGAAATATTCAACTTGCACTGAGAGAAAAAAAACATTCAACGTACCTGATTCAAAACAAGAATGCAAGATCCTTCTCTGCCTCAAAATCTAGGGAGCCATGGATCAAATATCCATTCTTCAGGATCTCTTTTGTGCAAAAACATTCACTCTCCTCCTCCATGGTTCATATTTAGGCTAAACAAATGCAAGTTTCATTCAGATGTCAATGTTGAACTCTCCACTGTGGCACAAGGCAATGGACTGGCCAGCAGCTCGCATGTTGCTGCGAAACACTCGCCAACACTGACAACCAATCAATGCCATGATATTGGTGAGAGGAACTGACAGAAAAATCAATGACCAGCATTGATAAACAGAGCAGATGGGCTGAAAGCCATTACACTGGACTTCCTTGATAACATTGTACTACCATCTATATAGTTTGGTGGTGCAGGTCTAAAATATAGTTCAGGCTGTGACATACATGACAATAGGGTGTGACAAATAAAATCAGCAGACTAAATGTACAGTTCCCGCTCAATATGTTGCATGCATAACGTTAATGTGGCATCATATTGACTGCAATGTTGGCACCACAGTAATATGAGGGGGTAACGACTTGTGATGACATTGGCTCAACATGCCCTTCAGCTGTAACCTTTAGTCATCTGGATTCTTTTGTTTTCTAAGAATACAATAAATGCACATTTTCTTTTTCATTTCCCTTGCATGGAAGTCCTAAGCAGACATGCATCCATACAATATATATACCCCATTTCCCCTTGATAACAATTGGCTGGTCACTGCGACTGGCCAGATTATGACAGGCCCTTAAGCCATAGCCTGCATTTAGGAGCTAAGCTTCTTTCTATACTGTATTTGTTTATGCTTTTGCAACTCTGGGTGATCCAAGATTATCAAGTCAAGATCTTGAAATAGTTCTCAGTTCTTACCGTAAACCCGGTTTTACGCTGATAAGTAAGACATTGTGTATGACATCAAAAATACTGTGAAGCCAATCATGTTCAAATGAAAGATTTATGTGTGCACATTATATGAAAACTTGATACCAACTGTGAAATGCAACTTAGCAATGCAATTTAGTAAACAGTCCTTAAATTGAAGCACTTAAAGAAAATTCAGCAGGGCAGGTGTGGCAGGCTTTTTCATTCAAGATACCAGCAAATAATTAACTTCAGATTTTATCGCAGACAAGATTTTAACTTTTTTTTTGCTCACAAACTTTTTGCAAGATTGAAGAAATAAAAATGACCAGTACACAAATATTTTCAAGCTGATAGTGATCATCATGACTAATTATGATGAGTACGAGTTGGTTAATCCTTTCTCAGCAAAATTAAATGTTGATTCAGTGTCCACCCATTGTCCAGGAAGTGACCTCAGCTATCAGCCTGGATGTTGTCCCAGACTCGAACTACATCTGGACTGTCAGTCAGAGCTTCTATTAGTGTTGAAGCCGCATTCAACTGGTCCTGGTCCAGAGACGAGAGGGTGCGAGGAACAAACTCCAAACCTGCAGATGTGATTTGCATCCCCAGCTCCACCAAAGAGGCCCGCACTTTCCTCAGGTCTGTCATGTCGCAAATAAACTACAGAGAGAGAGTGACGGATCAAACAATTAATTCAAACAGGGCAGGGCTGCAACTTCATCTCAATGCTTCTTAATATTACTGCATTTACTCTAGAAAATGTAAGTTGAAAAAATATTACAGATCCTTCATAATTTCCCCTAATCAAACTTGACCTTAAACCATAATTTATTTTTCCTTTTAACAGTCCAAAAATACAGCTATGCATTAAAATGATACTAAACAGAGTAAATAAACATTCTTTGGCATTTCGGCTTGATAAATGACTAGATCCTATAGGCTTTCACACAAGCCGCATTTCCTTTAGTGCTGCTGTTATTTGTTTCTATGGAATCATTCCCTTTAAATAACCCCTTAGACAGGAAACCTCTTCATCTCTGACCTGCAGGATGGGCTGTTCCTCTTCATCCTCAGTCTCTTTAACATCTTCAGCTCCAGCTTCAATGGCCAGCTCCAAGGCTCGCTCCATCGACAGGTTCTGTCCCGGCACAACCACCACCCCCCTCCTATTGAAGTTGTGGCGGGCTCCGTCTGACAGCATCCCCCTGTGGGCGAGAGAAGAATTACATCTCTGTGAGACAAAGTTATCCTTCATTATCTTTTTTTATTACCAGATGATCCGATCAGCTGTTTAAATGTATTAACCACACAAGTTTTATGTTAATTTCTATTAGCCATATTATTTTATTATTATTATTATTATTTTGTTTTAATTTGGTGTTTGTTTTTTGGGGGGGTTTTTTTACATCTTAAAGATTTTTTTTTTCACAAATCACAAAACTGACAACAGGACAGTGTGTCATTGAGATAGAGGTGATGTGATTTGGCAAATGAACTGTGCAAAATAAGCACTCATTTAAACTCACACTTGCTTTATACAGAATTTCCCATAGTGCATCTGGATAGCAGCTACAGTTGTACTCAAGCATTATGACACTTGCCTTTTTATACCAGCTGTATATATAGGTGCAACTCAAATAATTAGAATATCGTGGAAAAAGTGAAAAAAAATCTGTCATTTTATTCATTAAGTGAAACTTTCATATATTCTAGATTCAATCGACATAAAGTGAAATATTTTAGCCTTTTCTTTGTTTTAATGTTGGTGATTACGGCTTACAGCTCATGAAAATCAAACATCCAGGATCTCAAGATATAAGAATATTACATAAGAGCAATCATAAAAAGGATTTATAAAAACAGAAATGTTTACCCTTCTGAAAAGTATGTTAATATATGCAATCAATACTTGGTCAGGGCTCATTTTGAATGAAATACTGCATCAATGCAGCAGGACATGGAGGCAATAAGCCTGTGGCCCTGCTGAGGTGTTATGGAAGCCAAAATTGCTTTGATAGCGGCCTTCGGCTTGACTCCATTATCTGAAGTCTCTCATCTTCCTCTTGACAATACTCCATCGATTCTCTGTGAGGTAGAGGTCAAGTGAGTTGGCAAGCCAGTTTTATGTAATATTCTAATATTTTGAGATCCTGGATGTTTGATTTTCATGAGCTGTGAACTGTAATCATCGAGATTAAAACGGAAAAATCGCTTGAAGTGTGATAATGGTGTCATAACATTTTTGCCACTGCTGCCCCTACCCATTCTTATTAAGCAGGCGTCTGATATCTTGTTGGCTGCGCGAGTTGTTTTCAGTCAGGACCTCGATGAGCAGCAAACACCCACCAGGCCCCCGAGCTTCAAACATGTGCTGAGTTGCTGGTTTTGCTTTTTCCTGTAACACCAGACAAAGACGTCAAAAAGTTTCCTGCGATATATTACACCAGCAGAGTTTTGCAAAAAAGTCTGTGTCGAGTGTACCAAATCATTCTTTTTATATTTATATGAACTAGTTAAGACATAGATCTATAGACCTGCTAATTTAACAGACAGCTAAAGGAAAATGAAATATTGTCAGCTGTTGGAAGAAACATCACAAAGACATTGAATGTTCTTTTTTTTTTTTATTATTATTATTAATTTTACACCCATCAGTATGTGACAGTGTTGTGTCCACCTACCGCACTCTTGATTGCAGCCTCTACGGATGCTTTAGGCATGTTCTTGCCTCTGCACTGCTCCAGTATGTGGGCTAGGTTTAAATTCATTTCAGGGTTGGATCCTCCCTCTGCAAATTCCATCAAAATGTAAGTCATCAAAAAGAACACTCTCCAGCTATTATTAAAATGTGTGACTTTTTTTTGATTCATTCAACAAGTCTCACCCTTCACAGCTATCTTAATCAGCATACCAAACTTCATAAACATCTTGCCCCTCGCCTCGTCTTTAGGTCCCTTGATGTGTTTCACCTTCGACCATTTGTTGTGTCCTGCACACAGGGCGCAGAGCAGCTGCAGCGACCGGACAGGAGACGACCTCCACGACGGAAACTGCACTGCCAGCGGGACGACGGGCTCCACCGGGGACAGAAACCTCCCTGGGACTGCTGTCAGTGACTGGGGGCGCAGAGAGCAGAGAGCCCTCCGCACCACAGACCCCGCCATGCCCTTCATACACACAACCAACCAGAGTGTTACTACATGTCAAGTAAAGAAAACAATAAAAAAACAGTTTAAGAGCCAACTTTAAACCTCCGGGTGAAGGAAATCCATTAGCATGTAAATTAAACATTAATATTTGTATCGACAAATACATCAAACTGTCTTACAGTTTCGACAAGTCAGAAGAACATGCAGCTGCTCCTGTCCTTGTTGTGAAGCGGTACTTCCTGGTTGCGATGACGTCAGAAGTTGGCCATTCAAAATAAAAGCTCATTCACGCAACCTGGAAATTAATCTTTAGTGTGCGTTCATCCAAAATAATTTAGATTAACGTTATTTATAGAAGCTTTTGGGCTAATAAATATTATTATTATTATTTACTTAAATTATCAAACTTTACCAGCCCTTTCATTATCAATGTATCGTGTTTCGCTTGTGCATCTAATTAAATTGTTAAATCCAACAACTGTTAATACATTTAAGATGACTATTTAATCAGTAAGAGCTGGGACAAGGATTTAAACATAAGGGTGACATCGATTTTAAGAAAATTTAAGGCATTCACGACTCAAAGGCTCAGCTTAAGTCTGTAATCAAAACACTGTATAGTAATAATTTATAAACATGCTGCACAAACAGAGGCCGAAATACACACACATGCTCAAACAGGATCCTATGGACATGCACTAATGGGGAGGTTTCAGAGTGAGGGGGCTGCCCACAGTGGGCGCTCCTGAGCTGGTGGGGGGGTTAGGTGCCTTGCTCAAGGGCACCTCGGCAGTGGTCAGGAAGTGGACTGGCACCTCTCCAGCTACCAGACCAATTTCCGGACTTGTTCCCAACCCAAGTCCCTACAGACTGAGCTACTGCCGCCCCCTGCTGCAGCTTGTATGTTGTCTGCTGCGATACTTTAAATTACGCCTGTATTTAATTCTTGCACTCATTATTCCAATAGTTTTAATGATTTTCTATTTTACTGAATTTAGAAAATATGTCCTGAACCCTGGGAGCCTGTAATTTGTTAAATGACCTCTGGGTATTTCTTTTTAGAAGTACTGCAGAACAGCACACAAGTTCTGGTCTGATAAATAACATAACATACATTTTTTCTATCGGCTATAATTTGTGTATTATAACTATAACAGGGAGGTTAACACTAAATATTGGTGTCAACTAATTGCCATAAACGGCAGAAAGTGTGAGTCAGGTCTGTTTCAAAATGTCCCAGTGTGGGAACTGAAATAGAGTTTTTTTTGTCATGGGAACAGAGTTTATTAAATCATACTGCTTCTATTTATGAGGATGGGAAATAATTATGAGCGGCACATGACTTAATCTGCTTTCAGGATTTGAAATACAGGAACATACTTAATGTATTAAATATCAAACGGTAAAAAAAAATGAAACTATTTTTCAGATGGTGGGGTCAGAGGAAACTGGGTTAATGAAGAAATGTGGGAAAAAAACAGGGGACCACAAAGAGTTAAGTGAGATATCAGCCACAGCCAATCAAGTCCAGCCCATCTCTGAAAGACAACAGTCCAAACAAGGGTGAAAGGAGGAGATTCTCTCACAATTTCTCCCCTCTCTCTCTTCCGTGCAGACCTACTTCTTCATGGTCCCTTAAACTTAACCGGTGATGTCCACTCAGCCTCAAGGAGAAAGAAGGAGAGAGGTGTTTTCAAAGGTACCAAAGAACAAGAACATCCTCAAAGGCTGATGGGACACCGCAGAAGAAGAGTCCTTTACTCTGGGATACGAGTTCCTTAAATGCACCATGAGGACCATCATAATAATGAAATGTCCTGCTTAAGTCAACCGTAAAAAAAGAGACATGTTGTCTGCACAGGGAACGGCTGCTCTGGCTCTTTTTCACAGTGTAATGATAGTAACTGCCCTGGTAAGTGCCCTCCTCTTATTCTAGGTATTTGTATGATTGGGTAATTGATTATTTAGTATCTTAACTTTGTTAAATAACAATTGTGTACCAGTCATTTAAAGTGTCATTGTGCTCCTCTAAGGGCAACATTGTTTATTTTCGCTTTCCTTTAGATTTACACCTAAATGATCTAAATTTAAGCATGATTATGAGCCATGCATTTTTTTTTTTCTAAAATTAAGTCGTGCAAACACAAGTTCAGGTGGATCTTTCTTAAGTGGAAAGCAAACATTTGTGCTGGGAAATCACAGCACAGAGTTTATTCCATTCTCTTCACCCAGTGCAAACTTCAACAAAGGATGCTTTTTATGTTCCAAATTTAAACTTTTCACACAGTGGCATCATATCTAACACTATAATATCACCCTGAGTCAGAAATAACACTCCGGTTCTGCTGCACTTTGGGCCAAATATGGACATATTCTAGTGCCTGTGACTCTCTTTGATAGTTAGAATTTTGGACATTGATTTATCTTGTACTTTGTGAAGCATGCCAGCCATTGAAAAACCTGAGGGAACATACAACACTCTGCAAGCCTGCTGAGGAATAATGATTTTTTTTTCCGCCATATTAAATCTATTGTGAAGTTTATTCTGAGATGTGAAAGCTAAACCAGATGACAGTGAAGCCTTAATCATGCAAAGTAAATGCTTTTTTCACAACCAGAGTAAGGTACTGTGAGACAGTACTGCTAGAAAGTCCATGATAAGCTAAACATTTCTAAGTAAATACAGAGAGTATTTTTGATTATTATTATTATGAAAATAATATTATTAATATTGATAAATGTAGCTGACAAATCATGGGACATTTGTAAGTTCTTGCGACCAAAAAACATTTTTTCTTTGAAATAAGTTTCAAGCCTTCAACAGCCAAATGTTTTTTTCTCACACACAAAGTGCCAAAGTATCTTCCCCTGAAAATAACAGAGTGGTGTAAGAGACATGAAGAAAGATTGTTCAGCTATGTACCGGACTTCTCCATAATTGAGACAACAACCTGTAAAGATCAACCACCAAAACCTTCAAACCAGCAAACCAGCATCAGGAACGCCAAAATATACGCCCTTAATCTCACCATGAGGTGTCACCTGGGGTCCGATTCCACCTCACAAACCCCCATTAGCATGTACCCCTCCGACCTTTCACCTACTGCAGTCCGACCCTCTCGCATCTCCACCACCGACCCTCTCTTCATCTTCCCCCGGGTCGATCCCGAGCGTCGTCTTCTGGCAGACTTACAACCTGCTGTTCAGTCAGCCTGAAAATCACTTTTGCATAAAGGCCTGAGAGAGTAAATTCAATTTTGCGACAGAGAGAGTAGAGACGTCTAAATCTAATTGATAGGGTTAGATTCTCTGTGAGCATGAAACCTTCATGCACTAGCCTAATCATTCTGATCAATAGATTCTTTTTTTAAAGGATTGGAGACAAAGAGCCAGAAACAAACACAGCCAGACTGATTGTGTGTCCACAGTACACTATACACCAAGCAGTAGGTTGTGACTGTATGGACTTTGGCTAACAATGTCCTCCCAAAACTAATCACTGCAGGGAATGTTAGAGCAACAATAGTGGAAACGCTGTTCACCCATTGCTGGTTTATTTTAACCGCTCATGCCAAGAACGTTAGCAATCACATATCTATTGACATGAAGGGTTCCAGTTGGGTTTCGGTCTGTTACAAAAAAAAGAGTGAAAAGTTGGCTTTAGTTCTTGAGGAAGAAAAAAGGATGGAGAAGAAGAAACTAGAATATTTCTTTGCGACCTTTAGCAGAGTGCAGATAAAGTAACATAAAATGAATGGATTCAAGTACATGAAAATTTGATGACAAAACATAATTGGAGGGTGGCCTGGTGGCCTGGTGGTTGGTGTGTGAGCGTCCCCGTGTCTGGAGGCTGGGTTCCTCCAGGTGGGCGGCCCGGGTTTGGGTCCGATCAGCGCTCCTTTCCTGCGTGTCACTCCCCACTCCCTCTCTTCCCGGTGTCTGACTCTATCCACTGTGCAATCTCTAAATAAAATAAATGAACATCAACAACAACAACCCTTCTTCCGTATATATATATATATATTTTTTTTTTCTCCACTTCTGCCTCATGTTGTCTCTCACTGATATCCTTCATCTGTCAAACAATCCCCACATGAGCTCTCTAGTTGCTAGTTTTGCTGCTGTGTTGTGAAATGCATCAGGGAACACAAAGCTGATTGTGAAGCCTAAAGCTCTCACTAACAAGGCCATGCTGGTCCTGAGGACAAGACCCCAATGTGGATAGCAGAGGCTGCCCTTGCTGGAGAAGAAAAAGGGGTTTGGCGAAGGATCATGACATACCGCAAACTAACACAACTATTTCACAACACCTGGAGGCAGCACATCAGATCCCTGACAGTGTTTGCAGTTGACAGAGCACCTCAGTTGGAAAGAGACTTCTGAGGGAGTGAAATGTTTTCAATTGGAAATATAGTAGCCACTTCGATGCTGTGTTGCTTCTCTTGAGCATTCGACAATAATCAAGGAACAGTATTAGACCCCTATAGACATATTGACTCACTCAAAATCAAAAGCCAGGTAGATGTACATCTCTAATCTAAAACCAAGAATGAGTTGTACAGGTGCATTGAAGGAGGACATCTAATCATTACTTTTTGTGAATCAGTATGAATGTTTAAAGCAATTGTGTAGAGGACCTTAGTGATCTTATTGTGACATAAAATGTGAGAATGTCTTTGCTGTATGGATGAGGTCATAAAGCTTTATTAATATGTCCAACTGATGCAGTAATTATTGTCCTTAAAAGTAAAAAGGGTTACTGAATCCATAGCAATTAGCATCTTTTGCATTCTTGTCCTAATAATTTGTCTCTCTTTCTTCCTACGACAGATAGACTCAGATGATGTCATCACGCGAGACGAGCAGATCTACGTTTTGATTGGCGCTCACGCCAAGTGTGAAAGAAGCATCAAGGCTCAAATGGCCCTGGTTAAAGGTTCGTCTGCTGATTTTGATCCTCTCATTCATTTCATATCCGTCTCTCCCAGGAGAAAAGTTAGCTGGAACCCTGATAAGCCACAACACATCAGTCAGTAAGTTCATGTCGAATTATATAATTAAAAGTAGTATTTATTACATCAGCTATTTTTGTGGCATCAGATGCAACACCCATCCAATATCCTGCAGACCGGTATCTGTGAGATTACACAAATGCATTCAGGGGCAGACAATAGAGGGACATTTCTCATTCAGATTATGACGCAGAAGCTGATGAGTAGTTGCCTCAATGGTCTATTTTAGGAGGAATTTAATGTGACAGAGTCCTAGTATGAGGACTCTAGCGAGTGGCACAGTAAGAAACTCAGCACAAGGCCAAGTTTAACTGTGGTTCATTCTTCCTTCTTCATTTTACCTTTCTTTGTAGTATTTGCTCATCCACACTGACAATCATGTCCACAAGCATGGTTGGGTTTTGGGTTTTAATTAACTTATAATGAAGTGTTTATACGTTTGTGTAACTGCACATCGAGCTACTATGAGCAGATTTCAGATGGTTATGAAATAAAAGTTAATACTGATGCCTCTTTATGACCAACAACAGCAAAGAAGACAAATAAATGTAAGAAAAAAGTGCCCTCACTTATATTTTCCTTTGCAAAGATTCATTGTAAGTGACACATTTGATCATTTCTAAGGGAGCTTGAGAAATTCTGGTATTGAACACTTCTCATGCTTGTAAAGATCAAAAAGAAGAAAGAGGTCAAACTTTATCCACAGGGGTCGCTAAAGTCAACACAAAACAAACATTCCTCACAGACGTTTTGTGTAAATAATCTAAATTCTTCCTTCTGAAGTGGGCTAAAACTGGGCACTATGCGACTGTTTTAAGGGGAAATGGTATCTAACGAGCAGAATTACACAAAACAATGTCACTGGAGCGCGCTTTCTTCTTACAGAATCAAGTGTGTTTGCAATGACACAAGCCTATTACAGGGGCCTTCAGACTCCTTGGGTCCATGGACCTGTGCCTACCTACATACTGCACACAATTCAGTAGAAAAGCCCAAACTATGCCGTCGCCTTACATCTGTTTTCCTTTATTGGTGAAGAAGGTGAATGTAACCCAGAGTGGGACGGGATCATCTGCTGGCCTCGGAGCAGAGCTGGTCAGCTGATATCAGTGCTGTGTCCAGAGTACATCTATGACTTTAACCACAGAGGTAGCAGAGCTCATCACTCACTAACATACAGAAATGAATGCAACAGAAGCTTTGTCATGATTCCTATAGCCTATATCAACTACTGATTGCAGCCTCTTTTACTAATGCTGGCTGTTTCTCCTGAAACCCAGGCCGTGCCTACCGCCAGTGTGAAACTTCAGGGAACTGGGAGCAGGTGCCCATTATCAACCGCACATGGGCCAACTACACCGAGTGCACCACATACTTGACCTCCAACCACAGAAGACAAGAAGAGGTACACACATTAGTGCGAGTTGGGATGCGTACAGTGTGTGTTTACTGGTTTGGTTGAATTTGTGTGTTTGGTATTAAATTGTTACAGACTTGTAGTTTTAAATTGTGAATTGTGAAAAACATCTCACCATCACATTCCTTTTCTCTGTGCACACGCCAATGTGCATACTCAAAGTTATTTCTTCTGCTTCAGAAGGTGTTTGAGAGGCTACATCTCATGTACACTGTTGGCTACTCCATTTCCCTAGCATCACTGTTGGTGGCGGTCTTCATCCTCTGCTATTTCAAGTAAGAAACGTATACACATTTCTTTAATCGTTAAGAAAGGAATATGTACAAAAATATAAAGAAGTTTCATAGTATGCCAACTGTTCATATAAGTTCATATAAATATTAGAATAGCCTCAGTTTTAGAAATAAATTGATTAAATTCCACTTAAAATCCCACTCTCTCTCTTTTTCTCTCTCTCTCACTTACACATTTCAGGCGTCTCCATTGCACTCGCAATTACATCCACATTAACCTCTTCACCTCCTTCATCTGTCGAGCTGTCAGCATATTCGTGAAGGACGCTGTGCTCTACAACATATCTGATGATATTAACGCTGACCATGACTACACTGCACAGAAGCCGCAGATGGTGTGTTTTTTTGATATTCATAAGCATTTGTCCAGAGTTGTATTCTTGATACTGGAAACAGAGGCAAAAAAACTATTCTTGCCCTATACAAAAGTAAAAAGAAAAAAAAAAAGGTGCTGGCTTTGAAAGTTTAAGGTTTAAAAGGTTACTTTTGGGTGTATTCCATACAACAACCAAAGTGCTGAAACAACATGGGCAGTGGTCCAACTTGCTGGATTGTCTGCTCGTTCACTCAAGGCAACTTCACTCAAAGAAGGGCAACATTTACTATATCTCCCTGTCAACAAACACAATATACAAAACTAACTAGTGAGCTAATAGGCTACCCATGTGGATGTGGCAGTACACTTTATTTTTAAATGTTCTACAATCTCTGCAAAGCTAAGCTAACTAGCAACAGCAACATATGTTTGTGCAGAAATTAGAGTACTTGGCAAAAAGTGCTTTGTTTTTTAAATTATTAACCCAAATTTCAACTGTGCATTTTTTATTTGAAATCGTTTAAAAAAATAAATCAAGCTCGTACACTTTTCTGCACTTTATGGCATCTTTTTAAGATTTCCTTCCACTTCCTCTTTGTCCTCAGGCTGGCTGTAAAGTTGCTGTCACTTTCTTCTTTTATTTCCTGGCAACTAATCATTACTGGATCCTGGTGGAGGGGCTGTACCTGCACAGTCTCATCTTCATGGCCTTTCTCTCTGACAAAAACTACCTGTGGGCCCTCACAATCATAGGCTGGGGTAAGTAAGCATCACACTGGATATTCTGTTGTCACATATCAAGCCAACAACTTAAAAACTGAGCAACAATTTCCAAACATATCCCTTCATTGGCCTTAGGTGTTCCAGCTGTGTTTGTGTCCATTTGGGTCAGTGCACGAGCATCGCTAGCAGATACACAGTGAGTCATATGATGCATTTCCCTGACTACTATTTATATTACGCATGTATCACACTTTTACTCTTCTGTTTCTGTTTTCAGATGTTGGGACATCAGTGCAGGAAACTTGAAGTGGATCTATCAAGTTCCAATTTTGGCAGCCATTGTTGTAAGAAAAAGAAATGTAAACATCTTACGTTAAAGTATATTTGATACCTGACTGTATGTCTCTGCCTGTGCAGGTGAATTTCCTCCTATTTGTTAACATAATACGTGTCCTGGCCTCTAAACTGTGGGAGACAAACACTGGTAAACTGGACCCTCGGCAGCAATATGGGTAACTCAATAAAGGCTCCAAGAATCATATTTGTACAAAAATAATTCAAACATTTCTCCAAACATGTCATCATCATAAATGTTACGGTCTTGTCATGTTTGTCTGCAGCAAGCTTCTCAAATCTACGTTAGTCCTCATGCCACTGTTTGGGGTTCACTACATGGTGTTCATGGCTTTGCCTTACACTGAGGTGACTGGGCTGCTGTGGCAGGTGCAGATGCATTATGAGATGTTCTTCAACTCATCCCAGGTCAGAACACACATTCACTCACTCTTAACTCTGCATGCATGTTGTGATATTATTGTCGACTAAACCCCAGTTGTATGATTTTCTTCTCAAAATAAGCATCACGTTTCAGGACAGATTCCATAAACATAAATCAGGATTTCTGTTTGTTTTTTCAATATTCTGTTGTAATCTTAATAATACCAAAATACTTAAAACACTCAAAGCAGTTGAATTTTTGATATCACATGTATGGGCTTTCTTGCTGAGAGCTGCATGCGTAAAGACATCTGACCCTATTTTCTTAAGGCTAACATTAAGCTAGCCAAAAGATTGTTAGCTTTGCTTTGCTAAGCTTATCATACAGATGGAAACAGAGGGATCAGCAAAGTAACAAAAAATATTTTGTAATACTTTTTCTGATGTAATACAGAGATATAACATGTTAATTTTGGATCTTTGGCGTGGGTTGCTTTTTTTTTTTCTTTAAGTTTTAGCCAGGCTAGCTTCCTACCTCAAATAGCCTGTATACTTAGCTAGGGCAAATAAGCATTTTTAAGTAGTTTTGCTCAGCATTGGGATGTAATTTATATTCATAGATATATTCTGTAGCCGACATCTTTTTAACAAAATCTGATGTTTGTCTTTTCAGGGCTTTTTTGTGGCATTTATCTATTGTTTCTGCAATGGGGAGGTAATTCTGCATTCATTTAGATTCAAAGTTGAAAATATGTTACATTTTCTTGTCTGACCATCAAGGAAATATACGTCCCTGTCTTCCTGTTTTCAGGTGCAGGCAGAGGTGAAGAAGGCGTGGTTACGACGCAGCCTCACCCTGGACCTAAAACAGAAAGCGAGGATGACCAGCAGTGGCGGTGGAGGCAGCTGTTACTACGGTGGCATGATGTCTCACACCACCAACTATAGCGTCAGCCTGTCTGCTGCCAATCCCAGAAATCTATCGTTTACCTCAGCTGCAGGTGTGGGGCCAGGCATCAAAATGCAACGCCATGGCTCTCTGCAACCACCAAACAGCCTGCCTGGGTACTTGCTTGGTGATACTGAGACACATGGCCCCAAACAAGACATGGTTGTAAGGAAGCCAGGGGGGACGGAGTCTGGCGTTATCGCCCGGCACACCAAAGCTAGCAAAGGGAATGATGAGTCCAAAAGTCATGGAGCATCTTCAGCACACACTCCTGGAGCAAAAAAGCCAGAGAGCTGCTCATCTCTAAAAGAACTGGAGACCATCTTGTAATTTTTGTTTAAATGTTGAGATGAGAAAACCTGATAGTGAACTCATGCAGACGACAGAAGATCTCTGTAGATGAGATCTACAGATGAGATCTTCTGTAGATGACAGAAATACATTTTTCTGGCTTCACGCAGGGTTATCTGTATAACCTCTTTGTTGATTTGAATCTGCAAATACAAGAGTGCTGACCTGCTGAGCAAGCAATTGGTGGTTGACATGTGTTCTGTGAATTTCGGAGGTATTCTGAAAAAACTTTCAGTCTCCACTTTTGAAACAACATGTTTGTTGTCAAATAACCTGACATCTGTAATTCCTTGCCAATTGGATCTACTTTGTCTGACCTCTATAAAAAATCCAGAGATAACAACACAATGCCGTCTTGCAACATCTCAGCTGTAAGGGTTTGGGTTATACTTCATTCCAACATGAAGTAATTGGGACAATTTTCTGGTGGATTTAGTTTACCAGAATTTTTTTTTTTAATTCCGGGATTCATGAATTGTACTTGTGTTTATATTAATTTAAAATGGAAGAACAATTAAGCAAAACAATCTGCAAAGAAGCTGCAGATGGACAGTCTTAGGACAGACCTCAATGTGCAGTTGCTGTATGTGAATCTGTTGCTTTGATCGTCAGTTTTTCAACTTTAGACAACTTTCATACTCTTATGAAGAGGTACTCTTCACCTATTGGTTATTCTACCAAGCTAAATATGCTTTTTAAAATATGTTTTAAGAGTGAGATGTGTCCAGAAGACATGTCTAGACAGGTTGGACTTTTCTCTGTACCATAGTTTTTTCCATCTTGACTGCTCAGCCCCATTTCTCAGCCTGGTAGTCCCTGAGGGCTGACAGAAAAATCTTTTGCTTTTCACAAGACAAACCCCAGCTCCTTGCTCTGTGTGACCTCTGCCCCTGAAAACCCTCACAACAATGTCCAGAATTTCACATGCTTCACTCAGACCTCGGCTCGCAGCCACAGACTCCTGAGCTGCTGTGTACTATGAGGGACAAACCTGCAGCACAGGTCACCAGTATTCACAAGACAAACAGACAGGAAACTGTGCCTGTAAATGTTCTAGGAGTGTTTGGGTGTCCAGTAAAGACAAAACTAATCTGTGTTAGGGATGAACCATGTTAGATAAGTCTGGTCATTTAATAAATCTTTTTGAATATGCCTTGACGTTTTGTAGACGATTAATTGAATAAAATGGAACTAAACTTTGATTTGTAAAAACCTTCTTTTATTAATATTTTTTCAGAGCAAAACATCAAATCACACGTTAATGCAACTTAAGAGCTGGAACACAGTGAGAACTTAAACTTCTGTATTACATGCACATTGTAAGCAATTTCACATTTAATATAGTTTTCAATTTATTGTTTGGGCCTTTATATGCTAAGTCTAGGTATTTTTTATAAAACTCTTTAACAAAAGAACACTTGGACAAAAGAAGAGCATATTCTGCTTAAATATATTGTAAAATAAAAAAGTCATAGAATAATTATTGTAAATATAATTGTTTTAATTTGAGGCCTGAAGGAGTTCATTTATATTATAATATATAATTTTTAGTGTGTGTGTGTGTGTTTGTGTGTGTGTGTGCGTGTGTTTGTGTGTGTGTGTGCGTATATAAATATCTATATCTATATATATATCTATATATATAGATATATATATATATATATCCATAGGGACTTTTTTTTCTCACAAGTCCCTATGAATGAAATGCATTAATCATTGTACTGCCCGGATAAGGAAACATAATGCTCTGCCCCCTGCTGCTAAAATAAAAACAGTGCAGGAAATAAAGATGTTCTCAGTAGAAGTTGACACATACAGACTCAGATGAAATAGAACTGACACCAGCAGGAGCACCACTGTTTCTGTTCTCTTTGTTTAAAACCATCAAGACTTGATAAGCACTTCAAGGTAGCAAAGAAGGAACACAAGACTTTATTCATACCCACCGCACGAATGTAATCGATTTTAAAAAAGTACTATACACAAGATTTAAAGGACATTATCTTACTTTTATGAATTTATGAATAAAGTGATCATTTAAGTAATAAGACTTGTTTGTGTAAAAAAAAAAAAAAAGAAGAATAAGAAGCATCCAAACATATGGAGCAGCAGATACATATATGCATGAGTGATTCCTCCTCTATACCAGGACCAAAAAAAAGCCATACAACCCCCAACCCCCAACATATAGTGGTAACCAGCTGTCAGCTCATTAGGGAGGAAAAGGTTGGAGACCACAGTCACCATCTGATGACACTATACAGTTTATCAGACATCTAATACATGGAATAAAGGAAAAGAGGGAGGAGAGTAAAATGGGTGCTGATCGGAAATTACAGAGGGAGGAGATGATCCAGCATGATGACTGTGGTGATTGTGTTGATGATATCATCCTTATTGCACAGTAAAACCTTTAGTCAGAAGTTATTGTCCAACAAGGAATGAAAAACCATCCGTTACTGTCAAAACATTTAACCATGGTTCCTAGTGCAAACAGGTCTTTGATGACTAGATAAAAATGATGTTCAGTTCATTATAGTATAAAAATTGGATAATACAGTAATACAATACCTTATACCTAAAAAATAATAGGCTGCATATATATGGTAGGCCCTGTAGCATACCACATAGGCTACTGCAAATTTGTCTCTTCCTAATAGTCTTTAATTTTCTCTGAAGTTATTTCATGATATAACATACTGTAACTCATGTTTATTTGGCTGCATCTTTTCTCTAAATTTTAGCCAATTCCCTCCCAAATCAGAACAAATGCAGCCTTTCTGCTCAATAGTAACATTGTTTTTTTTGTGACGTCATCTTTACCTTTTTGGTTTAACAGGCTATGTTTTAATATGTAAATAAACACCCAATATAGCCTCAATCTTTGGTATTTAAGTCATTTTACAATCTTTAAAAACTTTTAAAGATTTTGGTGCAGCAGGATTACTGCTCCAAAAATGTCCCTCAAATCGCTGGTGATTCGTCATGTTCAATGTGCGTGATGAGGGATGAGAGCAGGGGCCAATGACGTCACTGTGAAATAAAAAAGTGGGCGGAGAGAGAGAGAGAGAGAGAGAGCAGATGTAATCCAGTCCTCCGTTGTTTTTAATGGTAGGCTATTTAGAAGAAGAAGAAAAAAAACCACACCAACACACTGCATGTCACGGTGTTTCTGATGTCTCCTGCTGCCGGCTGTCAGCTGCTCTGATGCGGGCAAGCAGCATCCTCCTCTCTCGGGCATCCTGAAGAAGTGCATGGGGAGGGACGGTGGCCGACAGGGAGGGGTCCTTTGATATCAGGGCTGCCTCCTTCACACAGATGGAGCCTGGCTGTCTGCAGGCAGCGATGGCCATGGGAGATGTCTCGAAAAAAGCATCGACTCGGAACGTCGCGGTGGAGAGAAAAAACCTCATCGCCGTGTGCAGGTCAGTGAACGCAGAAACTGTATTTATGCAGAGGCTACTGTAACATATGGTAGGTAGGATATGTAGAGAATAAGTAAGCCTTGATGTAGGCTATTTTAAGTTGACGCGATATATAGACTATTTATTTTTTTATTTTTTTGCACAACACAACTGGCCTTTAGTTTTTGTTTTTTGATTTTACCTTAAACGAAATGACACAGAAATATTATGACATCCGCGCTGACGTCATCTTCGTAATAAGTCCTTTTTTTTTTTTTTTTTTTTTACTCTGTGCCGTCACTGGGCCTGTGACGACACGAAGCCTGTCTTTGCATTAACGACCTTTATTATGGAATCATTTTCCTGCATACACTAGCTGATCATCAACGTACATGCGGGTCTCTGTGCGAGTTTAGCTGTGTCATCTTTGTCAGTACGATTTATTTTCACCCCCCACCCCCCCACCCCCATGGCGTGGTTGCTATGACGACAACCTTCCACGGGGCAAGGACTTGCTGGCACCCCAGGGACTTAGGTCAGGGAGACAGTCTGAGGCCTGTAGCCTAC